>NC_135333.1:165039101-165339101 GCF_023851605.1 Tamandua tetradactyla | reverse complement strand
ATTGTGAATTCCTTCAGGGTCTGCGATTTAATTTTCTCTGTATGTAGTGCCTGGCTCATAGTAAGGACTCACAGGTTTATTGAATGAATAAATTAAAAAACCCATGTAGACACTTTTTCATTATAATAAAATGAAGGGAGTTCTGTTAATGTCTTAAAAGCTTGCAAACATTCTGATCTGGGTTTTATACCCATGGAAGAATTTGTATTATGCATGAAATAAAGTTGGTAAAGACTTAGAGGATTTTACTGTAAAGAATATTATTCTTTTTTTCTGTCCACTTAATTTAAGAAATGACATCAGATGGTATTTCCTCTTGCTTTGTCATGCTTAGTGGCTCAGTTGAAGCTGTTAGTGGAGTGAGCATGTGAGAAATGTGTTTACTGATGAAATTCCTAGAACTGATACCCACCTTGAGTGTGAGCTAATTCTCAATACTTACAATACTCTATTCAGTCTTATGTTGGATAAAGAAAATGAGAAGTTTCTACATTAGGACTTCAGTACGATCACTATTTTATAAAATTTTAATTTAAAAATGAAAATTTGTATTGTAAAAATGATAATGTATATTGAAAAACAGTTAAGACGATATGGACAAATACAAAGAAGATGAGCCAGAAAATTCAAATCTTGCTGCTTGGCAGTAATCCACACATTTAAATGAGCAAACTACTAAACTCTCCCTGTATATTTATATGATACAAACACATTTTGGGTTATATATGGGATGTTGTTTCTGTATTTTCACTCAGCAATGTGTCATTAACATCTTTCCATGTCAGTACATAGAGATTTGGGTCATTTTAAATGGCTATATAAAATTCCATTTTATATATGTACTGTACATTTTTTTGTCCATATTTAAAATGATGGACATTTAGTTTGTTTTCATTTTTTTTCTCAGCTACACATCCTCTGTAATTATTTTTGCAGATATTCTGCATATATACATTTACATATATGTATGCATGTGTATGAATGTCTCCTAGAGGTAAATTTCTAGAGCTAGTGTTTCTGAGTTAAAAAGAGAGCTTATCATATCTTTTTATGCTGCCTTCCATAAAAGAATGCATCTGTTTTTTACTGTCCTCAGGTAGTGTACAAGAAAGCCAGTATCCTCGCACCTTTGAAAGCATTTAGGTTTTGTCCAAGCTTTTAAAAAAATTTTTTTTAAACCCTCTAAAACTTTTAAAATTTAAATTTCTTACCTCTGAGGTTACATATCTCTTTACTGTCCTGATGAATGTTTTGCTGTTTTGCTTGTAGCTCATGATTGACAGCTCAGAAGAGAGAGGAAAGTCTGAGGGAGCATGGATGCAAAAGCCCGAAACAGTTTGCTTCAGCATCGAGAAGCCCTGGAAAGGGACATCAAGACATCCTACATCATGGATCACATGATTAGTGATGGCGTTTTAACAGTATTGGAAGAGGAAAAAGTAAAAAATGAGGTAACGTCCTCTGACGTGGTCTGTATGTTCTCATATATTTTTAGTCTTTATTTCAGAATCTGTACTTATCTCCATTAATTTCTGTTGCAAAAGTGTTCCTTGTTTTATATACTAAACTACTTAATTTTTTTTTTAGCCCACTCAACAGCAACGAGCAGCTATGCTAATTAAAATGATACTTAAAAAAGATAATTATTCTTACATATCTTTCTACAATGCTCTACAACTTGAAGGATATAAAGATCTGGCTGCCCTTCTCCACAGTGGCATTCCTGTTGTCTCTTCTTGTGGCAAAGATTCAGTTGGTGGAATAACTTCATATGGTTTGTATCCTTGATACCTTCTGTCACAATGACTATGTTACTGCAGTTTAGTCTTATTGTCGATGGAGTCTGCTGGAGAGACTGTGGTGTGCCACTGAAAACATATGTGAAACAATTATAGTGCTGTTTTCCAATGCTTTTATTGACATTCATGTTAATCCTCACATTTTCTTTTTGCCCAGTGAGCTGCTGAGGGTATGCCATACTTACCCTAATTGTTTGAGATAATATGACAATTTATAGGCCTTTATTTAAGTTCTTCTCCAGAGTTTATGTATAAGAAATAATAAGACTCTTTAGAGTCTATGTTTTTGAAAGGAACTCCAGAAATATTCCCATTATATACTCTTCAGTCTCTAATATGAGGAAGAAACTGGAGAATCAAGAAGAAATAGGGTGTATATGAAAACCCTATTTCATATACAGTGAAAGTATATGAAAACCTTCATTGTTCATAGTTATTTTGAAGGACATGTGCTTACTTTTGCTCTGGGTGTTCTGAGAAATCAGAAAGTTGAAGTTAATGTGCTAGCCGCATTTTCTTAGTGTTCTTGGAAATTCTGAAGCTGAAGTCTCAGTTGTTCTTTTTGGTTTTAAGGTATTACTTGAATAACCATTTCAAAGCTCTATTGATTTATGTTTGTTTTGTTTTGGATTTCAGTAAGGACAGTTCTGTGTGAAGGTGGAGTACCACAGAGGCCAGTAGTTTTTGTTACCAGGAAGAAGCTGGTGAGTGCAGTTCAGCAGAAGCTCTTCAAACTGAATAGTGAACCGGGATGGGTTACCATATATGGAATGGCAGGCTGTGGGAAGTCTGTTTTAGCTGCAGAAGCTGTTCGAGATCATTCCCTCTTAGAAGGTAAGTTTTGGTTACTATGTGTTAAGGGCTAAGGGGATACTCTTTAGGTATTGTATTAGTTTCCTGTTCCTGCTGTAACAAGTTACTTCAAACTTAGTTGCTTAAAACATCACAACACAAACCACAATTCTGCAAGTCAGAAGTCAGAAATAAAGGTATTGGCAGGTCTTAGTTCCTTCTGGAGGCTCTAGTGAAGAATTTATTTTCTTACCTTTTCCAGCCTTTGGAGACTACCTGTATTCCTTGACTCATGGCTGCTTCTTTCATTTTCAAAGACAGCAACTCATGGTATCTTTAAATTTCTTTCTCTTTGACTTCTGCTTCTGTTGTCACATCTCTGACTCTGACTCTCCTGCCTCCTGCATGAGTACCCTGGTGATTCCATTGGGTTGACTCAGATAATCCAGGATAATCTTCTCATCTCAAAATCCTTAGTTTAATCTTATCTATAAATATTCTTTTACCATGTAAGGTGACGTGTACACAAGTCATGGGGATTGGCATGTGTACCTCTTTGGTGTACCACAGGCATTATTAAATTTGGAATTTTTCTGCCCATCCTGCCACAGTGAGACTTGTCTAGCCAATCCAATAAGTTCATTTATGTATCAGATAGTACTTAATATCATTGAAATGATGCTAGTTTCCATGCATCTTAATGATTAAAGTAATCTAAGAGTTGAAAAAGGATCTTTGGATCTTAAAAGCTTGTCTAGCTTATATCCTTGCCTTTTAGGTAGGAGTAGACTAATACCTTCTTCATATCTGTTCAGTATTTTGTCATAGAGTACTGTAGGGAAGGAAATTCTTGGAGCTCAATTCCATTTATGACTCTCCCAAAGAGCAAGTCTCCCATGTATTTGGTATCCTATATTAGTTTAAACTGTTAATTCTATTTCTGTAATTAATTCTATCAGTTGCTTATCTTTAAAAATGTAAATATTTTGTAACTTGTTTACCTTGTATATAAGCCTAGGATAAAGAAAAGTTGAGAGTTGACAAATGCAGTCAGTAGATTTCTTGGAGGTAGGCTTTGTAGATTACTTTGACATGTGGTGATATGCTTTTCTGGCTTCAGGTATTGATGTATTAGTAAACGTTTGAGAGCCTGCTATAAGCCTGGCATTGTTTTGGGCACTTGGGATTCAGAAAAAGGCACAATCTCTGTAACTAAGGAGTTTACTCCCAGTTTAGTAGATCAGACCAACATTTAAACAAATTATGATATATGCAATAAATTGAACAGTAGAAACAAGTATAAGGTACAAACTCAGAACAGAGGAAGGAAGCATTAGGTCTGGGGGAAGGGGGATGGACAGGACAGGCTTCCTAAATGTGAGGACATTTTAGCTGGAGTTTGGAGGAAGAGTAGAAGTTTGTCAGGCGGTCTAGGTGGGGACGCGGAAGTAGGGAAGGTGTGGAGGGTAGCAGATGGCTAATGGAGTGAGGAAGGGCACACCAGGCAGAAGAAGGTTTAGGGCATATTTGGCAGGCCTACTCCTGACCTTGAGTCGATAGGTTCTCAGGATATTCGTCAGGAATAGTTGTGCAACTCTATCAGTCTTTGGTTACTTCTATTCGTAAATGAGTTCTCTGTGTAACCCTTATAGAGGAATATATTCTCTGACTTCTAATTGTTAAATTTTTTTGTGTAATTGGCGGGATATAATTGGCAGTTAAGAAAGCTTATGATTAAATGACAAATAAATGGAATAAGCAGTAAGGCGCAAAGAGATTTGGACACATGGAGGCTAAGGCACATCTGTTTTACACACCTGGGTTTAGTGTACACTTCATCGCCTTTGTCATCAGTACATAGTGAGCTTAATTCATATTCCACCTGTACGTTCATGGGACCTCAAGTACAAAGGATTGATTTAATGATAATCTTTATTTTTGGGGCCATTATCATACTTAGTCTGCACAAGACTTAGCTTCTTGTTTTAGTTGTTTATTTCTTTTTAAAAATTTCTCATTCTCATTTCCTTCCCCCTCCTCATTGGCAGTCCTTTTAATGTATTTAATATATATTCTTTAGCTTGTATGTATTCTTGTGAAGTATGTATATTGTTTATATGAAATATATTTTCCATTTGCATAAACAACATGATGTTAATTATTTTTTCTGTTTCTTATTTTCTTGATAACTGTGCTTTTTAAGACCTACCCTTGTTGCTGTGTATACATATTGTCCATTACTTCTGATTGTCACTGTCCATGGAATGCATCTAATGCATCTTACTGTCTCTTTCCCCAGTAAATGGATATGTAGATTGCCTCTAACTCTCAACTGTCCCAACAGACTGGGTTGAACTTTTATTTGAGTGAGAATTTCTTGAGTATGTCTAGCTAGGAGCAGAATTACTAAATTGTAAGATATGCAAATTTATCACATTTGATTGCCCTCCAGAAGGCTGCGCCAGTCTGTGCATTCCCACCAGTGGAGTTTAACAGCTCCCATATGCTTACTTCTCCACGAATGCTTGGTATCATCCAGCTTTATAGTTTTTGCCAGTCCTGCAGATGTAAAGTGATATCTTTTCATTTGTTTTTCTTTGATCACTTCAGTTTGAACATTTCTTTATGAACTTGTTAGCCTTTTGGGTTTCTTTTTTTATACATTTTGTTTGTGTCCTTGTCCATATTTCCATTGGGATTTCCATCTTTTCTTCTTACTTTTTAGGAATTTCTTGGATATTCTAGATATTATGCCTTGTTGGTTTTAGACCATCTCCTAATTAGTCATCTATATTTACCTTTGTCCTGGATGTCATTAATAGAAAAGAAATCCTTAATTCTGACATACTCAAGTTAATCTTTTTTTTTTGTCCTTCTAACTTGTGCTTCAAATTACTTAAGTTTTTAAGTAGTTGTATTTTAGTCTTACCTTTCACATTTGGTTCTATTTATTTGTAGTTTGCCTTTATATGTGAGTATTAATCTGCTATTTAGCGCATCTTTTGTGTTCTATGCTAGTCTTGGTTTGCCATGCTACTATGACAAATGCCACAAAACAGGTTGACTTAAAAAAGGAATTTTTTTGTTGCTGTTGTTGACACGGCCAGGCACTCGGGACTGCGGCACAGCAGCCGAGAACTCTGCCTGCTGAACCACCATGGCCGTTAACTAAGGAATTGATTGGCTTACAGTTTTGGAGGCTAGTTGTCTAAAATCAAGGTGCTATTAAGGCAATGTTTTCTCTCCAGGGTTTGTAGCATTTTCCTGCTGGCTTGCTGGAATCTGGTGGTCCCTCAGCTTGCAGATCTGCCGCCGTTGTATGGAAATCTCCCTTGTGTCTGCTGCTCAGTTTGTGCTTATTTCCTGTTTCTTGTTATGTGGCCTTTGTTGATTTCTGACTTCAGTTTCTTCTTAAAGGCCTCCAGTAATACAGGTTGACCCATCCTGATTTAGTTTGCCATACTTTAACTAAAAATAACATCTTCAAAAAGCCCCATTTATAAACGGGCCTCACACCCAGGAAAATATGGATTGATATTAAGAACATATCTCTTGAGGGAGAAGTACATGATTCAACCTAACACAATTACATATTGTTTTTGATATATTTCCATTAAAAAAACTGATTTCTTGATCTTGTTCTTATCTAAGTACAGTTGTGTTGCTTATTTTAAATTCTTGTATCTCCTTTTCTGCCCTTTCAGAGTAATCTGCTTTTCAGGTGTTAAGTTATTTTGGTCTGTGAATTCATGTTCTCCTCGGGTTTTGGGAATTGTGGGCAGTAAGTGAGAAGAGATCAGAGAAGAACCTAAAAGGTTTTCTTTGACCTATGTGCTCAGCACCCCCAAACCTTTTTCTACTCCACTAGTTCAAGAGTAGATGCTTTCCCAAAGGTGTGTTTTGGTCTGTGGAGTTCACTTCTATCCTAAAATGTAAGAACATTGGATTTTTAAAATTTGATTGTAGTACAAACCCTCTTTTTTTTTCTTCAAATGTGTAGATAATTGTAAGGGTTAGAAATTTGATTAGAACCGTGGTTCCTCTTAATTTTCTGTAGCACATAATCTAACTCCACCTGTCTGAATAGATCATTTAAACAGTCCAAACACAGGGAGCCCAGAAAAAGAATGAGGGCCTTTAATCCTGTGTAGCTAGATATAATGCCTGGTTACATCCCAGAGTATATTAAGCAGAAAATCAAAAAATACTGGCAAGGTCCTTGCAGGGTGGGATAATAAAACATGAAACTACTAAACGTTACCACTGGGAAAACCCCTAATACTGTGTCAAACATTCCCAAATCAAAAGGCCAAGCCCTTGATCTTGAGGCTTGCTCTTGTGAGGCTTATGTGTGTAGTGGCGAAGCTTAGCCTACCTGTGGGTATCCCTGAGTTACCTCCAGAGGTAACTTTTTTTGCTCAGATGTGGCCTCACTCTCTCTAAGTGAAACCATTGCCTCCCTCCTATGTGGGACATGACATTCAGGAGTGAAAGTTTCCTTGTATGAGATGACTCCCAGGTTTGAGCCTGGCCCTGACACCATGGGATCAACAATGCTGTCCTGACCAAAAGGGGGAGAAAGAAGTGTTATAAGTAACATATCAGTGGCTGAGAGAGTTCAGATAGAGTCGAGAGGCTACTCTGGAAGTCACTCTTACACAAGCTTCATTCAGTTAGACTTTGCTACATATCATAGCTTGCCAACCCCCAACCAAAACCATTCCTGCCAATCCTAAAGACCAGCTAAGGGCATAATATAAGATTCTACACAGTTTGCATGCACTAGGGTAACTTTTCAGAAACCTGCAACCTCCAGATGGCTCCATGGACCAGATAAGTCCTGAAATGCAGAAGGCCAGCCCTTCTAGAACAACATCAACTAGTTCTATCCCCCTGTCCCATGTTTTTCCATCGTCCCTTCCACCGTGAAAAAGCTAGAATGGGCACAGCCCAAATACCCCTCAAGAGTGGGAGAAAGATCAAAGGTGATGGTGGGGTATACAGAGAAGGGAGGGTTTAACAAGTGATTATGATTGCTGACTCATTATAGTGATATTTCTTTTACTCTCCATTATCTTAGAACACTTAGAAGTAAAACCCAAAATTGTGGAATTGAAACCCATAACAAATTCTGAAATCTGTTCTACAACTAACTGTTGCAATGGGCTTTGAAATTTATTGCTTTTTTTGTCTATATGTTATTTTTCATAAAAAGTCGATTGTGATGATAAATGCACAGCTATATGATGATATTGTGAACCTTTGTACACTTTGGATGATTACATGATATGTGAATATATAATATATATCAATAAAAAATAAAAACAAACAAGAAATGTGGTTCCTATGGAAATTTGTTACGTTGGCTGGTGGTTAGTATAAATGAAAGAATATAAAGTTTTGAATCACTTATATAAATTTTTAAGTAGCCTGCTTTCCTTTTGAAGGGTCAACCCTTTGTTCTTTTTATTTGTGGGAAAATTATAAAGAATTAACATAACTTCATCATTTATACTACTATATTTGCATGCTGAGGTTTTGCTTTATTTATTATTTTTTTTAACATGGGCAGGCACTGGGAATTGAACCCAGGTCTCTGGGATGGTAGGTGAGAATTCTGCCACTGAGCCACTGTTGCCAACCTTGCTTTGTTTTTAATATGTTTTAAAAATGTTTTATTTTAAAGTTTCTTCACACATAATCAAAGCAGAACATTGTCTGCATAGTTATTTGAGTTCTCTTTTTACACTGTTAATTCTATAGGCCAAAGTGATATTTCCATAAAATGAAGACCGCTTTGATCTCCATTTAATATTTAAGTTCACTATGTGGTGGGGGAAAGAAGGAATTTACTGTAGCTCGGGTTACCAAGTTCTTTATATTAAAATTCTGAATATGTTCAGTGTAGTTCTCTGGTTCTTCAGACTAAATGCTACTGCCTTAGTCCATGTATGCTGAGTTTTTAAAGCATGGAATTTTTCTCTATTTGCTTCTATCCTCAGATTTCCTTGGTGCTATTAGATTCTTTGACTGCTATTAGGATTAAACTTCATTGAAAGAAGGATGGGGTTAAATTTTTCTAAAGTTTTCTCTGAATAAACTATAGATACAAGTCTTATTCAAGGCCAAATTGCTCCCTCTTGTGCCCATAGTTAAGATGTTTAGATTCTTTCTGAAATGTGAAATTAATTAAATTAATATTGTGATGGTAGGAGATTTGCAGGTCAGTTGGTTAGTTGGTCTGTCTTTCTTTTTAAAACTGGTAGTATTTTATTTTTTCTTACATGTATTTATAATGGTTTAATTTTTTAGGTTTAAATTTAGGAGCGAAAAACTGGTGATCTAGGTAATAGAAATTTAAATTTGAGTCTGAAGAGTTTACTGACTAGCCACATCGAGATGATTTTTTTGCCTTGTCTCTAATCCTGGATGATTTTTGAAATTCTAAATAGAAAGCATGAATTTTAAAAAACAAGAAACTTTAGGGCAAAAATTTGTTTAACCTTTTTTGTTTGCTGTATTATGAAAGTATTGTATTCATTGAAAAAAATAATTAAAAACTTTCTTCACTCTCTCTTCTCTTCTTTTTTCTTAAATATCAGATCTTCCCCAGAGATAATCTGGTTAATAGTTTAGAGTGAATCCTTCCAAACTCTTTTTTGGTACATTTACAAACATGTACACTTGCTGAGCATGACTGTAACACTAAGTGAAGCCCCAGGGATTTGCTGTTTCCTAATTGTTGACTTACATTGAAGAAATCCTTAGGGAACTTCAGGAAACTTTTAGGAGTAAAGCAGTAGGACTTAGATTATCTATCTTTTTCTGAGACTCTGGCACTGATACTGAAACCATGCTCCAGGGCCTTGTCTTTGCTTCAGTCACTGCAGAAGTCTCTGTCTTCGCATCACATCTTTAGATTCTCATGTAGATGCTACTTAGTACAATGCCAAATTCTGCTCTAGTCCCTCTCCTCATTCTTACATCCTTTGCCATGCCCTGTAGACCTTTACTGAGTAGGAAATGGATAGATCATCAACTTGTGTTTAGTGTTCATTGTGTGTAGCT
Organism: Tamandua tetradactyla; assembly: GCF_023851605.1. Lineage (NCBI taxonomy): Eukaryota > Metazoa > Chordata > Mammalia > Pilosa > Myrmecophagidae > Tamandua > Tamandua tetradactyla. Next base: position 165,329,442 of record NC_135333.1, on the reverse strand, counting down.
GGGCAGTTCTCTGAGGATACCTCCTTCTCCATAACCTTCTCAGTGGTGTAGCAACTTTTTTCCTTTATGTTCCACACACTTCGGCACCAGGAGAATGGGTGGGTTTTGTTCTTGTGGCCTCAGCCAGGCCATTTCTCCTCATTTCTCCAGCTAAATTTCTTTGCCCTTTGACGTTCCTTAGTCTATTTTTTCCCTTGTGATGTTATCCCCCTTTTATTTTCCTAGACTCTGGAGTTTCAAAATAGTTGATTCAGACTGTTTCTACAAGTTCAGTAGTTGTGGTAGAGGGACTGATTTCTGGAGTTTCCTCTTCCACCATCTTCCCACCATCACCCTTTTCTTCTTGGTGACTAGGGTTCTTAGCTTATCACTTTCCTCTTTTTAAATTTTTTGTATTTTTATTGAGATATTGTCACACACTTTGCATCCATCCAAAGTATAAAGTGGTTCACAGTTTCATTACGTAGTTGTGTATTCATCACCATGATCATTTTAAGGACCTTTGTGTTACTCCAGAAACAAAATTAAAAGTAAAAAGAAAACTCCAAGCATCCCATACCCCTTACCCCTCCCTCTTATTGACCACTAGTATTGCAATCTACCTAATTTTAAGACTTACAATAGAGGTAGGTTAACTAGGACAGTGGAACAAAGAGAAACATCACGAACTAGAGCCATGCAAACATGGGCAACTAACTTTTCTTTTTTTTTTTTTTCAATATAGTTACACAGTCATTATCAAGGATCAGGGCTACTTGATTACAGCTTGACAACTTCAGGTATTTCCTTCAGGCTATTCTAAAACACTGTACTCTAGAAAGAAATATATAATGAGTCGGTAGTCACAGTCATGTGTTAAATCCTAATTTCTCAGTTACACCTCTTTCCTCACATTTGACCTTTCTCTCAGTCTTCAGGGAGAACTGGGCAACGATAATTTTAATTTCTTTGTGCTGGAAAGGGTTGTTGACTCTCTGGGGTAGAGAAGTGAACTTGGTTGTTCTTGGAGAGGCTGATACCTCTGAATTTCAGGACTTAACTGACCTAGGATCAATCTGGAAACCTTAAGTTTCTGAAAAAAATAAACTTACTAAGAAAAACTTTTATAGAGCCTTAGATAGGGCCCAGGGCACACCCTAGGGTTTTCAGGAGTACTGTTAGTTGGAGTATGTAAACTGTGGTCGTTTGAAATATCTGGCCAAAGCTTGCATAAGAGTAATCTCCAGAATGATCTGTAGCCTCTATGTGAAATCTTTTAGCCACTGAAGCTGAATTTTGTGCCATTTCTTTCCCCCATTTTGGTCATTCTCAATTCCATGATGCCAGGGCCAGGCTCATTCCTGGGAGTCATGTCCCGTGCTGTCAAGGAGGCTTGCACCTTTGGGAGTCATGTCTCACATAGGGGAAATGGTAGTGAGTTTATTTGCAGTTTGGCTTAGAAAGAAAGAGGCTACATCTGAGCAACAAAAGAGGTTCCCTGGGGGGTGAATCTTAGCATAATTATAAGTAGGCTCAGCTTTGCCATTACAGAAATAAGTTTCGCAAGGGCAAACCTCAAGATCGAGACTTGGCTTATTAAATTGGAAGTCCTTAGTGCCTGAGAGAATATCAGGATTTCCCTAGGTGTGGAATTATAATAGATCCACATTTTACTCCAGTCCCTCAAGGGGGCTTAGCAAATGCTTTTTTATTTTTTGCCCCAAATACTCTGGAATGTATCCAGGGATTACATTAAGCTATACAAAATAAAGATCTCATTCCCCATTCTAGGTTCTATGTAATTAAGTTGCTTAAATAAATTGACCAGACAGGTTATATTAGATATTGTGCATCAGACAATTTAAAATTTGGACAAAATAAACGCCTCTTCCTTTGGTCTCCTGCGGAGGCTGAAGTTCAGAAATACAGACAGTATCCTCCCTTACCCTGTATTCTGATTGACTTTAGTCCTTACCAGGTCCATTACATTCATATCTCTAATTATCACCTTCCTCTAAGACCTCCTTTTGACAGTGATTTCAATATCCACATGGATGAATAATCCAAAACTTTGGCCTTTCAGTTCTTTTACTTTATCTCCAGTGACCATTGTCTTTACTCTGTTTTAGCTAATCCTTCTCTTATCAAGTCTGGATGCTGGTTCTTTTCATCACCAGAAATTATACTACTTTTGAAGTCTTAATGTTAAACATTCTACTCTTTGCTTGCCTCCACCTATTCACACTAGTTCACTGATAATTGATCCTTATGCTTATCAAATCTTCTCATGTATTGGCTCCATAATATCCTCACTGTTTATCCCACCAGCCCTTTCTTGGCTTTGGGCCTAAATTTTATTGTACATCAATCACACTTTACTTAGCACACTGTTATAGTTTGTTAAAGGCTGCCAGAATGCAATATACTGAAAGTGGAATTTATTATGTTACAAGTTTACAGTTCTTAGGCCAGAAAAATGTCCAAACTAAGCATCAGGAGAAAGATCCTTTTACTCAAAAAAGGGCCAATGATGTTTGGAGTTTCTCTCATCTGGGAACGCACATGGCAACGTCTGCCCAGTAAATATCTGTCATGTGTAGATCTGTGCATATATACAAGTCTTTCTGTTGGATGATCAAGTTTTGAAAATACTGATTTTTTTTTTTTGTATTTAATTATTTGTGACTACCAGTCAAAAAATTGCCCTTTGAGGTAATTTAACTTATTTATTTTATACTTCTAAGTTCAAATAATATAAATCTATATGGTTAATGCCACTCTACTGTTAGGATCTAGTACTGTTGTTCACCATATTTTACACATGGGGACCCCTCTTACATTTTTTTAAAAATCTGTGTGGAGCTGATTAAGTATTGTTTATGAAGATCTAAGATTCATGCTTCCTGCTTCCTGATACATTTGTAAACAAAAATATTTCAAGGTATGTATGGTTTAATTAACAAAAATGATGATGATAACATTTAACAGTAATAATAAGAATGGCCTCCTCATGTAGTGCTTACTGGTTCAAAGCTTAATATTTGTAAGGTATTCTCAGATCCATGGCATTTATAATCCTGTCTTTTATAATCTTTTGTAGTTAGCATAGCTTTTTCACATGTTCTGTGTTATTAATTTCTCACAGCAACTCTAAAGTAAGTGGAATAGAGTCTTATTCCAATATAATACATGATGAAAGAGCTTAAGGATTTGCTAAAGATTGCATAGCTAGTAAGTAGTTGAGCCAAGACTTGAACTATGTTCTTTTAAGTCTATAAATGAGTACCCCAAAGAGTAAGTTATGTTTCTGGACATCACTGTTTCTCAGCGGCAATTTTGTCCCTCTCCCCGCAGGGAACATTTTTGGTTGTCATAACTAGGGAGGGGAATTCCTACTGGCTAAACATCCTACAATGCACAGAACTATCCCTCACAACAGAAATGATCTAACCCGAAATGTCAAGAATGCCGAGACCTGGAAACCCTGCTGTCCACTGACATTAATGACGTATTCCAAACATTTAGAAATTTTGCTTGCTAGATTTTTACTGATAAACAACAGATTTATTCCAATCTTCAACTTTTTCACCTCTTCAGCTGCCTATAGATTCAAGCTGTAAAGCCCAACAACAACATACCAATCAAAGTTTAGAGCCTGAATCAAGAGAAGTTGAAGATGTGAAGAAATTGAAGATTAGAGCAAATTTGTCTCTTGTCAGTAAAATCTTTCAGAGGAACACTTGTTCAAAGGCCTTATGTTTATTGATTCTTTCCTTACCAGGTTGTTTCCCAGGGGGTGTACACTGGATTTCAGTTGGGAAGCAAGACAAACCTGGGCTTCTGATGAAACTGCAGAATCTTTGCACACGGTTGGATCAGGATGACGCTTTCTTCCAGAGACTTCCACTTAATATTGAAGAGGCTAAAGACCGTCTCCGCATTCTGATGCTGCGCAAACACCCAAGGTACATATGGTGAGATTTGGTTGGTGTTTGAAGTCCTAATGAGACTGAGCTACTGGTATTTTAAGAACATCATGCTTTCTTTCCTGCTGTTTTGTAGCAAGGCTAAGAAAGAGATATTGCTGCCCTGCTGCTTCTCTCTTGCATTAAGAAAGAAAAGGCTGCTACTAAGTCAAAGATTGTCAACTAGCATGTTTCTTATTTTCTTGTACATTGTTGAGAAATGCTTCTTGAGTAGGTAAATAGTCTTTGCTAGAAAGTGTAAGCTTCTTATCTTATACCTATTATTTCTGATGAATTAACATAGAACAAGAGAGAAAATAAATGTAGGCAACTGGTAAAAGGTTGAGTCAGGAAGGAATTTTTAATGGGACCCTTCTGGCTTGTCTTAAGGTTTTTGTTTTTAAACTTTTTAATTGTAAAATATAACATATATACAAAGCAAAGAAAGAAAAAAGCAATAATTATCAAAGCACACTTCAACAAGTAGTTATAGAACAGATCCCAAATTTGTCATGGACAGCTACCATTCCACCGTCTCAGATTTTTCCTTCTAGCTGCTCCAGAACACTGGAGGCCAGAAGGAATATTAATTAATTAATATTAATTAGTGATTAATTAATATAGTGATTCAGCAGCCATACTTGTTTGTAAATCCCATTGTTGCTGTTATACCTCCTCCTTCTCTTTAATCCTTTTCTCAGTCTATAGGGATCTTTGGGCAATGCCTGTGTCTTAAGTTTTTAAAGGTATAAATATAATTCTTCTTCCATGTACTTCAAATATTTGTGTGTTCTTTCAATAATTAATTAATTCAATAAATATTTACTTCCATAATTATGTACCAGGCACCATTATCAACTATTTCACAGTTTTCATTAACCAAGTGGCGGCAGCAGCTTAGCTAATGCTTGTGTTAAGAGCATAGCCTGGGACTAAGTCAGCGGTCTCAGTGATGTAGCAGTTATTCTTCCATTTGTTCATCTAACCAGCACTGCGCAGTTCCTGGTCCAAGCCCACAAGTACACAGATGCGTAAAGCCTGCCCTGAGAGGATTACAGTATACTGAGAGGAAACTAGGTAGTGGCTTTGACCTTTTATGCCCCAGTGCACCTGTGAGTGCAGTGCACTTTCGTTTCTAACAGTGATTCTCAAATTGGTAAGGATTAATATCAGAATATTGAAGGGAAGAAGGTAATTTTTAGGAAAAAGCCTCCTAATTGATTCTGATGTGTTCCCAGTACGGAAGGCAATCTTTTATTCTCTCTACCTTCTTTCTCCTTCAGACCCTTCCATCGTCTCTCTCCCTCCTTTTATAGTCACAAATATCTATTTTCCTGGGAGACATAGATTTGAACCATTCCCTCTTCCTTGCTCAATTACTTTTCTCTAATCCTGTTGCTTCCTATGAAACAGAGGACGAAGGATATTAAGGAATGATGAGGAACGGACGGGATCAGGGGGTCTGAAGCTTAGCAATAACAGACAGCAGACAACTTCATTCTTAACCAGATCCTGCTTACTACTGCAAGATGACAGAAGGCACGCGTGCATTTCCCAAGGGAATGCAGTAGTTATCTTTCTGTGCTCTTCCTTCATACTTAAGATAACCATTTGGGGTAAACAAACATTCTCTTCCTCCCAGACTGTCCTACGTAAATCAGCAGATTACAATCTCCACAGTTTACTTCCGCCACCACCCTAATGCCATCTAGTCCCAACAAATTCTGCAGGTCTTATTTTAATCCTATCTCCTACATAATCCTACTTCCCTTGTTTGGAAAAAGAAAAGTGACTTCTCTTCAGGAAAATATTGCAGCTACTATCAGATGTATAAGACCATGCCTTATAAAGCCAGTCATTTTGTTTCTCTGTTAATCAGAGAAACAAAATTTGGTGTGTGTTTTGCAGTTTGCCAACCTGTGTATGTACATGGAATTGTTTTTTGTAGTATACAGAGGTAGCATGCTAATGCATAATTACACTATTAGTTTTTAGTTATTTTTTTTCCCTCCATCTATTCTGGTGAGTTTAAAAATGTTCTTGGAGACACCAGTCAAGATTTGACACAGAGGTCCTTTGTCATGAATAAACAGATGGATTTCTTGGATGAAAAAGAACCCAGTGATGTGCTAGATGAAAAGTTATTTTCTTCCTAATACATTCTGTTAGGTTGGATCATATAAAATTGCTAGTTTTCTGGGTCAAAAATGGTCAAATTTTGTTATATGATTCCTCCTAATTCTAACCTGAGCTCAATTCCAGTTTGGTTTTGATACTTAAAGACTGAATTGAGAAATCCTATTAGTTGGATAGTTCTTTCTAGGCTTTAGGTAAGTGATGGCTGAACTAATGAACTACTAATACTTACATGGTATATATCACAGTCCTCTTTCTGTAGGACCCTTAATTTTATTATGTGTTGATTTGGGGTGTAGGAAAGGGAGGTTATAATACTTTTCTCTGATTTGAGTCAGCATATTGGGAAAGAGGTATAGCAAAGAAAATAGAGTGAACCATAAATCAGTTCTTTTTTTCCCTTATTTTGAAAAAGATACTAGTGCAGTATCTTTTTTTTAAGGAAGCTTAAAGTAAGTGCCATTAGTGACTGATTACAGTTTTTTGTTTGTTTTTAATTAGGTCTCTCTTGATCTTAGATGATGTTTGGGATGCTTGGGTGTTAAAAGCTTTTGACAATCAGTGCCAGATTCTTCTTACAACCAGAGATAAGAGTGTTACAGATTCGGTAATGGGTAAGGGTTACTAATTTGCTTTTTTGTACCTATATATTTTAATTCATTTATATTTAATATGTGATATACTGATTAGGTCTTGTGATTTTGTTGTAGGTCCGAAGTATGTAGTTCCTGTGGAGAGTGGCTTAGGAAAAGAAAAAGGACTTGAAATTTTATCACTTTTTGTTAATATGAAAAAAGCAGATTTGCCAGAACAAGCTCATAGTATTATAAAAGAATGTAAAGGTATAGTTATTTGCTTTGTATGAGGGGGCTGTAGGGGTATTAATCCATTTTTTGTAAATTAAGCTAATGAATATGATAACTTAGTACGCAAATGTCTAAGTACTTTCTAGGAGATGTAGCATTTTAGGTTCTTATCTGATACCTTAAATGGGTACATGATACGATATTCATTCATTTATTTAAAAAAAATTAATATGATGTGGTTCTTGCTAGCAAGAGTGGTTAAATGAAGGTATGACTTCTGCTGTCAAAGAGTAAAAAATATAGTGAAAGAAAGATTTTTTATTTTTCAGGTGAGATCTTATAAGATCAGTGTTCTTATTTGATAAGTAAAAGCTGGTATTGACTTCTTAATTTGCATTTTTTTTATTAGTGACGCTAAACTTTTCACTTGTTTATTGAATATTTTCATTATAAGAAATTATTCTTGAGTCACTCTTTGGTAATAATTTTAAATTATTTTTAGACACTCACTCTTTAAATATTGAAGGTATTAACTCTTTGTCATGTATTTTCAAATATTTTTTCCCATTGTTTTGTATGCCTTCTATTTTGTTTGTGGTATTTTTTGACAAATTAAAATTTTTTATGTAGTCACTTCTGTCAACTCTTAAGATGGTTTATTTTGTTGTTATTATGCTTAGGAATACCTTCTTATTTTTCTTTCTGCCATCAAATAGATAGTTGATTTTGAGATAATGGATTTCTTTTTTTAAAAAAAAAATTATTTTTATTAAAGAAGTTTGATATTTTATTATTATTAATCTTTTATTAAAGAAGTAAAGGTTTATAGAAAAATCATACAGAAAATGCAGCGTCCCCAATTATCCTTCCATGCCCATTGTTGACATTTTGTATTAATGTGGTGGCATTATTACAACTGATGAAAGAATACTGTTATAATTGTGTTATTAACTAAAAGCCCATGGTTTGTATTAGGGTTCACTGTATTGTACAATACTAGGTTGTTGTTTTTTTACATTTTTATTGTACTATATAGACAACCTGAAATTTCCCATTTTAACCACGTTCAAATCATAATTCAGTGTGTTAATTATATTCACAGTGTTTTGCTACCATCACTTCCTGTTGAAACTTCTGTATTAATCAATTAAACATTAACTGCCAATTCCCTCCCCTGACCCAGCCCCTGCCAACCTGTATTTTAGTTTCTGGCTCTGAATGTGCATATTCCAATTATTTCATATTTGAGGTAATTGACTATTTTAAAAAAAGCTAAAACTTAGAAAAAATACTTGATTTATATTCACTGTAACTGTTCATTTGGAAACATTTAAAAAATTATGTGAATTAAAAATAAAATTATCCATTGTCTGATAATTATTATCATCATCAGAGTACTTTTTCTAATGTTTTATGGATATATCGAACTTTTTTTAACATTAGGATAATGTGTATAGATAATTTTGAATCTTTCCCTATTCATGTTATATCATAAGTATCTTTCCATGTCATTAAATATTTTTTGAAGGCATGAATTTAGTGGTAGCATAATACTGTGATATATCTGAACTTAGTCAACCATTTCCCTACTGTTGGACATTATTTACATTGTTTAACACTTTTCATTATTTTAATTAATTCTGTGAAGAATATCTTTAAATGAAATCTTTCTTATTTTTAATGATTTTCTTAGAATGTATACCTAGAAGTGAACCCAAGAATTATACATATTTTAAGGCTCTAGATTAAACGCAGAAATTCTTTCCTAAGAAAAAGTTGATTCTTAAGTTATTTAAAAATAAGTTAATATTAACACAGTGACTTCATTTTTTCTTTAGGTTCTCCTCTCGTAGTGTCTTTAATTGGCGCACTTTTGCGTGATTTTCCCAATCGTTGGGAATACTACCTCAGGCAACTTCAGAATAAGCAATTTAAGAGAATCAGGAAATCTTCATCTTATGATTATGAGGCTCTGGATGAAGCCATGTCTATAAGTGTAGACATGCTCAGAGAAGACATCAAGGATTATTACATGGATCTTTCCATCCTTCAGAAGGACGTTAAAGTGCCGACAAAGGTAACAGGAAGGCCGACGGTCTTTAAGTCCTGGTTGTTGAGTGTGTATAGCATTACCCTTGCATTTGAAGCTGAGGGTATTAGTAGAGGATACTGGAAGGGTAAGCCCAGGCCCCCGGTGGGCAGGGGGGTGTACGAGCTTCACTGCTGTTAGTCCCCATCGGGGCTCTTTGTGAACACAAGTTACTGTGTCTCAAAGTGATTCTAATGAAGCTGGAGAAGTGTCGACTTTTCTTTTTTCTGTCTTTAGGATAGTTGGGCTTCATCTTATGAAATGGAAACATTCTCATTCAGGGCTTTAAAATATGATTTTTTTGTGCATTAACACCTTGTCTGCAATCCTGGTCATTTTGTTTCTGTGGTACATTAAATGCTTAAAATGATTCCTAGGTTTTATGTATTCTCTGGGACATGGAAACTGAAGAAGTTGAAGACATACTCCAAGAGTTCGTTAATAAGTCTCTCTTATTTTGTGACCGTAATGGAAAGTCATTTCATTATTATTTACATGATCTTCAAGTAGATTTTCTTACAGAGAAGAATCGTAGCCAGCTTCAGGTACCTCTCTGTACATTCTTTTTTTTTAAAAAAAGCTTTATTTTGATGTAATTTTAGACTTGCAGAAAAGTTGTAAAAATAGTGGCGTTCCATGCATATACCGTTCACTTAGTGTCTTATAATGTTAGCATCTTATATAACCATAATAGAATTATTAAAGCCAGAAAATTTACATTGCTATAGTTGTTAACTGACTAGAAACCTTATTTGAGTTTCCCACTGAAGTTCTTTTTTCAGATCTAATTCAGATCCCATATTGCATGTAATTGTCATTTTTCCTTTATTATAGTTTATTTTCTTGTAATCTGTGAAAATTCTTCAGTCTTTCTCTCTCATGGTCTTCTCACTTTTGAAGAGTGCTGACCAGTTATTTTGTAGAATGCCCCTTAATTTGGGTAAGTCTAATGCTTTCTCATGGTTGAATTGAGGTTATACATTGTTGGCAGGAATACCACAGAAGTCCATCCCATCAGGGGTACATGATGTCCATGTCTTTATATTGGTGATGGTAACTTTGATCATTTGGTTAAAGTGTTGTCTGCCAGGTTCTTCACTATAGTTACTGTTTTACTTTCCCTTTGTGTCTTGTACTTTCTTAATAGCTTTGGAAGCTAGAGCTATTGTGATGTTTAGGCTTTGAAATTGTTTCTGAAACATCTAATTTGGGTTTCAGGATCTACATAAGAAGATAATTACTCAGTTCCAAAGGCATCACCAGCTACATCCCCTTTCACCAGATCAGGAGGACTGCATGTACTGGTACAACTTTCTGGCCCATCACATGGCCAGTGCCAATATGCACAAAGTAAGATGACCCATTTAAGTATTCTTTTATTTCACTTTCTTTTTGTCCTATGATTTGAATTTTTTTATTATTAAAAATGCTTTTAATTGGATCATAGTCTATATAAATATTTTTGGTTCTGTTACTGTTTTCCCCTATTGTGATTTAAAAAGATACCTTAGGAATTACAATGAATGAACCTCCAAAAAATTCATTCTCTTCTTAATGATAGTTTCCCTTTATGGGTAGTATGATTTGTTTTTAAGCTTTGAGAGGAAGTGGAGGGCAGAAAAGTTTATTTCTGTATTTATTGAGGGCCTATTAACGACTGGTATTATTTTCCATTATGAGGATATAGCATAGGCACAAAGTCCCCTGTCCCTTCGAGCTTGCACTCTGGTGCGGGGGTGGGGTGGGGAGGCAAACGATAAACAAATGTGTAATATGTCAGGGGGGTAGAAGGTACTCAGAAGTAAAAACCAGATTAAGGAGATGGATTTGATGTGTGCTTGCTGATGGATTTGATATGTGTTTCGGTTTACTAAAGCTGCCAGAATGCAATATACCAGTAGTAGATTGGCTTTTACAAAGGGAATTTATTAAGTTAAAAGTTAAAATTCTAGGCCGTGAAAATGTCAAAATTAAGGCACCAACAGGAACATACCTTCCCGGAGGAAAGGCAGCTGGCATCCAGAGTTCTGTCACGTGGCAGTATCTGCTGTCTTCTCCCAGCTTCTGGTTTCATATGGCTTTCTCAGCTCCTATGGGTCCTTCCTGCACATAAAGTGCTTCAGAAAAGGATTAAGACCCACCTTGAATTGCCTGGGTCACATCTCCATGGAAACAACGTAATCAAAAGGTCCCACTCCCAACAAATCTGTTCCCATAAGAATGGATTAGAAGAACATGGCTTTTCTGGGGTACAAAACAGTTTCAAGTCAGTATAATATGTATTAGGAGGAAAAGAGAAGAATCAAAATGACTCTAACCCTGAGCAATGGAAAGAATGGAGTTTCTGTGAACTGAGAGAGGAACTGTTTTTTATTTGAAAGTGGGTCAGGGCACTTAAGTAGTTGCTTTGAACATACTAAGTCTGATATATCTATTAAGACATCTGAGTAGAAATAATGAGTAGGTGTTAGGTATATGAATTTGGATTTCAGAGGAAAGCTGTGGATTAAAGAAAAAAATTTGGGATTGTCAGCATCTACAAATATTTGATGTCATGACTACCAACTAAGTATTCAAAAAGCTAACATTTTGGAAAATCATATAAGCGTTCAGTAATTTTTCTATGCTTAGGTATGTTTGGTCACAAAAATGAAGTACTGCTTTGTAACCTGCTTTTTTTCACCTTGCAAATTAGAATTTAAGTTTAATAATCTACATTGGAATGATGGTATTCCAGTAAATATGTGTGCCCTAATTTACTTAAGCTCTAACTATTGAAAATTGAGATTGTTTTAAGTTTTTTGCCCTTGGGATGCTGTAGTAAACATTCTTGTTAATTTTTACAGTGATAAAATTTCCTTAGAAAATTTTTAGAGATGGAATTATATATATTTTGATATATATAATAATGTAGAAGGATCCAGTTTCTTCTTTTTAACATTTTTTTAACTTTCTTATTGTACAGTATAACATATATACAAAGCAAAGAAATAAAAAAGCAATAATTTTCAAAGCACTCTTAACAGGTAATTATAGGACAGATCCCAGAGTTTGTCATGGGCTACCATACTGTCTTCTCCGATTTTTTTCCTTCTAGTTGCTCCAGAATATAAAAGGCTAGAATGCTTAAATATTTTTTTTATCATCACAGTCGACTTTTTTTCCTTCTTTTTTTTGTGAAAAATAACATATATTCCGAAAAGCAATAAATTTCAAAGCACATCCCCACAATTAGTTGTAGAACATATTTCAGAAGACCTGGGTTACAATTCTACAATTTTAGGTTTTTACTTCTAGCTACTCTAAGATACTGGACACTAAAAGAGATATCAATTTAATGATTCAGCATTCATATTCATTTGTTAAATCCTGTCTTCACTGTATAATTCCACCATCACCTTTGATCTTTCTATCCCTCTCTTTAGGGGTGTTTGGGCTATGACCTTTCTAACTTTTTCATACTGGAAGAGTCTGTCACTAATATGGGGTAGGGAGATGGAACTATCTGATGTTCTGGAGAGGCTGGGCCCTCTGGGTTTCATGATTTATCTGGACCAGGGACCCATCTGGGGGTTGTAGGTTTCTGGAAGATCTCTAGTGCATGGAACCCTTGTGGAATCTTATGTATTTCCCTAGGTATTTGTGGTAGTTAGGTTCAGGTGTCAGCTTGGCCAGGTGAAGGTGCCTAGTTCTTTTGCTGTGGAAATAAGCCAATAGCATGTGAACCTCATCTGTTGCTGATTACATCTGCAGTCGGCTAGGAGGCGTGCCTACTGCAATGAATGATGTTTGATTTAATTGGCTGGAAGCTTAAATGAGAGAGGTCAGCGTAGCACAGCATATCTCATTTTAGCATTTGCAGCTCAGCCCAGGCCTTTGGACATGCAGAAAGGAATCACCCCCGGGAAAGTTGTTGGAACCCAGTGGCTGGAGAGAAGGCCAGCAGAGATTGCTCTGTGCCTTCCCATGTAAGAAAGAACCTCATTTGAAAGTTAGCTGCCTTTGCTCTGAAGATCTATGCATTTTTAACTAAATAAATCCCCTTTTATTAAAAGCCAGTCCATCTCTGGTGTGTTGCATTCTGGCAGCTTTGGTAGACTACAACAGTGTTCTTTAGGATTTTTAACCTTTTTTTTAAAATTTAAATATAATAGTTTATTTTCATTGGAAAAATTAGGAAAAAAACTGCAAAGAAGAAAATGAAGACCACAACCATTGCTAATGCCTTTTTAAAAGCCATTTCCTCTATTTTATCAATAATTCATCTATTTAATATTTATTGAATTCTTTATAAGATTCTTTTTTTTTACATGGGCAGGCATCGGAAATCGAACCCGGGTCCTCTGGCATGGCAGGCAAGCATTCTTGCCTGCTGAGCCACCGTGGCCTGCCCATAAGATTCTTTTTTGAGCAGGGTTTTTTTTTCCTAAATAATTTCTTTTTTATTAGAGAAGTTGTAGATTCAAAGAAAAATCATGCAGAAAATACAGAGTTCTCATATGCTCAACCCTCCCATTATTAATACCTTGCATTAGTTTGGTACTTTTGTTTCAGTTGATGAAGGAATATAGCTGTCATATTAGCTGTAATCTATAGTTTACACTGGAGTTCACTTTGTTGTATAGTCTTATGTTTGCTTAATTTTTATTCTAATGACATATAGATAACCTAAAATTTCCTGTTTTAGCCACATTTCATATGTATAACTTAGTGCTGTTAATTGCATTCACAGTGTTGTGCTGCTGTCACCCCATCCCAGCGCTCATGCTCTTGTACATGGTTTTCTCGATTTTGCTGCTCACATCACCATCTTAGTATTTAAATCTAACAGGAGCATAGTAAAATAGAGTTTAATAACCTGCTTTTTTTCACTTAATTGTATTTCATGGTCATCTTTCCGTTTATATAGATTGACATAATTTTTAGAGCTATATACTATTTCATTGTATAGCTGTATTGTAATTGACCAGTTGGTAGATAATTAGATTGTTTAAGAGTACTCATCTGATTGTTTTCTTAGGATACTTTTTTTTCTGTATTAGAGAAGTTATCGGTTTATAGAACAATCATGTCCACATCCCACCCTGTTATTAACACCTTGTACTGGTGTGGAACACCTGTTGATGGCACATTTTCATAATTGTACTATTTCCATAGTCTGTGATTTACCTTAGAGTTCACTGTTTGTAGTGTGGTTCCATGGATTTTTTAAATTTTTTTATTTTTTTATTAACGGAAAGAAAAAAAAAGAAATTAACACAACATTTAGAAATCATACCATTCTACATATGCACTCAGTAATTCTTAACATCATCACATAGATTCATGATCATCGTTTCTTAGTACATTTGCATCGGTTTAGAGGAACTAGCAACACAACAGAAAAAGATATAAAATGTTAATATAGAGAAAAGAAATAAAAGTATTAATAATAGAAAAAAAATAAAGAAAAAGAAAAAACAAAACAAAACAAAAAATAACCCTATAGCTCATATTGCAGCTTCATTCAGTGTTTTAACATGATTACTTTACAATTAGGTTTTATTGTGCTGTCCGTTTTTGAGTTTTTGTATCTAGTCCTGTTGCACAGTCTGTATCCCTTCAGCTTCAATTACCCATTGTCTTACCCTGTTTCTAATTCCTGTTGGACTCTGTTACCAATGACGTATTTCAAGTTTATTCTCGAATGTCCGTTCACATCAGTGGGACCATACAGTATTTGTCCTTTAGTTTTTGGCTGGATTCACTCAGCATAATATTCTCTAGGTCCATCCATGTTATTACATGGTTCATAAGTTTATCCTGTCTTAAAGCTGCATAGTATTCCATCGTATGTATATACCACAGTTTGTTTAGCCACTCTTCTGTTGATGGACATTTTGGCTGTTTCCATCTCTTTGCAATTGTAAATAACGCTGCTATAAACATTGGTGTGCAAATGTCCGTTTGTGTCTTTGCCCTTAAGTCCTTTGAGTAGATACCTAGCAATGGTATTGCTGGGTCGTATGGCAATTCTATATTCAGCTTTTTGAGGAACCGCCAAACTGCCTTCCACAGTGGTTGCACCATTTGACATTCCCACCAACAGTGGATAAGTGTGCCTCTTTCTCCGCATCCTCTCCAGCACTTGTCATTTTCTGTTTTGTTGATAATGGCCATTCTGGTGGGTGTGAGATGATATCTCACTGTGGTTTTGATTTGCATTTCTCTAATGGCCAGGGACATTGAGCATCTCTTCATGTGCCTTTTGGCCATTTGTATTTCCTCTTCTGGTAGGTGTCTGTTCAAGTCTTTTTCCCATTTTGTAATTGGGTTGGCTGTCTTTTTGTTGTTGAGTTGAACAATCTCTTTATAAATTCTGGATACTAGACCTTTATCTGATATGTCATTTCCAAATATTATGTCCCATTGTGTAGGCTGTCTTTCTACTTTCTTGATGAAGTTCTTTGATGCACAAAAGTGTTTAATTTTGAGGAGCTCCCATTTATTTATTTCTTTCTTCAGTGCTCTTGCTTTAGGTTTAAGGTACATAAAACCGCCTCCAGTTGTAAGATTTAGAAGATATCTCCCTACATTTTCCTCTAACTGTTTTATGGTCTTAGACCTAATGTTTAGATCTTTGATCCATTTTGAGTTAACTTTTGTATAAGGTGTGAGATACGGATCTTCTTTCATTCTTTTACATATGGATATCCAGTTCTCTAGGCACCATTTATTGAAGAGACTGTTCTGTCCCAGGTGAGTTGGCTTGACTGCCTTCTCAAAGATCAAATGTCCATAGATGAGAGGGTCTATATCTGAGCACTCTATTCGATTCCATTGGTCGATATATCTATCTTTATGTCAATACCATGCTGTTTTGACCACTGTGGCTTCATAATATGCCTTAAAGTCCGGCATCGCTAGACCTCCAGCTTTGTTTTTTTTCCTCAAGATGTTTTTAGCAATTCGGGGCACCCTGCCCTTCCAGATAAATTTGCTTATTGGTTTTTCTAATTCTGAAAAATAAGTTGTTGGGATTTTGATTGGTATTGCATTGAATCTGTAGATCAGTTTAGATAGGATTGACATCTAAATTATATTTAGTCTTCCAATCCATGAACACGGTATGCCCTTCCATCTATTTAGGTCTTCTGTGATTTCTTTTAGCAGTTTTTTGTAGTTTTCTTTATATAGGTTTTTTGTCTCTTTGGTTAAATTTATTCCTAGGTATTTTATTCTTTTAGTTGCGATTGTAAATGGGATTCGTTTCTTGATTTCCCCCTCAGCTTGTTCATTACTGGTGTATAAAAAAGCTACAGATTTTTGAATGTTGATCTTGTAGCCTGCTACTTTGCTGTACTCATTTATTAGCTCTAGTAATTTTGTTGTGGATTTTTCTGGGTTTTCTACGTATAGTATCATATCGTCTGCAAACAGTGATAGTTTTACTTCTTCCTTTCCAATTTTGATGCCTTGTATTTCTTTTTCTTGTCTAATTGCTCTGGCTAGAACTTCCAACACAATGTTGAATAATAGTGGTGATAGTGGACATCCTTGTCTTGTTCCTGATCTTAGGGGGAAAGTTTTCAATTTTTCCCCATTGAGGATGATATTAGCTGTGGGTTTTTCATATATTCCCTCTATCATTTTAAGGAAGTTCCCTTGTATTCCTATCTTTTGAAGTGTTTTCAACAGGAAAGGATGTTGAATCTTGTCAAATGCCTTCTCTGCATCAATTGAGATGATCATGTGATTTTTCTGCTTTGATTTGTTGATGTGGTGTATTACATTAATTGATTTTCTTATGTTGAACCATCCTTGCATAGCTGGGAGGAATCCTACTTGGTCATGATGTATAATTCTTTTAATGTGTTGTTGGATACGATTTGCTAGAATTTTATTGAGGATTTTTGCATCTATATTCATTAGAGAGATTGGTCTGTAGTTTTCTTTTTTTGTAATATCTTTGCCTGGTTTTGGTATGAGGGTGATGTTGGCTTCATAGAATGAATTAGGTAGTTTTCCCTCCACTTTGATTTTTTTGAAGAGTTTGAGCAGAGTTGGTACTAATTCTTTCTGGAATGTTTGATAGAATTCACATGTGAAGCTGTCTGGTCCTGGACTTTTCTTTTTAGGGAGCTTTTGAATGACTAATTCAATCTCTTTACTTGTGATTGGTTTGTTGAGGTCATCTATTTCTTCTTGAGTCAAAGTTGGTTTTTCATGTCTTTCCAGGAACCCATCCATTTCATCTAAATTGTTGTATTTATTAGTGTAAAGTTGTTCATAGTATCCTGTTATTACCTCCTTTATTTCTGTGAGGTCAGTAGTTATGTCTCCTCTTCCATTTCTGATCTTATTTATTTGCATCCTCTCTCTTCTTCTTTTTGTCAATCTTGCTAAGGGCCCATCAATCTTATTGATTTTCTCATAGAACCAACTTCTGGTCTTATTGATTTTCTCTATTGTTTTCATGTTTTCAATTTCATTTATTTCTGCTCTAATCTCTGTTATTTCTTTCCTTTTGCTTGCTTTGGGATTAGTTTGCTGTTCTTTCTCCATTTCTTCCAAGTGGACAGTTAATTCCTGCATTTTTGCCTTTTCTTCTTTTCTGATATAGGCATTTAGGGCAATAAACTTCCCTCTTAGCACTGCCTTTGCTGCGTCCCATAAGTTTTGATATGTTGTGTCTTCATTTTCATTCGCCTCTAGGTATTTACTAATTTCTCTTGCAATTTCTTCTTTGACCCACTTGTTGTTTAAGAGTGTGCTGTTGAGCCTCCATGTGTTTGTGAATTTTCTGGCACTTCGCCTATTATTGATTTCCAACTTCATTCCTTCATGATCCGAGAAAGTGTTGTGTATGATTTCAATCGTTTTAAATTTGTTAAGACTTGCTTTGTGACCCAGCATATGGTCTATCTTTGAGAATGATCCATGAGCACTTGAAAAAAAGGTGTATCCTGCTGTTGTGGGATGTAATGTCCTATAAATGTCTGTTAAGTCAAGTTCATTTATAGTAATATTCAGGTTCTCTATTTCTTTATTGATCCTCTGTGTAGATGTTCTGTCCGTTGATGAGAGTGGTGAATTGAAGTCTCCAACTATTATGGTATATGAGTCTATTTCCCTTTTCAGTGTTTGCAGTATATTCCTCACATATTTTGGGGCATTCTGGTTCGGTGCGTAAATATTTATGATTGTTATGTCTTCTTGTTTAATTGTTCCTTTTATTAGTAGATAGTGTCCTTCTTTGTCTCTTTTAACTGTTTTACATTTGAAGTCCAATTTGTTGGATATTAGTCTAGCCACTCCTGCTCTTTTCTGGTTGTTATTTGCATGAAATATCTTTTCCCAACCTTTCACTTTCAACCTATGTTTATCTTTGGGTCTAAGATGTGTTTCCTGTAGACAGCATATAGAAGGATCCTGTTTTTTAATCCATTCTGCCAGTCTATGTCTTTTGATTGGGGAATTCAGTCCATTAACATTTAGAGTTATTACTGTTTGGATAATATTTTCCTCTACCATTTTGCCTTTTGTATTATATATATCGTATCTGACTCTCCTTCTTTCTACACTCTTCTCCATGCCTCTCTCTTCTGTCTTTTTGTATCTGACACTAGTGCTCCCTTTAGTATTTCTTGCAGAGCTGGTCTCTTGGTCACAAATTCTCTCAGTGACTTTTTGTCTGAAAATGTTTTAATTTCGCCCTCATTTTTGAAGGACAGTTTTGCTGGATATAGGAGTCTTGGTTGGCAGTTTTTCTCTTTTAGTAACTTAAATATATCATCCCACTGTCTTCTAGCTTCCATGGTTTCTGCTGAGAAATCTACACATAGTCTTATTGGGTTTCCCTTGTATGTGATGGATTGCTTCTCTCTCGCTGCTTTCAAGATCCTCTCTTTCTCTTTGACCTCTGACATTCTAAGTAGTAAGTGTCTTGGGGAACGCCTATTTGGGTCTAATCTCTTTGGGGTGCACTGCACTTCTTGGATCTGTAATTTTAGGTCTTTCATAAGAGTTGGGAAATTTTCAGTGATAATTTCTTCCATTAGTTTTTTCCTCCTTTTCCCTTCTCTTCTCCTTCTGGACACCCACAACACGTATATTTGTGCGGTTCACATTGTCCTTGAGTTCCCTGATACCCTGTTCAAATTTTTCCATTCTTTTCCAGATAGTTTCTGTTTCTTTTTGGAATTCAGATGTTCCATCCTCCAAATCACTAATTCTATCTTCTGTCTCTTTAAATCTGTCATTGTAGGTATCCATTGTTTTTTCCATCTTTTCTACTTTATCCTTCACTTCCATAAGCTCTGTGATTTGTGTTTTCAGTTTTTCTATTTCTTCTTTTTGATCAGCCCATGTCTTCTTCATGTCCTCCCTCAATTTACGATTTCGTTTTTGAAGCGGTTTTCCATTTCTGTTCGTATATTCAGCATTAGTTGTTTCAGCTCCTGTATCTCATTTGAACTATTGGTTTGTTCCTTTGACTGGGGCATATTTTCAATTTTCTGAACGTGATCCGTTATCTTCTGTTGGCGTCTGGGCATTTAGTCAGATTTCCCTGGGTGTTGGACCCCACATGTTGAAAGATTTTTCTGTGAAATCTCTGGGTTCTGTTTTTCTTATCCTGCCCAGTAGGTGGCGCTCGTGGCACACGTTTGTCTATGGGTTCCACCAGTGAAAGTTGCTGTTGGTCCTTTAACTTTGGAAGATTCTCACTGTAGGGGAGGTTCGGCAGCCGAAGCGTCTTGGAAGAGTGCCAGCCGGCCCGGGGTTCCGAACGCGGGGAGTGTCGCCGGCTGCCGCATCACGGGAGAGCGTCCGGCTGAATTACCTAGTCGGCCCAGGGCACCAAGCGGGAGGGTGTCAGCTGTCGCAGCCCGGGAGAGTGCACTGTTCCCAGCCGGACCGGGGAATCACGTGTTTGGAAGGGACCCCCCGGTCACTGTTCTCCGCCGTCTTGGGATTTCCGACCCAACTCTCTCAGTTGGTCCGGGGGGCCTCGTGTGGTGGGGGCGCCAGCCGCCGCGGCCCAAGGGGACCGCCTGTCCAATTCTGCCAGCTGGCCTGGGAAGGAGGAAGGGAGGGACTCAGGCCGCTTGCCGTCCCGCCCAGGAAAGCCCGCGTCCCTCGGTGATCTCACTGGAGCTGGTTCTCCCAGACAGTCAGCCGTTCCAGGATGGGGTACGCCGTCCCTTTGATCTCCGTCGTGGCTCCGGGAGCTGCTCTGTATTGTCTCCACTCCCCCAGTAGCTGTTCTGGAGGAGGAAAGGTGAGGGTGGCAAGGCTGTCGAGGCTGGTGGCGGAGGAGCCGGTGAAGGCGGAAGAGGGCACCGTGGTGGTTGGAGAGCCGCCGGAGCAGGAGGCGGAAGAGGGGAAGAGGAGGGCGGGCGGGTCGGCTGCTGCGGGCGTGGGCCTCCATGGATTTTTAAAATTTTTTACTATATATTCAGTCTAACGTTTCCCCTTTTAATCACATTCAGATGTATATATTTCAGCACTATTAATTACGTTCACAATGTTGTGACACCATCACCACCATCCATTACCAAAATATTTCCATCATTCCAGAATAGGAGACCTGTACAATTTAACCCTTAACTTCCTATCCCCTATTCCCACCCTGTCCCCTAGTAACCTGTATTCTAGATTCTTACTCTCTGAATTTGCTTATTCTGATTATTTAAAATCTGTTAGGTCACACAACGTTTGTCCTTTTGTGTCTGGTGTATTTCACTCAACATCATGTCTTCAAGTTTCATTCATGTTGTCAAGGATACCTTCTTTTAAGTGGATTTCTGGGTCAAATTGTATATATAGTTTAAATTTTAATACATATTGCTAAACTGCCCACCAAAAAGAGTGTGAAAAGTTTTCATCACTACCAACATGTGATAGTGCTCATATCCTCTATTCCCACCTAATATTCTTATTATCATTCTTTTTAGTCTTTAGAAAGCTGATATAAAAAAATGGCAAATCCTTGTTTTTGAATGTTGGTGAAGTTTTCAGCCATATGTACTTTCATTTTGTGAACTGGCTTTCATCTGTTGTCTTTACGTATTTAAGAAATTGTTTTAAGTGCAGCTTTTCTTCTTTTTATGCATATATGTGTATGTTTGGTATGCTGTATGGTGGGTGTCATATTTCATTCTTTTTCCGTATGACTGTGCTGTTATTGCAGTACCATTTGTTGATCTTCTTTGGCAGGGGGAAGTGCATTGGTGAGATGCAGTTTTATTGAGTTATATTCACACCCCATAACAAAGCATCTGGATTTATATCACATAATGCCTTTTTTTTTTTTTTTTTAACATGGGCAGGCACCGGGAATCAAACCCGGGTCCTCTGGCACAGCAGGCAAGCATTCTTGCCTGCTGAGCCACTGTGGCCCGCCCAATGCCTATTTTTTAAATTGTTGTATTTATCTTTTTCTTGTAGTTACTGGATTCTCCCTGAAGTATTTTAAGCCATCATTTGTTATATATGTTGCAAATATTTTTTTCTAGTTTTTGTCTTTTAACTTGTTTATATTGTTTTTTAGTATGTTGAACATTTGAATTTTTATGTAGTCAAATATACCACTATTTTTCCTTTTGATGTTTTCCTTTGGCATCATGTTTACACCCAAGACTAAAAAAATATTTACCTGTATTATCTAGTACTTAAAAATTTTTTCTTTTTTATATTTACATTTTTAGTCTATTTGACGTTCATTTTGAGTTAACGTGTGAGGTCCATTTAACGATTCTTTGGAACTAGAATCATTAGTTATGTGTTCTTTTTTTACTAGCTCTCTGCATCCTTATAGGTATCTGCTTAGTTTCTCTCAGGAATGTTAGCATAATGAAATTACACATTAAATTCTTTGGTTTCTTGAAAGTGCTGCTGATCTTACTTTTTTTACTTTTAAAGGAACTTTGTGCTTTAATGTTTTCTCTGGATTGGATTAAAGCAAAAACAGAACTTGTAGGCCCTGCCCATCTGATTCATGAATTTGTGGCATACAGACATATATTAGATGAAAAGGTATGTATTAATATGAAAAATAAGTGCCTGGCGGACATCTTATTTTGACATTTAATTCTAGGTATAATATAGAAATAAGAAGAATAGAAGAGGTGAAGAGAAATTTCCTCATTTTAATCCTTGGTTATTAAAATTATTTTGCTTCATAGCCTCCTTACTAGTTTCTTTCTATCTGGTGTCCTGGGAATGTAGATAGGTTGAAGTTTGAGAGTTGGGGAGGTATGGTGTTCAGTGGTTTTTAAACAAAAGAATGTGAAGAAAGTAGTACTTTGACAATGAGATTTTTACCTTATTCTTTCAAACTCAGTATATATTACCTAACGGTTGGTTCTTCAATTTTAGTTCATATAGAGAATATCTCATTTAAGTCTATAAAGTGACAAGATGACAGCAACAGAAAAATGTCAGCTCTTGGCTCGAGTTATGTTTCTAAGAGATTTCAGTTTGTTCACAGGATTGCACAGTCTGTGAGAATTTTCAGGAGTTTTTATCTTTAAATGGACACCTTCTTGGACGACAGCCATTCCCTAACATTGTACAGCTGGGTCTCTGTGAACCGGAGTCTTCAGAAGTTTATCGGCAAGCTAAGCTGCAGGCCAAGCAAGAGGTCGATAATGGAATGCTTTACCTGGAATGGTTGTAAGTAGGTTAGGAGAAAAACCAAAGGGAGCTGAGCACTATGTTATCATTTTTCAGGTAGGGCATAAATTCACTCCAGGAAAATTTACCTAGTTTGGTTAGGGCTGTAACTTTTAATAAGTGTTCTTACTTATTGACCCGTTCCAAAGAAGTAAGCATAGGGAAAATAATTATATTTTCATAGTCCTTACCAATAGATGCTTGCCTGTAAGGCATTTTAACAAGTCCATTGCTTACCTTTATTGCAATAGACTAAAGGTGAAGAGCATGGGCTTTGGAGTCAAAGACATGGGTTTCAGTCTCAGTTCTAAAACCCAATAGTTTGTGATCTTAAATAAGTTACACGTTACTCCTTTCTTATTTGTAAAATGATGATAACAATCCTTTGAGTTAAATACTATTCTTATGAAGATTTAAATGAGATTATCACTTTGCCTTAACTGTCAGCCCTAAAATTAGACATTTATTAAATACTGAGTTCTTCTGTTTCCTGAAAGAGGTTGTTCATTCTTGCTCCTTCAATTACTGTAAAAAGGAAAGATTAAATTGCTGTCTTTTTAATATCCCTTATATGTTTTGCTCCTATATGTTATTCCATTTAATCTACAAAAATTTACAAAGTAGATAGTATTTGCCCTGTTTTACAAATGTGAAAATTGAGGCACAGAGAGTTTGGGACTTGACTAGGCTCATATTGCATGCTGAATGTGATTCAAATCCTGGGTTTGTTAAATTTATTTTCCATGTTGTTTCCATATGCCGTATTTCTATTATAACTTGAAATATTAGGTATGAGTGTTAATTTTTTCACATGGATAATTTCATGTAAATTGACTCCAGATTGCTATCTGTAATCTTTATGATCCTTGGCCCTCTTTCCAAATAAGCTAGATTGTCATAGGTGATTCCCTTAGTTCAGTTTTTTTTTTTTTAACATGGGCAGGCACTGGGAATCGAACCCGGGTCCTCTGGCATGGAGGCAAGCATCCTTACCTGCTGAGCCACCGTGGCCTGCCCCTTAATTCAGTTTTAACTAACATTTGAGCTTCTGTAACTTGGGTTAATCTGGAGGTAGTATCTGAGAGTTGTTTTGTTTTTAACTTAATTGAATGTGTTAATTTTTTATTGGTTTCATTTTTATTTTGAAAGTAATACATATTCCTGATTTAAAAAAAAAAGCAATTTTAGAGGAATGTAAAATGACCTTTTTTCCTCCCTCACCTTTCTACTTCCCAGAGTTAACCATTGTTGAGCACTCTGTTGGCAAGTGGAAGTTCACTGTCCCTGGCAGGTGCCATAACTCATCGAGACTAGGTTAGATATACATTCCCGAGTGTCCCTTGTTTACCCATATCAGCATTTGCCACACATTAGGGTGGTGATCTGTTTACTTGTTTTTCTCCCATCCTTGTCCATTAGATTACATTATATAGTGTAAAATAGTTTGGAAGTTAGACAAACAGACTGGCTGTAGATTGTCTGGGTGCAGTTTTCAGCTCTGCTGTTTATTAGTTGTGTATTGTTAGTTTTTCAACTTTTCTTGACTTAGCAGTGCTATTTTATATGCAATAAATTTAAGTTGTTATTAAGAATAGTGTTAGCAATTGCCTAATCCAGACAGTTAGTATTTAATAGAAGCTTTAGAAGATTGAATGTACTCATGTTTTAGTTAGTGGCTGAAGTAGAATCTTAATACTTGGTCTGATAAGCAAATGGGCATGGGTTTAGTTCTTGTTCTCTGAATTTTTCGGTTTTTTAAATATTTTCTTGCTGTTTCTTTTCGCTCATTGTATCAATAGCATTTCAACGTGGGATGTTCTCTCATAGAAAGATTAAGTTATCCGTAGCTGTATTTTTTTTAGCTGAGCTTGACCAGTCCATATTCAAAGAATGCTTTATTTTAGTACTAGAAAGCTTTTCTTCCCTTATTGTAAAAAAATTTAGGTTCATAGAAGATTAAATTTAATTGATTTTCAACTTCGAGAGAAATCATTTGTTCTTTATTCATTTGTTCATTTATTGTTCATGATGTATATTTTGGCCATCGACCTATGTATATACCCATCATTATGATAAAGTCACAGTGTGACAAGTCTTGAGCTATTTCTGGCCTATTGAGTAGGCCAAGGGAAAAAGAGAGTATTTTAAAAAGTGAACTTTTTGAATCTTGCCAATAACTTATCTATTCTTCTCCCAGGTTTTTAATTACTCTCCTTCTTATATTTTAGTATTTTTTTTTTTTTTTTTTTTTTTTTTGCTCTCTTTTAGTAAATTGTAATGCTTTTGGGGAACTGTCTAATTCTTATTAACCTTTGTGTTTCCTTTGATCATTTAGTCTGTTTTGTGTGTGGTTAGCTTTTTAAAGAATAACAACAGTGGCATCTTTATTTTCCAGGAGCTATTTAGGGAAGCTATCATTATTTTCATTTTGCATACAAAGAAATGAAAACTTACTAGGTTCAGAATTTTGCCTGAGTTTGCACACCTGATAAGTAGGGGAAGAGGAGTTGGTTCTTAGATCCTGACTCCAACCTTTTGACTCTTAAAATAAGCACAATTCTGTGTACATTTCTTCTTGTATTTCTACACAAAGTCTTGACTGAGGTGCACCTATGTGAAATTCTAACACGCTTACAATATTTCTCCTGTTTTAAGTACATATTAAATTCCTTTACCCTTTAGCCCATGAGAAGTGATTTAATACCTATATTGGTATGACAGTAGCTATTCAGTAGATTAAGATATGAATAAAATGACATTGCTTTATCTTTTTTCCTCTATGTTTGAATAATTGTAGTTTGAGAAGCAGTTTTAAAGTGCATCATTGTAATGGGTGTAGTGTCATACTTTATTTAGGAAATGAACTTCAGTTTACTTTTGGTTTCTTTCCTTTTAAAAGAGATGGGGATTTTTTGAGGGATATCCTTAAATAATGTTTTCTTTGCATATATTATCATTATTAATGTATCAAAAGAAAATAGAGGATGGGCCACTGTGGCTCAGCAGGCAAGAATGCGTGCCTGCTATGCCCGAGGACCCAGGTTCGATTCCTGGTGCCTGCCCATGTAAAAAAAAAAAAGAAAATAGAAAGTGTTATGTACTTGATTAACTAGATTTTTTCCAACCCTTGACATTTGTATGAAATGACAAATGATAGATAGGTTGCTCAATAAGGGTGACATTATTTTTTTCTTCAGGTGTTTTGTGCTCTGTTATTTACATGTTGACATTTTAATTTTTAAGAATTTTGTAGTTTTGGAAAAATGACTCGAAGTTAAAAAAAAGTTTACTGTCTTTCATTCCTTTTTTTTTTTTAACTGAAAGAAAATAATTACTTTTGCTTTCATTTATTGAATTTCTGTTCATTTTTTCCTTGTATTTAGAAACAAAAAAAACATCAAGAATCTTTCCCGCTTAGTTGTCCACCCCCATACAGATGCTGTTTACCATGCCTGTTTTTCTGAGGATGGTCAGAGAATAGCTTCTTGTGGAGCTGATAAAACCTTACAGGTAAAATTTATCTCTTTAGAAAAACTGAAAGAGCATCTACTTCACTGTGCAGATTAGAATATATTTAAATCCTAAAATTTAAAAATATTGCACCTTGGATATAGGAGAGAAATTGAAAGTTCCTGAATGTTTTATGAAAACTTTCTCTAGAGATTTCTAAATAAGCCTGTGTGTTTTTTTTTCCATAATTCTAAACTTGCTATGACATGTAGAAATGCCTTGTACCCTGCCACTCAAGTTATCTATCATCTATGTGCCAGCTAAGGGTAATGAGAAAATAATGATTCTGAAAAGATATAAGACTTCAAAGTACAATGACCAGGGTTTTGATTAAAAAAAAAAACAAAAAGCCAAAAACAGTGATTAAATATCTGTTTTAATGAAAGCCTCAGGTATGGATTACTGCTGTAAATAGAAATTGGATTAGATTATTTCCTAAGGTCCTTTAAGGGATTTTCTTTTAGTTCTCATTTGTTTTAAGAAAACATGAATGAACACTTTTCTTTAAATTCATGCTCTACCTTTTGACTTTGAAGGAAACAGGATCAAATGAGTTAATATTTTAATATTTTGGGTAGTTTTAATCTTTGCAAAATTATGACTGCATACCTTATTTCTATATCTATACACCTTACAGTTTATTAGTTTTGACTCTGAGTCCCTCAAAGAAAGGATATTGAATGAAACATTTTCTATTTAATTGTTAAGAGTTTGCCATATATTCTCTACAAATGAAGTTATACTTAAACATTTAACAATGGCTAGTTATCTATTTTTGTTGACATACAGCTTCTCAGTTTTAGTGTGTCTTTGCCAATGTCCATTTCCATTGTGCAAGGTAACACTGATTAAAATCTTTTAATTATTATTTTATTTTTTGGGTACATGGGCCAGTAATTGAACCTGGGTTTCCCGCATGGCAGGCAAGCATTCTACCATGGAACCAGCTGTGCATCCTCATTAAGATCACTTAAAGAAAGTTTTTATTGAATAGTGGCCCATGGTTAAGTGGTTTAAAGTGAAAAGATTCTATTGTTGCTTGTTCAGGTATTCAAAACTGAAACAGGAGAGAAGCTTCTAGAAATCAAGGCTCATGAGGATGAAGTGCTTTGCTGTGCGTTCTCTACAGATGGCAGATTTATAGCAACCTGCTCAGTGGATAGAAAAGTGAAGGTAAAAAAAATAATTTCCTTTTAAGGTGTAGTCACAGAATTCATTTTCTTTTTCCATAATAGAGGGACCAGGGTACGTGAGGACTAGAGTGAAAGGACTCTTGTCTACTGACCTACTTGTTTGGGGCACATCACTCTTATCCTTTGTAAGTTAACATTGTCTGAAAGTTCGTTATTTTTAAGCAGGTAGTAGGAAGAATGTTTAACTTAATGAATTTTCCTACAATTTATGGATGAGTCTGTGGGTTAATTATCAGTTTAAATGTTTGAATGCATTATAATCAGAGTTTTATTGCACAAATTATTGTCTGACACTGGATTCCTATTATAAAAATATGATTTGTAAAATACAACTCAAATTTATTTTCCTTAATGAACTGGCCTTTATTCAGTACAAACTCTGGGTGAAAAACAAGATCTGGGTTAGTGGTCTAAAAAATAAACAGAGGGAAAAAATAAACCAAGGGTAATTTATATATTTGTTAATGATTCTTTCTTGTCTCTTGTCCCTAAATTTGGATTTTAGCTAAGCATTTGTACTAACATGACATTTAAAAGAAACTGAAGACTTGAGGGCTGTTTTATCAGTGATACATCAAGGGCCAACCTCATTTCAGGCCTTTTTCAAAGAAGTTATAGAGTGTTGAACCTGGCTAGGAAGAATTCAATAGTTGGGAGCAAGAAAGTAGGTCTGGGGGTTTTCCTGGAGTCTTCACCCACTTGAAGAGGGCGATGGGTATCCAGGCTAAATTGAGACCTTTGTAAAAATCTACTTCTTGATAGATAAGACTCTTTAGGGGACGTAAGAACCGCCCAACTAATTCATTCTGTAGCCTCTACTTTGAGTCATATTTGGAATTGGCTTCTTTGGACAACTCCAAAGTTAGAACAGATTCTTTGAACTTTGCATTCGTGAGTAACTGCTTGGCGCTTCCTCGGTATCCAGAAGTTTAGGCCATAGCAAGTTCTTCTGTAGTTTTAGTTGTGTTGACATTTCTGCTAGAGCTTTGGTTTTCTGCTTTTTACTGTGAAAATTTTAGTATTTCTTAATGAAGTGTATTCAAAATAAAATAGGGAATATTTATGTGCCCTTCTTTGTTTACTGGGAGCTGCCTGGAATAAAGGAAATAATCCTGGGTTTCTGTTTACTAAGAAGTCAAAATATAAGGTGAGAGGCAGAAACACCTATTAAAGAACTTCAAAATTAATGTTTCGATAAGATACCAAGAAAATGCTGTGAGGGGAAGGGAAATTAGTATTTCTAAAAAGCCAAAATCCCTGTGAAGGTGCATTAGGTCATTTATTTCTTTTGTTTGTTGCTATGTAGAACAAACCACTTAATTTTCTTCCATAATAACTAAATGATGATAATTACTTTTTACTGAGAACATAACATTGTTCAAGGCTCTGTGCTATGTACTTTCTTATATTATTAATTCCTTACTTCAACTTGCAAAGTCAGTATTGATCCCATTTTACAGATTGGGAAATAGATTCAGAGATGAAGTTACTTGCTCAGGCTAACATTAACTGGTGGATCAAGGGTTGAAATCTAGCTTTCTCTCAGACTCTAAAACCTTTATTTTTTTTCATTGAGTTATCTGTCCTTACTTATTTATATGGTATCTTAAGTCTACAGAACCCTTAACATACCTTAATCTCGTTTGATTCTTTGAATTGTATATAAGCATATATATCTTAGCCTCATCTCGGTTAAGTTAAAGACTTGATCAGGGACACACAAATCCTAAGGGGTAGAACCAGGTCTTGGATTTAATCCTCCCAATTTGAAGTCCGTTATTCCAGCCCCTTTATAGTATTTTTCTGCCTGCTGTCATTTCATATGTCCTGAACATAAGAAATCTTTCCCTTGAAGAATGTTTTATTGAGATTCCGATTATGCTATATATTGATAAAAATATGTAGACTTGCAGGTAGATTTTTAAAAGAGTACCCTGACAAAATACTGTCCCATTTCAGGGGAGGAAAGGTATGTTACCATCATGTCAAATTGGGAGAAGCATGCCGTGACAGGATAGATAGCACAAAGTGACACACAGTTGCTTTGCTCTTCTGTTCTGCCTTGGAAATTGAAGAGTAGCTGCCAATTTTGTTTTCTCTTTTCTGTTTAGATTTGGAATTCTATGACTGGGGAACTAGTACGTACCTATGATGAACACTTAGAGCAAGTCAATTGCTGCCATTTCACCAACAACAGTCATCACCTTCTGTTAGCCACTGGGTCAAGTGACTACTTTCTCAAAGTAAGTGTGAATAAGAATTATATAAATAGATTTGAATTAGGCACATCAAAACAGCTTCTTTGATTTTCTCATATCTTATTAATCGGGGTTTTTTTGGTTGTAAATAGTGAAAACTTTCATATTAGCTTAAGCAAAGAAAAAAAGAAACTAGCTCAGATAAATGAAAAGTCTAGAGGGAGTGTGACTTCAGGCATAGCTGAATTCATATGGTTATACTACATTCTCAGGCTCTAACTCCTTCCCCATCTCTCAACTCTGCTTTCCTCTTTGTTGGTTCAGGCATATGCTCTCTGGGTGGCAGGAAATATGGCCACCCACAGCTCCAGGTTTATGTGGGTTTTGCAGTTCAAAATCACAGAGAAAAGATACCTGCTCTATCCTAGATCCCTTAGATCTAATTTCAGGGAAGATTCTAATTGACGCTGTTTGGGCTAAATGCTCATTGCTAAATAACCGCAGTGGCCAGGAGGATGGAATCCTTGGATTGGCCAAGGGTCCTGTTTTAGTTGCTAATGCTGCCAGAATACAGTATACCAATGGCTTTTACATTGGGGATTTATTAATTTACAAATTTACAGTTCTAAGGCCTTAAAAATGTCCAACCCTAGGCATTCAGAGAAAGACTTCTTGACTCTGAAGAAAATTCTGTGTCTGTCACATGGGAAGGCACATGGCTGGTGTCTGCTGGTCCTTGTTCCCGGTTCTGTTGCTTCCAGCTTCTGATTCCAGTGACTTCCTCTCTAAGCGTCTGTAGCTCCTGACTTAGCTGCTACAGAGCAAAACTCTGGATTTCATCCCTTAGCTTAGCATCTCATGGAAAGGCACATGGTGACATTTGCTGGGCTTTGGTTCCTGTCTGTCATCTGTTGGCTCTCTCAACTCCTGCGTCTCCTATGTCTTCTGCATTTCCAAAAATCTGCATCTAAGCTTTCTCCTGATTGGCTATCCAAGCATCTCTGTTGGTGCTCCAAGAGACTCCAAAATGTATATGTCTGTCTTTCTCTAAAATGTTTCTCCTCTTAAAGGACTCCGGTAAACTAATTAAGACCCACTGTAACTGGGCAGACTTCTCCATCTGATCAAAAGGTCACACCTACAATTGGGTGTATCACATCTCCATGGAAACAACCTAATCAAAAGATCACACCCTACAATATTGAATCAGGAATAGAAGAACAAGGTTTTTCTGGGGGTAATAACATTTTCAAATCAGTCCAGGTCCCAGATCTAGCCCTAGGGCGGTGGAATGCATGAGGTGAGGTCAGCTTCACTTGAATCACAAGTAGAGCTTGGTCCAAAAGAGAGGTTTAGATATCAGAAGAAAAAGGGAAAAGAGATGCTGGTGGGAAAAAATAAAAAATAGATATCCTTTCCATTTATGTTTAATCATATTTTTAGTTACAAATTATAAAGATTATATCTGTTTCTTTCTTAAGTGGTATTCTGAAGATAGATGAAAATTTCTGGGATCCAAGAAATATCTACTAACTTCTTTTGAATTATTTTGCATTTTGTTTTGAACCTTTCTTTCTTTGCTGTCATACTGGGACAGTGTATTTTTTGGGAGAGAGTGGGTAAAACATTTTAATCTGGAGAACCTATAGACTCTGTGTGCTTTGATATTTAAATAAACTTTTTTTAAAAAAAAATTTTAATTTTAGAATGTATTGAAATTGTATTGGAAATTGCCCCCTTACTTTTTTTTTATTAATTAAAAAAAGAATTACAAGAAAGAAACACAAACATTCCCAACACATGCTCATTCCGCTTTACACGTACACTCAGCAATTCACAATATCATCACATAGTTGCATATTCATCATCATGATCATTTCCCAGAACATTTGCATCAATTCAGAAAAAGAAATAAAAAGACAACAGAAAAATAAAACAAAAACAGAAAAAAAAATTTTACATACCATACCCCTTACCTCTCCCTCTCATTGATCACTAACATTTCAAACTAAATTTATTTTAACATTTGTTCCCTCTATTATTTATTTTTATTCCATATGTTCTACTCATCTGTCGACAAGGTAGATAAAAGGAGCATCAGACACAAGGTTTTCACAATCACAGTCACATTGTGAAAGCTCTATCATTATACAGTCATCATCAAGAAACATGGCTACTGGAACACAGCTCTACATTTTCAGGCAGTTCTCTCCAGCCTCTCCATTACATCTTGGATGATAAGGTGATATCTACTTAATGCGTAAGAGTAACCTCCAGGATAACCTCTCAACTCTGGAATCTCTCAGCCATTGACACTTTTGTCTCATTTCACTCTTTCCCCTTTTGTTCGAGAGGATTTTCTCAATCCGTTGATGCTGGGTCTCAGCTCATTCTAGAGTTTTCCTCAATCCCTTGATGCTGAATCTCAGCTCATTCTGGGATTTCTGTCCCACATTGCCAGGAAGATCCACAGCCCTGGGAGTCATGTCCCACGTAGACGGGGGAGGGTGGTGAGTTTGCTTGCTGTGTTGGCTGGAGCCCTGTTACTTTTTGTGAAGTAAAACTTTTTTTCTTCAGAAGAAAACTTACATAGAAGCTCAGTGTATAAAACAGATAAAGTCAGTTATTTGCTGTGGTTGAAGTGGGGATGTTGACCTGCATTTCTGCTCTCTCTCTCATTCCCTCTCTTATCTCTTCTTCTTAGTGCCCTACAGGCATGTTTATG
This sequence comes from Tamandua tetradactyla, assembly GCF_023851605.1. Classification (NCBI taxonomy): domain Eukaryota; kingdom Metazoa; phylum Chordata; class Mammalia; order Pilosa; family Myrmecophagidae; genus Tamandua; species Tamandua tetradactyla. Next base: position 165,297,185 of record NC_135333.1, on the reverse strand, counting down.
GAACTTTTAGAGACCTTTAGAACTCAATTTGAAACATTGGATTGTACCAAAATTACAGATTAGTGTAACATAACATTATCCCAATATTATAGCACATCAAAATAAAAAAGACTGTTGTACTATGTATGAATAATTTTGGATACTTCTTTTTAACATTTTGTAGGTTAAGGAAATTTGTATTTCCTCCTTTTAAATATAGACAGAAACTTCTAAGATGTGTGGGGTGGAGTTGTTGGTTAGTCAGCGATTTTAGTTAAGGACAAGTTTTACTTTAAGCCTGCCATATCAGATCTGCATTACCATGAGGTCTATCAGAAAGCATTTCTTGTATTCTTAAACTGAGAAAAGCCAATAAAAATATGTGAATTTGAAGTGCTTTCGTGTGGCTTGGTCTGTCTGAAGAACTGAGCTTACCTAGGGCTTGGATGAAGAAACCAAGGATGACAATGGACTTGGGAAAGACTTAACTCACTTACTGACCATTTCCTAAAGGCTGTTGAAGTTCTTAGATTTCTATCAAGATTAACTTTTAGGAATAAATTATTTCTTCTAATGTGTTTAATTGAGTTGGTATAAGTCATCACAGATGATTTTAGCCCCTTTTATTTGTATTTTTTATACTTTTCAAACATACCCAAAAATAGAATAAGAACTATCATGTTATCCATCATCCAGCTTCAACAGTTATCAGCATTTACCAATCTTACTTTATTTCTCCCCGCTTCCACACCTTTTTTTGGCTAGAGTATTTTAAAGCAAATCCAAGACATCATGTCATTTCACTCACAATACTTCAGCATGCATCTTTGAGGATTTAAACATAAGTAATATTCTATTATCACACCTTGCATAATTAACAGTAATTTCCTAATATCCCTGGTCTGTATTTCTTTTCCTCAGGAGTTTAGAAAAATATTTGTTTTTTTTCTGTAGGTTTGTTGGAATCAGAATTCAAACTTCATGTGACATTTGGTTTTGTCTCTTAAGTCTCTTTTTTTGGCTATTTTTTTCTTTAAACTTTTTTTTTTTGAAGTAATTTCAAAGTTACAGAACAGTTGTAGAAATGAACAAACCCTATCCAGAGAACTTCAACATACCCCTCTGCTCCCAGATATCCACATCCACCAATTTTAATATTTTGGCACATATGCTGTATCATTCTATCCATCTGTCTGTCTTTCTATCAATTCTCTAAACATTGGAGAATAGTGCGTTTCCTAAAAAACAAAGATACTGACTTATGTAACCATCTTAAGTGAGAATATCTTTTCTCTTTTTGCATTAAAATCCTGTGTTTTATTCAGAGTCTCCTTAGAACTCCAGTCAGCATATTTAAACTTTTTAAATGTAATTTTATTGATATATATTCACATACCTTATAATCATCCAATGTGTACAATCAATGGTTTATGGTTATCATCATACAGCTGTGCATTCATCATCACAGTTGATTTTTTTTTTAAACTTTTTAATTGTATAGTATAACATATATACAAAGCAAAGAAACAAAAAAGCAATAGTTTTCAAAACACTCTTCAACAAGTAGTTACAGGACAGATCCCACAGTTTGTCATGGGCTACCATACTGTCCTTTCAGATTTTTTTCCTTCTAGCTGCTCCAGAATATAGGAGGCTAGAATGCTTAAATATTTTTTATCATCACAGTTGACTTTTTTTCCTTCTTTTTTTTTTGTGAAAAATGACATATATACAAAAAAGCTATAAATTTCAAAGCACAGCACCACAATTAGTTGTAGAACGTATTTCAGAGTTTGACGTGGGTTACAATTTCACAATTTTAGGTTTTTACTTCTAGCTGCTCTAAAATACTGGAGACTAAAAGAGATATCAATTTAATGATTCAGCATTCATATTCATTTGTTAAATCCTATCATCTCTGTACAACTCCACCATCATCTTTGATCATTCCATCCCTTTCTATAGAGGTGTTTGGGCTATGACAATTCTAACTTTCTTAGATTGGAAAGGTCTGTCACTAATATAGGGGAGGGAGACAGAACTATCTGATATTCTGGTGAGGCTGGGCTAGGTTTCAGGACTTATCTGGACCAGAGACCCATCTGGAGGTTGTACGTTTCTGGAAAGTTACTCTAGTGCATAAAACCCTTGTGGAATCTTAAATATTGCCCTAGGTGTTCATAAGGATTGGCTGGAATGGTACCGGTTGGGGGTTAGCTGGTTATGATTAGGTAGCAAGGTCTACCTGAAGCTTGTATAAGAGCAACCTCCAGAGTAGCATCTCGACTTTGAACTCTCTCTGCCACTGATACTTTATTAATTACACTTCTTTTCCCCTTTTGGGCAGGATGGAATTGTTGATCCCAGGGTGCCAGGTCTGGATTCATCCCTGGGAGTCATCTCCCACATCACCAGGCACTCTGGATAGTCATATCACGTAGGGGGGGGGCAATGATTTCACTTGCAGAATTGGGCTTTGAGAGACTAAGGCCACATCTGAGCAACAAAAGAGGTCCTCCAGAAGTAACTCTTAGGTATGCCTATAGGTACTCTTAGCATCTCTGCTACCTGCATAAGCTTCACAAGAGTAAGCCTCATGATTGAGGGCATGGCCTATTAATTTGGGTGTCCCTAAAGTTTGACACAGTATCAGGGAATTTCCTGATGGTAAGGTTTAATAGTTCCATATTTTTCTCCCATCCCTCAGGGGACTTTGCCAATATGTTTTGATTATCTGCTCAATATGCTGTAGCAGATTCACAGGCATTACAATAATCTATACAGGATCAAAGGACCTCCTTCTTATTCTGTGCTCCCTGTATTTCATTTGTTCAAATGAGCTATACAGATAGATTGAATTAGGTTGTGCATTATAGAAAATTTTGGTTCCAGACCAAATAAACCTTTCTTCCATTGGTATCAAAGAGTATGTGTGGTTCTAAGATGTAGACTCTATTTTCCTTACCCCTATGTTCTGAATTACTTTAAATCACAGTTGATTTTTAAATATTTTCATTACTCAAAAAAATAAAAATAAGAAAAGTAAAAAAGAACATCTAAAACATCCCATCCCCCCTATTATTTATTTATTTTATAACTCATCTGTCCATACACTGGATAAATGGAATGTCAGTCACAAGGTTTTCACAATCACATGGTCACACCTTGAAAGCTATATAGTTTTACAGTCATCTTCAAGAATCAAGGCTTACACTTTAGTAGTTTCAGTTATTCCCTCTAGCTACTTCAGTACACCAAAAACTGAAAAGAAGTATCTACATATTGCATAAGAATAACTTCTAGAAAGACCTCTCTACTCTATTTGAAATCTCTCAGCCACTGAAACTATATTTTGTTTCATTTTTCTTCCCTGTCTTGGTCAAGAAGGTTTCTCAATTTTGCTATGCCAGGGCCAGGCTTATCCCCAGGAGTCATGTCCCACATTGCCAGGGAGATATACACCCCTGGGAGTCATGTCCCATGTAAGGGGCAGGGTGTTAAGTCTCTTTTATTCTATAAAAGTTGCTCTTTCCTTCAACCCTCTTTTTAGGCCACCAATTTATTAGAAAATTTGAGTCTAATTTTGTAGTGTGAAATGCTTGCTGTTCTGAATTTGGTTGATTGCTTCCTCCAGGTGTTATTTAACTTGCTCTTCTAACCCCTTGTGTTTCCTGTCAAATGTTTTTATATCTAAAGGCTATGTTTGTATTTATTAGTAATTTTTTAGAGTGTTAGTAGATTTTAACCTAGTTAATATATTCAGGGTTTGTCTTGTATAATCTTAGAAATGAGCATTTTGAAAGTCAAATAATTTAGCAATAAAAAATTGGAAGTTAATTAATGTTGTGTATTACCTACTCATTGTAAATATGAATAATAGTGACTCCAAACAGTCAATAAAAAGAGGCAATAATTGTTTAGTTATTTAGTGCTCTGACTAAAAGCCTGTTAACCATTAGAGTCCCTTAGTAGATTTAGGAACTGATCTAAGGGCTGCCTCAGTACTTGTTAATCACAAATTCTTGGTGCATTTGCATTACTGTGAATTGAACATCTTCCTTTAACTAAAAAAGCTTCAATGGTAGAGAAAGAATAACATCACATATTTCTAAGTTTTTCCCATTCAGTATTACGTTTTAGTTATCTTTTCATCTTTTTCAAATAGCTCTGGGATTTGAATCAAAAAGAATGTCGAAATACCATGTTTGGCCATACAAATTCCGTCAATCACTGCAGATTTTCACCAGATGATAATCTTTTGGCCAGTTGTTCTGCTGATGGAACATTAAAGGTATGTTTTTGTATATCATTAAAATGGGTTGTAATTTTGTGGGAAGTCTTAAGATTGGTTATGGAAATAGGTTTTTCATATTTCTATAGAATGAGTTTCTTTCTTCAATTTCCAGGAGCATATTTAGTATAACTGTAACTGCTGGTCATAATGATTGTTTATGAATGGTTTACAGCCTTGTATTTGAAGTTCATATAATTTGAATTCTTAAATTTTAAAGTTCTATTTTATGGCTTCCTAAATATTTTGAGATCTATGGGATTGTTTATAAGGAGCTTGCTTTTATTTAGCATTTATTTATTATGCTTTTTATGTCATTATTTTCCTGTTTTTGAAAAGCATATGGGGGAAAAACTTAGAGGTAGGGAAAAAAACTTATTCAACTTCTGAAATTTATAGTCCTAAATCTCCACCTTTCTTCCCAAATAAAATGCTTCCCCAGTTTATTTTTATTATTTCTGTTTCTACTGTCATTCTAGTTTCCCATATATATTTTTCTCTTATTTATTTGTTTATTCTAAAAACATTCTTATTGAGATATCTTCATGTACCATACAGTCCATTCAAAGTATACAATCAGTGGCTCGTGATGTCATCACAAAGTTGTGTATTCATCACATGATCATTTTTAGAATATTTGCATCACTCCATAAAAAGAAATAAAAAGAAGAAAGAAAAAAACCTATACATCCCATACCTCTTAACCCTCCCTCTCATTGACCACTAGTATTGCAAGCTACCCAGTTTTTTAACCCCTTATTCTCCCTATTATTTATTTGTTTTTTGTCATTTTTTTACTCATCTGTCCATGCCCCAGATAATGGAATTGTTAGCCACAAGGTTTTCACAATCACACGGTCACACTATAAAAGCTTTAAAGTTATACAGTCATCTTCAAGAATCAAGCTTACTGGAATGCAATTCAACAGTGTTAGGTATTTCTTTGTAGCTATTCTAATACACTAGAAACTAAAGAGGGATATCAATATAATGTGTAAGAATAACCTCCAGGATAACCTCTCAACTCTGAAATCTCTCAGCCACGGAAACTTTATTTTGTCTCATTTCTCTCTTTTCCCTTTTTAGTTTTCTAATTATTGTTTCTTTTTTCTTCTTTTAGTCTTTTTAAATTTTTATTTTATTTATTTTTTAATACTTTTATTGAGATATCTTCATGTACATGCAGTCTATGCAGAGTGTACAATCAGTGGCTCACAGTATCAGTAGTTGTGTATTTATCGCCATGATCATTTTTAGAACATTTGCATCACTTCAGAGAAGGAAATAGCAAGAAAAAAGAAAACATATCCCATACCCCTTAGTTCTCCTTTTCATTGACCACTAGTATTGCAATCTACCTAATTTTATTTTTACCCCTTATTACCCCTATTGTTTATTTATTTTTTGTCCTTGTTATTTTTTTTAATATATATTTTTATTGAGAAATCTTCACAGGCATACAGTCCATCCATGGGGTCCAATCAGTGGCTCACAATATCATCACATAGTTGTGTATTCATTACCATGATCATTTTTTAGAACATTTGCTTCACTCCAGAAAAAGAAATGAAAAGAAAAAAGAAAAAAACTCTGACACACCATATCCCTTACCCCTCCCTCTGATTGACCACTAGTGTTTCCATCTACCCAATATATTTTACCCCTATCCCCCCCTTTTTTATTCATTTTTTTTTACCCATCTATCCATACCCTGGATAAAAGAAGTATCAGACACAAGGTTTTCGCAATCACACAGTCACATTGTAAAAGTTTTATCTTTATATAATTGTCATCAAGAATCAAGGCCACTCACGGTACTGGCATAAAGATAGATATACTGACCAATGGAATCAAATAGAGTGTTCAGATATAGACCCTCTTATCTATGGACAGTTGATTTTTGATACAGCAGTCAAGCCCACTCATCTAGGATGAAACAGTCTCTTCAATAAATGGTGCCTAGAGAACAGATATCCACATGCAAAAGAATGAAAGATGACCCATGTCTCACAACCTATACAAAAATTAACTCAAAATGGATCAAAGACCTAAACATTAGATCTAAGACCATAAAATTTTTAGAAGAAAATGTAGGGAAATATCTTATAAATTTTATTTTCTTTTATTTTTGCCTGTGAAGGCACTGGGAATTGAACCTGGGTCTCCAGCATGGCAGGAGAGAACTCTGCTTGCTGAGCCACCATGGCCTACCCATAAATTTTATAATAAGAGGCGGTTTCCTAGATCTTACACCAAAAGCAAGAGCATTGAAGAAAGAAGTAGATAAATGGGAAGTCCTCAAAATTAAACAGTTTTGTACATCGAAGAACTTTGTCAAGAAAGTAAAAAAGACATCCTCCACAATGGGAGAAAATATTTGGAAACGATAGATCAGATAAGGGTCTCGTATCCAGAATGCGTACAGAGATTGTTCAACTCAACAACAAAAAGACAAACAACCCAATTACAGAATGGGCAAAAGACATGAATTGACATTTCTTAGAAGAAGAAATACAAATGGCCAAAAGGCACATGAAAAGATGCTCAACTTCCCTGGCTATTAGGGAAATGCAAATCAAAACCACAATGAAATATCATTTCACACCCACCAGAATGGCCATTATCAATAAAACAGAAAATGACAAGTGCTGGAGAAGATATAGAGAAAGAGGCACACTTATCCGCTGTTGGTGGGAATGTAAAATGGTACAGCTGCTGTGGAAGGCAGTTTGGTGATTCCTCGGGAAGCTAAGCATAGAATTGCCATATTGCTGGGTATCTACTCAGAGGACATGAGGGCAACGACACAAACGGAAATTTGCACACCAATGTTTATAGCAGCTTTATTTATAATTGCCAAGAGATGGAAACAGCCCAAATGTCCATCAACAGATGAGTAGCTGAACAAGCTGTGGTATATATGTACTGTGGTAGTTAGATTGAGTTGTCAACTTGGCCAGGTGAAGGCACCTAGTTCTGTTGCTGCAGACATGAGCCAATGGTACCTGAACCTCATCTGCTGCTAATTACATCTGCAGTCGGCTAGGAGGCGTGTCTGCTGCAGTGAATGACCTTTGACTTAATTGGTTGGTGCTTAAATGAGAGAGCACAACGTAGCACAGCCCAAGCAGCTCTGCATACCTCATCTCAGCACTCACAGCTCAGTCCAGGCCTTTGGAGATACAGAGAGAAATCACCCCGGGGAAAGTTGTTGGAACCCAGAGACCTGGAGAGAAGGCCAGCAGAGATCACCCTGTGCCTTCCCACATAAGATAGACCCTCAGGTGAAAGTTAGCTGCCTTTCCTCTGAAGAACTAACAAAATAAATCCCCTTTTATTAAAAGCTAATCTGTTTCTGGTGTGTTGCATTCCGGCAGATAGCAAACCAGAACACATGCGATGAAATAGTCTGCAGCTATAGGACAGAATAAAGTTATGAAGTACGTAACAACATGGGTGGACCTTGAGGACATTATGCTGAGTGAGAGTACCAGAAACAAAAGAACAAATGCTGTATGGTCTCACTGATATGAACTATATAAGTGAATGAACTTAGAGAATTTCAGTTAAGAACAGAGGTCATCAGGAGTTAGAAATAGGGTAGATATTGAGTAACTGGAACTGAAGGGATACAGTTGTGGAACAAAACTGATTGTGTAAAAGTTCAGAAATGGATAGCACAATACTACTAACTGTAATACAATAATGTTAGTACATTATTGTACTAACTAAATGAAGCTGAATGTGAGAATGATAGAGGGAGGAAGGCTGGGGACACAAATGAAATCAGAAGGAAAGATAGTTGATAAAGACATATAATCTAGGAATGCCTACAGTATACAATGATAGTGACTAAATGTACAAAGTAAAAAATGTTTTTGCGTGAGAACAAAGGAATGTCAATATTGCAGGATGTTGAAAACAGATGATAATACATATTTTAAAACTTTAACTTATGTATGAGACTAAAGCAAAAAATGTTTATTTGGTACAAAATTTTTATTTTGAGTAGTGCATCTCCTAATATAACTTATATGGACAGTTTAATTAAACACCATAAGTGCATGGAACCTTGAATAGGGCATGAAATTTTGTAGCTTTGTCCAGAGTGATGCCCTGATAAATACCAGAGTGATTTGAACAGTGAATAATAAAAAAGTATTTGCCAAGTCCCCTTGGGGAAATGGTGAGAAAGAGGGAAAATTCAACTTCCCCATTTGGAGGAGGCCTAATATTCTTGCAAGCAGTGAGGACAGCATAATCAATAGGCAGAACCCTCAATTTTGGGATTTGTTCATATGAAACTTGTCCCCACAAAGGATAGGCTAAGCCTACTTAAAATTAGGCCTGAGAGTCACTTAAAATTAGGCCTAGAGAACCTCTTTTGTTGCTCAAATGTGGCCTCTTTTTCTTAGCCAACATGGCAAACTCACTGCCTTCTCCCTCTCTACATGGGACATGACTCCCAGGGGTGTAAACCTCCCTGGCACGTGGAACAGAAATCCTAGAATGAGCTGGAACTCGGTATCAAGGGATTGAGAAAGCCTTCTTAACTGAAAGGAGGAAGAGATAAAAGAGACAAAATAAAGTGTCCGTGGCTGAGAAATTTCAAATGGAGTCAAGAGTTTATCCTAGAGGTTATTCTTATGCATTATATTTTTACCACCTTTTTAGTTTGAGGTGTATTAGAGAGGCTGGAGGGAAGTGTCTGAAACTGTAGAGCTGGATCCCAGTAGACATGTGTCTTGAAGATGATTGTATAATGATAGAGCTTTCACAAAGTGACTGTATGATTGTGAAAACCTTGTGCTAATGCTCCTTTTATCTGTGGTATGGACAGATGAGTAAAAAATGTGACTTAAAAATAAATAATAGGGGGAACAAATGTTAAAATAAATTGGGTAGAGGGAAATACTAGTGGTCAGTGAGCGGGAGGCGTAAGGGGTATGGTATGTATGGATTTTTCTTTTTTCTTTTTATTTCTTCTTCTGGAGTGATGTAAATGTTCTGAGAAATGACTATGGTGATGAATATACAACTATGTGATGATAGTGTGAGCCATTGATTGCATACCAAGTATGGAATGTTCATACTTTAACAATGTTCATATTGTATGTTGATTGGTTTTATTAATGAAAATTTAAAAAAAAGAAGAAAAAGAAAAAAATCAAGGCTACTGGAATACAGCTCAGCAGTTTCAGGTACTTCCTTCCAGCCACTCCAATATACCATAAACTAAAAAGGGATATCTATGTAATGCATAAGAATAACCTCCAGGATAATCTCTTGACTCTGAAACCTCTCAGCCACTGACACTTTATTTTGTCTCATTTCTCTCTTCCCCCTTATTAGTTTCCTATTTATTGATTCTTTTTTTTCCCTCAGTCTTAAGTCCAATCCATCTTTGACCTCCTCGTCTCATTGTCTGTCTGTCCTCTCCCGATCTATAGTCTTTGTTCTGGTTCAGGCTGTCACCCTTCATGTCTGTTGGGCTTCTAAAGATGTACTCTCCACCTTCCCTGATTCTGGCAGGGATGATAGAACCATTTTTTATCACCATATCATCCAGTCACTTTTAATTGGAACACAATTCGTACCATATTATATATTATAATAAACCCAGACGTCATCAGGCTCATTTCTAAGGGTCTTAATTTACATTGTTCTGTCACTCTCTTTCCTATCCAAATATTTCTTCTAGTTTCCATACATTAATTGTCTGTTCTGGAGAAGGTAATTTTTGTTGATTTTTTCAGCCACTGGTCCAATACATGTTTCATTAGCTTTTTTTGGATGTTTTATGCTTCCAGTTCACTGGTCTATATTTTTTGTCACCCTCAAAACTTCATGTAAAGCCTTCTTCAGAAAGTGTTCCCATAGTATCTATTTGGTTTTGAGTTCATATATATTCATAAACACATATAGATTTATCTCTATATGCGAATCTATATCTATAGATAGAAATTTCTTGGCATATCATCTCGTTTCCACTTCCTTGTACTGTTCAGTTTAGTCATAATATGTGTCTCCTATTTCTTCTGTAATGTTGAATACAGGTTTATGATGTGCAGAGACCTTGTCATCTTCTTTGTATGTCTTTCTCTAGTTCATCGTAGAGTATTGTACCTAAAACATGCCCTTGATAGATTTTCTCAGCATATACTTCTACAGAAGTGCTTGAATTTTCCAAGGTGCTCTTTTGTTAGAATCTCTAACTAGGTGACTTCTAAGGCAGGTTAAAATGAACTCTTCTTGATGCTATTCCTCTGGTTGAATCTTGAATCTCTGTGTTGACTGAGAGACATTTTTGTGTAAATTACTCCACAATGTCTAGAAACATTTTCAGGGTAGAATTATACTTTGTAGAGTTTAACGAGCTGTTAATAGATGCTGGGAACATTTACAGAAGTATTAAAGTAAATGGATTTTGGCTTCTATGATGTGTTGTTTGCAAATACCAAATATCTGTCTCTTCCTTTAAGATGATCCATGTCATAGAATGTTTTTCAAACATTCTTGGATGGGCTAAGGCAACCTCTTCTGAAAATTCCTTTCAGTGCTTGAGCTTATTATTTCTTGGATTTTACTAAGTAAATGACTTCAAAAGAAGACATGTTATATATATCTCTCTCAAGTTAAGTCCTCTTTCCATCTTATTTCCATTTCTTATTCTAAGTTCTAGGAAGATTCTTTTACCCTTAGCATTATTCTATTATTATTAGGCAAGTGAACGTTAAAATTGTGAAATCAGGACACTTCCTGGTTCTACTACAAATTTTATGCTGCGAGACTCTACCTGGCTTTCTTTGCTGCTGAGTTATGATCCTATATTTGCCATAGTGTCTATTCCAAACCTTTCCTATTGTTCTTAAGCCCCTGTTCCTGTCACTGCCTCCCCTTTATTGTGTAGAAATAACCTTACCACAAACCTAGTCAGAGGATTGAGGCCATCCACCAAAAACTTCCTGCCATTAGCCCCTTGAAATGTGCCATAATAAGTCTACTCTACCTATTCTCTGTTTTTTCCCATCTTAGTGCCCAGAAAGTCCTCCATATGACTACTATACCTTTCTTCCCTTCCCTTGAACCTTGTTTCACTGATTATTTTCCTGGACTATGTTGCATCTTTGTTCTTCTCATTTGGATCCTTTTCACAGCCAGGAAGTGTTCTTGATTGAGCCTTACTGAGGTTTATAAAACTAAGAAGTAAAAAACCTTTGCTTCTTCTTTCATTCTGTTCATTATAGTATCCTCTTAAATAGTCATTCTGTTTTTTTCTTCCCTTTTATGACTAGATTTTTTAAAAAAATTTTATTTGCACAGTAAGTACAAGCACATACATTCTTAACATACAAACATTCCATACATGGTGTACAATCAGTGGCTCACAATATCATCACATAGGTGTATATTCATCACCATGATCATTTTTTAGAATATTTGCATCACTCCAGAAAAAGAAATAAAGAGAAAAAAGAAAAACTCATACATACCATACCCTTTACCCCTCCTTCTCATTGACTCTAGTATTTCCATCTATCCAATATATGGATTTTTAATTTCAACATTTGTTCCCCCTATTATTTATTTATTTATAATCCATATTTTTTACTCATCTGTCCAACTGTAGATAAAAGGAGCATCAGACACAAGGTTTTCACTATCACACAGTCACACTGCAAAAGCTATATCATTATACAATCATCTTCAAGAAACATGGCTACCAAAAAACAGCTCTACAGTTTCAGGCACTTCCCTCTAGCCTAAAACAGATCTAAAAAGGGGATATCTATAAAATGCGTAAGAATAACCTCCAGGATGACCTCTTGACTGTTTGAAATCGCTCAGTCACTGACACTTTATTTTGTCTCATTTCTCTCTTCCCCCTTTCGGTGAAGAAGGCTTTCTCAATCCCTTGATGCTGAGTCCCAGCTTATTCTAGGATTTCTGTCCCACATTGCCAGGGAGGTTGATACCTCTGGAAGTCCCATGTAGAGAGGGGGAAGTCAATGAGTTTGCTTGCCATATTGGTTGAGAAAGAGGAGGCCACATCTGAGCAACAAAAGAGGTTCTCTGGGTGTGACTCTTAGGCCTAATTTTAAGTAGACTTATGACTAGGTCTCTTAAATCATCTCTACTTTCTATCTCCCCACTCATTACTTAACTCCTTTTGAGCTTGGCTTCTGTCTTCCCTTGAAGAGTTTAAAATCTACTTTTATTTTCAGTGCCCATTCATTTGTAAAGTCTAATGCTCTTTAGATTAATATGAAATCTAATGATATTTTTCTTTTTTAAATCCTTCTTGTTATATTACCAGTTTTCAAACCATCATTGATCAGTTTTTCCTTTTTGAAATTCTACTTGTTTGACATCAGTGTTTTATTCTTTCTTTCCTCTATCTTTGTAACCTCTTCTTTAACTTTTTCCTGCCTGTTAAAATATATCTATTCCTCAGGCATCTAACCCTGGTTACCATTTCTGTCACTTCTCTTTCATCCCAGTTCATCAACTCTAATGGCTTCAACTTTCATCTCTTCTGTGAGTGACTTTCAGATTTATTTTCATCCTTCATTTCTTTTATATGTTGTCTCCTGCATTCCTAACTTCCTCCTGATTGTTGCAATAAATAACTCACCATGCTTCAAACTTAATTGTGCGCCAAACTGAAATATTATTTTTCTTCTTAACCCTAACCTACTTTTGCAGTTCTTACATTTTTCATAATCTTGATTACAAAAACAGTGTTTAGGGATTACATTACTGTGAATAGACACAGTTGAGTCATGTAGCGTAAAATGAATCTTTTTGCTTTCTCACACAACTTTTTGTTTTCTTTGGAGTTAATAATAGTTTTGTTTTTCCATTTGCTTAGTTTTTTTTTTTTATACTCATCACTATTTCATTTTCAAACTCTCCTTTGTCTCAACTGCCTCAACCGATATTTAATCAGTTTTATTTTATTGGAAATAACATTTCAGGAACCCTCTGCTTGCTTCATTCTGATTGTTGCTACTACTCCTGGTGTCCAGCTGCCACCCTAGAATTTCCCTTTACCATCATCCTGTGATCAGTTTCTTTTGTGTGGGTTGAAACCACCGTTAACTGGATCTTCTGTTGTCTTCTTTTGTTGGTTTACTCTTTCAGTTTGGTGTAGCATTTCTTCTTGTTTTCCAAGAAAGCATACATGGGAAGTAAATTTGAGACCTTGCCCATCTAAAAATGTCTTTATTCAAACTTCAAACTTAAAATTTATATTTTTTTGTCTGTACAGAATTCTAGGTTGAAAATAATTTTCCTAAGTTTTTGGAGGCATTGCTCCATTATCTTCTAGCTTCTAAAGTTCCTCTTCAAAAGTTTTGGAGCTATTCTTATTTCTGATTCTTTGTATATGCCTGTTTTTCTCTCCTGAAACTTTTAGGGTCTTTTCTTTAATGCCACTATTTATTTATTTATTGTTAAATTTTATGATACTGTGCATTGGTGTGATTCTGTTTTCATTTATTGTACTTGGTGATGTCTTTCGATTTGGAAACTCATGTCTATCAGTTCTAGAGGCTTTCTTGAATTATTTGATTATATCCCCTATTTTCTCTTTCTGGAATGTCTGGCTTTTTGTTTTCTAAGTTTTTTTTATAATGCAATTTATCGAGATACATTCATACACTATACAAACCATTCAGAATATATAATTAACCTCAAAGTATCATCATATAGTCGTACATACATGTCCATGATCTATTTTAGAACATTTGAAATGTTTGCTTTTTAGTATTCATTATGGTTAATTTTTTGTGTTAACTTTGCTAGGTTATGGAGTCTAGTTGTTTGGTCAAATTCTGACCTAGATGTTACTGTGGAGGTATTTTGTAGGTGGGATTGGCCTCTACAATCAGTTGGCTTTAAGGAGGTTACCCTTCATGATTAGGGTAGGTCTTATCCAATCAGTTGGAGGTCTTTACAGCAAGAACTGAGGGTTCCGAGGATCAAAAGGAATTCTGCCTCAACACTACTTCCTTCATACCTTCCTGAGTTTCCAGGAAGGAAGGAATTCAGATTCAAGAATTCAGCATCAGTCTCATTGGAATTTCTAGCGTCTGGCCGGCCTATAGATTCATTCTTGCCAGCCCTCTCATGAGCCAGTTTCTTATAAGTTTCTTTATATACATATGCATACACACACACACACACACACACACACACTACACACATCCTATTGGTTCTCTTTCTCTGAAGAACTCTAATACGATGTTTTGTTTGATTTTATTTTTTTCTCTCCCTTCTTCTGTTTGTCCTTTGCTGTATTTTCTGGAAGCTTTCTTTAGCTTTTCTAACCCTTATATTTAATTTTTAATTTTTGTTATATTTTTAAGTTCCCATTTTAACTCTCCAGTCTTATCATCTGCCTTTTTAATATTCTCCTGTTCTTGTTTCATGGGTGCAATATCTTTTAATATTTTTGTGGGTATTAATGCCTTTTTTTTAAAGTTTTCATATCTTTGCACAGTTGTTTTTTCTGTTTGTTGATTTTTGCCTCTGTCTGCCTCTTGGAGATATATGTCAACTGTCTGATCCTTGTCTGCTTGCTCATGTTGGAGTGTGGCACCAAGAACCTGATTGGGAATTGTGACCTTATTTATTGTGAGTTTCCCTATAGGGTTATCTGGCTGCAGTGTTTTGATGGTGAAGTTGTGATTGTCAGATTTTTTTTTAAGTTCTTTTCTTTTATCTGGTTGGGTGTTCAGGGAAGAATCTTCAGTCTCCTATCTCTAGTTTGTAGGTCTGGCTGCTAAACTCTGGGCACATGCCTAGGCAGCGATCTCAATTTGTAACATGAACTGTTCTAGTTTGCTGGCTGCCGGAATGCAACACTCCAGAGACAGATTGGCTTTCAATAAAAGGGGATTTATTTAGTTAATGTATAGTTCTTCAGAGAAAAGCCAGCTAACTTTTGACTGAGGTTCTTTCTTACATGGGAAGGCACAGGGTGATCTCTGCTGGCCTTCTCTCCAGGCCTCTGGGTTCCAACAACTTTCCCTGGGGTGAGTCCTTTCTGCATCTCCAAAGGCCTGGGCTGAGCTGTGAATGCCGAGATGAGGTATACCGAGCTGCTTGGGCTGTGCTATGTTGAGCTCTCTCATTTAAGCACCAACCAATTATGTCAAACATTATTAATTACAGCAGGCACCCTCCTAGCTGACTGCAGATTTAATCAGGAACAGATGAGTTTCACATGCCATTGGCTCATGTCCACAGCAATAGAACTAGGCACCTTCACCTGGCCAAATTGACACCTGAATCTAACTACCACAGACTCTCTTCTTTGCTCCCCTATTTTCAGCATGGTGACCCTATCCTCACCTGTGTTGAGTGTAGAGTCATTCTCTATTCTTCAGCCATTGTAGGGGCATGACAGGCAGGACCTGAATGTGTAGAGTGGGGGAGAGGATTTCAGTGGACTTGGAGCAATTCTTCCTAATTTAGATCCATCCTCACTAGTATTTTAGGAGTTTTGTAGTGTGAGTTAGGTTGCCACTTGACTTTGCTTACTGCTCTCTCAGGATTCAGTTTTCAGGAGGTTTTTACTTGTCATTCTGCTTTCTAGCTTTTACAGTTTATTTTTTTTTTTTGCTGTTGTCGCTTCCTCCATTCTCCTTGTCTTTGGGGATTAGATCTAGAGAGAAACCTTAGCTATTGTTTTACTTGATGTTTGGAGGGTGTGGAGAGACTGTAAGTGTTCCATCTCTATTTTTAGTCTGAACCCTGTTTCTGTCAGTGTGCTATTGTCCCTACTCCCCTGTGCTTGCAGCCTGGGAATAATCTGTCTTACTTCAAATGTGTTTGTGTATCACAGTTGTAGTTCTTGGCCTGAAGTTGTTCAAAATCTAATTGGTGAGAAAGGTAAATGGAAAAACCATCAAATTGATAAAATGCTATAGAGGTTGCTCTGAGGGCAAAAGAAGGAGTGGCTAGCTGTGCTGGGGAAGAGTTCATGCACCTGAGGCTCCAGGCAGATTGAACTTGTTCTTCCTTTCTGTTGTCTGCTTCCCATTCTGTATTTTAGATTATTCTGACCCGTTAATCTGGACTCTAGGCCCTTGAGTGTTCTTTTGTCATTTTGGTGGCATTCTGTCCCTCTTAAGTAGGTGTAAGGTAGGCTAATCTTCAAAGTTGAATGAGATGACACTTCCTGCACACAGTGTTCCTTCAAATCTGCAGCTTGAGTACAGTCCTCCCAAAGTACTGTACTTCTTTCCTCTTGTGTGACACATCTAACATATCTTATGGTAGAGTCATTTATGTGCTGGTCTCATGTCACTTACTTGCCTGCAAACTCCTTGAGGATTACAGCTACATCTGATTCATTTTATAACCTTGAGGTGACTAGCATAGTGTTTAATAAATATGTTCAAGATGATAAATCTTTGTTTAATTCAAACTAAGACTTCTCCAAACTCAGAGAAAAATATTGAAAAGCCTTCATTTATCAGGGACAGGATTTTGATTTCTGTATTCATGTTTGACTATCAAAATGTGATTGTAGAGCAGAGCACTGGCAGCAGGGAACAAACATTACTGCACTTTCGGTGAGAACTGCCTGTGTTTGTGGCAGTTTTCCCACAGTGCTGTTATTAAGCCTGTATCTTGGGCTGGTTCACAGTGATACAGTGACATACAGAAAACGGTGGTCCTGCAAACTGATGTTGAGTAACAGCATTTCAAGGTCAAAGTCTTCTAAAGCTTCTACCTTCTGAGAAGATGACAAACTGTAAAATGATTTCCTGCCCCAAATGGCTCTGTAATTTTGAAGTGTTTTATACGGTATCAAGTTGATAAGCCTGTTTACAGCCTCTGATGATAAACTATTTCAAAACGTAAGTTTTGTTTCGAAGTTGCCATCTAAGGCGCAGAGTGCAGGGTGCACGCAGGTCTTGGATGCAGTGCAGTGATTTGCTCAATCTTGAGACACTGGTGGCATTAGTTAACTTGGTCCCCCAGAATGTGGGATTTCATTACTACTTGCCTGGGAACTAGGTCCAGAAGCAAAAGATGCAATTAAGGCAGATGTAATTAAGGCAGATGTAATGAAATTGGGTTGTACTAGTTATAAGAAAATTAGCATTTTCTTTCTTAGATCCAGGGAACGGTTGTTGTGTTTTTTAGATTAAGAGAGAAACAGATTGTGATTTCTCATATATTCTGGCTGATATGACCAAAGCTTCTGGCATTAATGATTAGTTGTTTTTTTTTTTTTTCTCCTTTTCTTTTCTCTTTAGTGTTAAGGGGAAGGTTAGCTTTTTAGGTTTCTGCTGTCTCTTTCATGTTATCCAGCTCATCCATGTTTGTTGCAAGAAGAAAGCTTGGTTTTGGCCATATTTTAGTATATATATAAAACCTCTAAACTCAAGATTTAAAAATTGGGTTTTAAAAATCTTTGTTTATAAATCTAGACAAATTGGGTTTTATCTGGGAGCAGTGCTTTGGGAGCTTAATTAAAGCTTTTTTTTTGGCCTTGGCCTTGGCCAATGCTTGGTCTGGGCATGACAGCCTTTACCACTCTGTTGCATTGTGTACCACTCAGGTTCCCAGGAAGTGAAGGTGGGTTTTCTCAAAGGCCTTTGTCTTTTGTGCTGTGTGAGTGTGCTGCTGGTGAGTGAGGTTTAGAGTGTTTTGTAGTCTTTTCCTCAGGATTCAGTTCGTTTTATAGCACTATTTATCACCACCATACACACATGGTATCTTGCGTCCTTTGAGCATGTTCTTTATTTTCTATTTTCAGGGACTTCCTCATGTTTCTAGATGCACTGCTAGGTTATAATTCTGCTTGGACTGGGTCTTCTTTAGTGCTTGTTTATGCTAAGCATATGGTAGATATTAAGCACACTTCATGGCTGGCACAGCAGAGGGCAGCAGTGGCAAGTTGTGAGTTTCTTCATCTCACAATATTTCTATCGCTCATGGCTTATCCTTGTCAACACTTAATCTTTAGCTTCTTCCTTAAAATGCAAAACTCTTAACTTTCATTTAATTTTACATCCTACACTCTGCATTTTGGGCAGTATTTGTTATTTTTTCTTTTTGGGAAGGTGATGTATGGAATTGGAGTACTTAAATAAAAGACTTATAAAAAGTCATGCATATATAAAAAATAATTCATTAGGTGAAATGAATAATTGTTTGTGACATTTAATCCAGGTGGAATTCTAGAGATGTGATTAAATCATATAATTTCCCCCCCCACATTTGAAGCTTTGGAATGTGAGATCGGCAAATGAGAAGAAAAGCATTAATGTCAAGCAGTTCTTCCTAAATTCAGAGGAGCCTCAAGAGGATATGGAAGTGATAGTGAAATGTTGTTCCTGGTCTTCTGATGGTACCGAGATAATGGTGGCAGCAAAAAATAAAATATTTGTAAGTATTGCTATTTTAGAAGGCCATATTTAGTCTAATTTAAAGAAAATTAGAACCTGTATTGATCTTTATACTTTGAACTGTTTATTGATATAAATAAATTCTAGCTGAATGATTTTGGGCAGAATCCTTAGTCATTCTTAGTTCTTTCAAGCTGTGCTCCAGGGAATGTTGATAGGCCTTGTGAGAAAATATCCATGGTCACAGAGGTTTGGGAAATGTTATGTACTGCTTTCTCTATTGGTGGAACAAAATGTGTACTAATTTAGGGCTCCAAGAATCCTCAGTACAGAAACAGTTTCTGTTGTTCAATCCAGTGTCTCTCAAACTGATTTAAATATAGATTATTTCTGCACCACTTCTGTGTTTCACAATTTCAAACACATTGATTTAGATGATTTTCGAGTTTTATGATTTGGCAGCCTGATTTAGAGAAATATTTAACACTGACTAATCAAGTTTGTGAGATTTTTATGAAGTAAATGAGGAAGATGTATAAAAAAATGTAAATGAAAAGAAGATGCCTCCCTTTTTCTCAGTGTTTTAATAGGTTACATTTGTGGTGTTCAGAGTGCTCTCACATATATTTTCTTTTGGTATAAGTACCCAACGGGCATAGCACATTGTAATAGTCCGATGAGATAACGGTGAGGAAACTGCGTTTCAGAGTAGCCAAATAACTTGTTCAAAGGTACATTGTGGTTGGAGAGCTAGGTTTTCTGATTCGTGATGCTGTGACATTCTGTTCTAATAATAATCTTCTTGTTTTTTTTTTAAATTTTTTTATTAATTAAAAAAAAATTACGGGAAAGAAACACAAACATTCCCAATATGTGATCATTCTATTCTACATATATAATCAGTAATTCACAATATCATCACATAGCTCCAGGTTCATCATCATGATCATTTCTTAGAATATTTGCATCAATTTAGAAAAAGAAACAAAAAGGCAACAGAAAAATAAAACGAAAACAGAAAAAAATAACATACACACCATACCCCTTACTCCTCCCTTTCATTGATCACTAGCATTTCAAAATAAATTTATTTTAACATTTGTTCCCCCTATTATTTACTTTTATTCCATATGTTCTACTCATCTGCTAACAAGGTAGATAAAAGGAGCATAAGACACAAGGTTTTCACAATCACACAGTCACATTGTGAAAGCTATAGCATTATACAATCATCTTCAAGAAAACATGGCTACTGGAACACAGCTCTACATTTTCAGACAGTTCCCTCCAGCCTCTCCATTACACCTTGAATAACAAGGTGATATCTACTTAATGCATAAGAATAAGCTCCAGGATAACCTCTCGACTCTGTTTGGAATCTCTCAGCCATTGCCACTTTGTCTCATTTCACTCTTCCCCCTTTTGGTCAAGAAGGTTTTCTCAATCCCTTGATGCTGGGTCTCAGCTCATTTTAGAGTTTTTCTCAGTCCCTTGATGCTGAATCTCAGCTCATTCTGGGATTTCAGTCCCACGTTGCCAGGAAGGTCCACACCCCTGGAAGTCATGTCCCATGTAGATGGGAGGGTGGTGGGTTTGCTTGTTGTGTTGGCTGGAGAGAGAGGCCACATCTGAGAAACAAAAGAGGTTCTCTTGGGGGTGACTCTTGGGCTTAATTTTAAGTAGGCTTGACCTTTCCTTTGTGGGGTTAAGTTTCATATGAACAAACCCCAAGACTAGGGGATCAGCCTGTAGCTTTGGTTGTCCACACTGCTTGTGAGAATATCAAGAATTCAACTTGGGGAGGTTGAATTTTCCCCCATTCTCACCATTCCCCAAAGGGAACTTTGCAAATACTCTTCTGCTCACTGATCAAATCACTCTGGGATTCACTGGGGCATCACTCTGGACAAACCAACAAAATCCCATGTCTTACCCAAGGTTCCATATACTCATGTTGTTCAACCAAGCTATCCACATAAGTTATATTAGGAAACGCACCAGTCAAAACACAAATTCTGTACCAAATAAACATTCCCTGCTCCAGTCTCACACACAAGTTGAAATTTTAAAATATTACCATCTATTTTCAGTACTCTGAAGTAATGACATTTCTTTGTTCTTCCTCATGCAAAAACACCTTTTAAATTTGTACATTTAGTCACTGTCATTATACACTAGGCAATCCTAGATTATACCATCCCAGTCCTTGTCGTCCATCTTCCCTTCTGATGTCATCTGTGCCCCCAGCCCTCCTCCCTCTATCATTCTCACACTCAGCCTCATTCAGTGTTCTAACATAAGTGCATTACAGTTAAGTAGCACTGTGCTGTCCATTTCTGAGTTTTTACATTCAGTCCTGTTGCACAATCTGCATCCCTCCAGCTCCAGTTACCCAACATCTTACCCTATTTCTATCTCCTGATGATCTCTGCTACCAACAAAATTCTCCAAGTTTATTCACTAATGTCAGTTCATATCAGTGAGACCATACAGTATTTGTCCTTTTGTTTCTGGGTAATCTCACTCAGCATAATGTTTTAAGGTTCATACATGCTGTTACATACTTCATAACTGTATTCTGTCTTACAGCTGCATAGTATTCCATCTTATGTATATACCACAGTTTGTTTAGCCACCCGACTGTTGATGGACATTTTGGCTGTTTCCATCTCTTGGTAACTGTAAATAATGCTGCTATAAACATTGGTGTGCAAATGTCCGTTTGTGTCCTTGCCCTCAGGTCCTTTGAGTAGAGACAGCATATAGATGGGTCCCATTGCCTAATCCATTCTGCCAGTCCATGTTCCCCGATGGGAAGCTTAATCCATCACCATCGCTGTTCTTACCGCCCGGGTTTTTTGCCTTTTATATGTCCTTCTAATTTTCCTTCTTTTTACCTTTACTCATGGTCTTCCTTTCTACACTCTTCTCCACACCTCTCTCTTCAGTCTTTGTATCTGTCTCTAGTGCTCCCTTTTAGTATTTCTTGCAGATCTGGTCTCTTGGTCACGAATTCTCTCAGTGATTTTTTGTCTGAAAATGTTTTAATTTCTCCCTCATTTTTTAAGTAACAATTTTGCTGGATATAGAATTCTTGGTTGGCAGTTTTTCTCTTTTAATAATTTAAATATATCATCCCACTGTCTTCTTGTCTCCATGGTTTCTGTTGAGAAATCTATGCATAGTCTTATTGGGCTTCCCTTGTATGTGATGAATTGCTTTTCTCTTACTGCTTTCAGGATTCTCTTTCTCTTTGACTTCTGACATTCTGATTAGTAAATGTCTTGGAGTATGTCTATTTGGATCTATTCTCTTTGGGGTACGCTGCACTTCTTGGATCTGAAATTTTAAGTCCTTCGTAAGAGTTGATAAATTTTCAGTGATAATCTCCTCCATTAGTTTTTCTTCTCCTTTTCCCTTCTCTTCTCCTTCTGGGACACCCACAACACGTATATTTGTGCGCTTCATATTGTCCTTCAATTCCCTGATCCCTGCTCTTATTTTTCCATTTTTTCCCTATATTTTCTTTTTCTTGCTGAATTCAGATGTTCCATCCTCCAGTTCAGAAATCCTATGTTCTGTCTCTCGAAATCTACCATTGTAGGTTTCCATTGTTTTTTTCATCTCTTCTACCATGCCTTTCATTCCCATAAGTTCTGTGATTTTTTTTTCTCAGACTTTTGATTTCTTCTTTTTGTTCGTTCCTCGCCTTCTGTATATCATCCTCCCTCAATTCATTGATTTGGTTTTTGATGAGGTTTTCCATGTGTGTTCGTATATTCAGAATTAAATGTTTCAGCTCCTGTATGTCATTTGAATTGTTGGTTTGTTCCTTTGACTGGGCCATAGCTTCAGTTTTCCTAGTGTGATTTGTTATTTTTTTGCTGGCATCTAGGCATTTAATTACCTTAATTAGTTTATTCTGTAGATTGCTTTCATTTCTTTTACCTAGGGTTTTCTTGCTGGATGAATTTGTTGTCTCTCTGTTCTTTGAGGTTCAGTTCAGCTTATTCTGGACCTCTAGCTTAGGTTTTGTCTAACATAGGAGAATTTTTCAGTTCTTGCTTTCTTGCTGCTTGCCCTGCTTGTATGGTGCCTTTTCCCCCCCACCTGAGGAGGGTCTATGTAGGTATTATAGACCTCAGCCATATTTTCCCAGACCAAACTGGCCTCCTATGAGGAGGAAAGATTCACCTGCATCGGTTTTTCCCGAGGGTGAGACCCAGCAGGTTGAAAGACTGTCCTGTGAAGTCTCTGGACTCTGTTTTACTTTTTTTTTTTTTTGTAGAATCTGATATAATGCCCTAGATGTTCTTTTTTTTTTTTTTATTAATTAATGGAAAAAAAGAAATTAACCCAACATTTAGAAATCATACCATTCTACATATGTAATCATTAATTCTTAACATCATCACATAGATGCATGATCATCGTTTCTTAGTACATTTGCATCGGTTTAGAGGAACTAGTAACACAACAGAAAAAGATATAGAATGTTAATATAGCGAAAAGAAATAAAAGTAATAATAATAGTAAAAAAAAAAAACCTATAGCTCAGATGCAGCTTCATTCAGTGTTTTAACATGATTACTTTACACTTAGGTATTATTGTGCTGTCCATTTTTGAGTTTTTGTATCTAGTCCTGTTGCACAGTCTGTATCCCTTCAGCTCCAATTACCCATTATCTTACCCTGTTTCTAACTCCTGCTGGACTCTGTTACCAATGACATATTCCAAGTTTATTCTCGAATGTCCGTTCACATCAGTGGGACCATACAGTATTTATCCTTTAGTTTTTGGCTGGACTCACTCAGCATAATGTTCTCTAGGTCCATCCATGCTTCATAAGTTTATCTTGTCTTAAAGCTGCATAATATTCCATCGTATGTATATACCACAGTTTGTTTAGCCATTCTTCTGTTGATGGAGATTTTGGCTGTTTCCATCTCTTTGCAATTGTAAATAACGCTGCTATAAACATTGGTGTGCAAATGTCCGTTTGTGTCTTTGCCCTTAAGTCCTTTGAGTAGATACCTAGCAATGGCATTGCTGGGTCGTATGGCAATTCTATATTCAGCTTTTTGAGGAACTGCCAAACTGCCTTCCACAGTGGTTGCACCCTTTGACATTCCCACCAACAGTGGATAAGTGTGCCTCTTTCTCCGCATCCTCTCCAGCACTTGTCATTTTCTGTTTTGTTGATAATGGCCATTCTGGTGGGTGTGAGATGATATCTCACTGTGGTTTTGATTTGCATTTCTCTAATGGCCAGGGACATTGAGCATCTCTTCATGTGCCTCTTGGCCATCTGTATTTCCTCTTCTGGTAGGTGTCTGTTCAAGTCTTTTTCCCATTTTGTAATTGGGTTGGCTGTCTTTTTGTTGTTGAGTTGAACAATCTCTTTATAAATTCTGGATACTAGACCTTTATCTGATATGTCATTTCCAAATATTATATCCCATTGTGTAGGCTGTCTTTCTACTTTCTTGATGAAGTTCTTTGATGCACAAAAGTGTTTAATTTTGAGGAGCTCCCATTTATTTATTTCCTTCTTCAGTGCTCTTGCTTTAGGTTTAAGGTCCATAAAACTGCCTCCAATTGTAAGTTTCATAAGATATCTCCCTACATTTCCTCTAACTGTTTTATGGTCTGTTCTGGTTTGCTAGTTTACAGTTCTAAGGCCGAGAATTAAAACAAGTCTAAAGAAATGTCCAATCAAAGGCATCCAGGGAAAGATACCTTGGTTCAAGAAGGCTGATGAAGTTCAGGGTTTCTCTCTCAAGTAAGAAGGCACATGGCGAACACAGACAGGGGTTCTCTCTCAGCTGGAAGGGCACGTGGTGAACACGGCATCATCTGCTAGCTTTCTCTCCTGGCTTCCTATTTCATGAAGCTCCCCGGGAGGCGTCTTCCTTCTTCATCTCCAAAGCTCACTGGCTGGTGGACTCTCTGCTTTGTAGTGTTGCTCTCTCTGAATCTCTCAAAATATTTCCTCTTTTATAGGACTCCAATAAACCAATCAAGACCCACTCAAATGGGTGGAGACATGCCATCCCCTAATCCAGTTAAACAACCATCTTGACTAAATCACATCACCTAGGGAGATGATCTCATTACAGTTTCAAATATACAGTATTGAATAGGGAGTATTCTACCTTTAAGAAATGTGATTTATATCAAAACATGGCTTTTCTTAGGGGGCATAATTCCTTTCAAACCAGCACATTCTACCCTCTGGCCCCTAAAAAAGACATGTTTTTCCCATATACAAAATACATTAATTTCATAACAATATCAGAAACCTTAAACCTTTCAGTAGCAGTACAATGAAGTACAAAATTAGAGACAGTATAAAATCTCATCAAGTCAGTTACAGGCATGGTCTGTCCTAAGGCAAAATTCTCTCCATTTGCTCTGGACCTTTGAAAACTCATAACAAGTTATTTGCTGCCAACATACAAAGGAGGAACATTCATAGGATACATATACATATTTCCATAGGGAGGAAGGAACACAGGGGTCACCGGACCCATACAGTTTCAAAAACCTGCAGGGCAAAGTCCATTAGTTTTCAAAGTCTGAGAGTCATTTATCCTCAGGGCTTTAGAAAGTGACAGTCCCACCCTTTCCAAATGCCTACGCCTGCCTCTCTCTGAATGCAACCTTGGGGGATATTGGGGAGACCACCTTTCTCTCGGCTCCACCCTCTCCAAGCATTGGGGCCGCACCCGGGCTCTCTGCTATCTCCGGGGCACACGCTCAACCCCTCCATGTGGCAGCCAGGCTCTCCCCCAACCCCAAGAAACGTGCTTCACCCTCTCCAAGGCCTGAGGCGGCGTGACTCTTCCACTGCAATGAGGTGGGAGGCCCATTCTCTGCCTTTGGGGCAAACTCACCCTCTCCATGGGCTTGGGTGGGTCCGCTCTCTTGGCCAGAGGCTTCTTGACTTCAGACCTCAGCCTCCACGGTTTTGCCTCTGAAGTTATTTTCCCTCCAATGTGTCCCTTCTCTGAACCCCTCAGTCCAGACTGACAGTGGCTCTGATTATACAGGTCCCACAGCACTCTCGTTGGCTTTCTATGCAGTAGCCTTGGATCATGCCCATCAGACATAAGAAGTTTCCACAAATCTTTCCTGGATAACTCCATGTCCGATCCTGACTTTATCTGAAATGACTGGCTGGTTCCACATTTGGTTAAATCCACACACAGGACACTATATTCTGGAGTCTCCCTTTCTGCAGGCCCAGAATTTTCCAGGACCTCAATTTCTGGTTTCTTTTTTCTCAAAAGTTCAGTTTTCAGCTTATCTCTCTCCTGTCGCATTTCACTGTAGGCTGTGAGGAGAAACCAGGCTGCGCTTTCCACATTTAACTTGGAGATCTCTTCTGCTAAATATCCAAGTTCATGGCTTTTAAAATCTGCATTCCAGCCAAAGCCACTGGTTAATTTTGCCAGATTATCTGCCATTTTAAAACAAGGATTGCCTTCCTTCCAGTTTACAATAACACATGCCTCATTTCTGTCTAGAGCCTGGTCAGAGGTATCTTTAGAGTCCATGTTTCTACCAACAGTCTCTTCAAAGCATTCTAGGCCTTCTCTATCAAGTTTTTCACAACTCTTCCAGAATCTTCCCCTTATCCAATTAAAAAGCCATTCCAACATGTTTGGTATTTGCAAACTGCAGCAGCAGCACCCCACTCTCTGGTACCAAAATCTGTTCTAGTTTGCTAGCTGCTGGAATGCAATATACCAGAAACGGAATGGCTTTTCAAAAGGGGAATTTAATATGTTGCTCGTTTACAGTTCTAAGGCTGAGAAAATGTCCGAATTAAAACAAGTCTATAGAAATGTCTAATCAAAGGCATCCAAGGAAAGATACCTTGGTTCAAGAAGGCCGATGAAGTTCAGGGTTTCTCTCTCAAGTGAGAAGGCACATGGCGAACACAGTCAGGGCTCCTCTCTCGGCTGGACAGGCACATGGTGAATATGGTGTCATCTGCTAGCTTGGTCTCCTGGCTTCCTGTTTCATGAAGCTCCCCGGGAGGCGTTTTCCTTCTTCATCTCCAAAGGTCACTGGCTGGTGGACTCTCTGCTTCATGGTGCTGCAGCATTCTCTTGCTCTCTCTCTGAGTCTCCAAAATGTTTCCTCTTTTATAGGACTCCAATAAACCAATCAAGACCCACTCAAATGGGTGGAGACATGTCATCGCCTAATCCAGTTAAACAACCATTCTTGACTAAATCACATCACCTAGGGAGATGATCTCATTACAGTTTCAAATATACAGTATTGAATAGGGAGTATTCTACCTTTAAGAAATGTGATTTATATCAAAACATGGCTTTTCTTAGGGGGCATAATTCCTTTCAAACCAGCACATGGTCTTAGACCTAATGTTTAGATCTTTGATCCATTTTGAGTTAACTTTTGTATAAGGTGTGAGATACGGGTCTTCTTTCATTCTTTTGCATATGGATATCCAGTTCTCTAGGCACCATTTATTGAAGAGACTGTTCTGTCCCAGGTGAGTTGGCTTGACTGCCTTATCAAAGATCAAATGTCCATAGATGAGAGGGTCTATATCTGAGTACTCTATTCGATTCCGTTGGTCGATATATCTTTCTTTATGTCAATACCATGCTGTTTTGACCACTGTGGCTTCATAATATGCCTTAAAGTCAGGAAGCGAGAGACCTCTAGCTTCGTTTTTTTTCCTCATATGTTTTTAGCAATTCCGGGCACCCAGCCCTTCCAGATAAATTTGCTTATTGGTTTTTCTATTTCTGAAAAATAAGTTGTTGGGATTTTGATTGGTATTGCATTGAATCTGTAAATCAATTTAGGTAGGAATGACATCTTAACTATATTTAGTCTTCCAATCCATGAACAAGGTATGCCCTTCCATCTATTTAGGTCTTCTGTGATTTCTTTTAGCAGTTTTTTGTAGTTTTCTTTATATGGGTTTTTTGTCTCTTTAGTTAAATTTATTCCTAGGTATTTTATTCTTTTAGTTGCAATTGTAAATGGGATTTGTTTCTTGATTCCCCCCTCAGCTTGTTCATTACTAGTGTATAGAAATGCTACAGATTTTTGAATGTTGATCTTGTAACCTGCTACTTTGCTGTACTCATTTATTAGCTCTAGTAGTTTTGTTGTGGATTTTTCCGGGTTTTCGACGTATAGTGTCATATCGTCTGCAAACAGTGATAGTTTTACTTCTTCCTTTCCAATTTTGATGCCTTGTATTTCTTTTTCTTGTCTAATGGCTCTGGCTAGAACCTCCAACACAATGTTGAATAATAGTGGTGATAATGGGCATCCTTGTCTTGTTCCTGATCTTAGGGGGAAAGTTTTCAATTTTTCCCCATTGAGGATGATATTAGCTGTGGGTTTTTCATATATTCCCTCTATCATTTTAAGGAAGTTCCCTTGTATTCCTATTTTTTGAAGTGTTTTCAACAGGAAAGGATGTTGAATCTTGTCAAATGCCTTCTCTGCATCAATTGAGATGATCATGTGATTTTTCTGCTTTGATTTGTTGATGTGGTGTATTACATTAATTGATTTTCTTATGTTGAACCATCCTTGCATAGCTGGGAGGAATCCTACTTGGTCATGATGTATAATTCTTTTAATGTGTTGTTGGATACGATTTGCTAGAATTTTATTGAGGATTTTTGCATCTATATTCATTAGAGAGATTGGTCTGTAGTTTTCTTTTTTTGTAATATCTTTGCCTGGTTTTGGTATGAGGGTGATGTTGGCTTCATAGAATGAATTAGGTAGTTTTCCCTCCACTTTGATTTTTTTGAAGTGTTTGAGGAGAGTTGGTACTAATTCTTTCTGGAATGTTTGATAGAATTCACATGTGAAGCTGTCTGGTCCTAGACTTTTGTTTTAGGAAGCTTTTGAATGACTGATTCAATTTCTTTACTTGTGATTGGTTTGTTGAGGTCATCTATTTCTTCTTGAGTCAAAGTTGGTTGTTCATGTCTTTCCAGGAACCCGTCCATTTCGTCTAAATTGTTGTGTTTATTAGCGTAAAGTTGTTCATAGTATCCTGTTATTACCTCCTTTATTTCTGTGAGGTCAGTGGTTATGTCTCTTCTTCCATTTCTGATCTTATTTATTTGCATCCTCTCTCTTCTTCTTTTTGTCAATCTTGTTAAGGGCCCATCAATCTTATTGATTTTCTCATAGAACCAACTTCTGGTCTTATTGATTTTCTCTATTGTTTTCATGTTCTCAATTTCATTTATTTCTGCTGTAATCTTTGTTATTTCTTTCCTTTTGCTTGTTTTGGGATTAGTTTGCTGTTCTTTCTCCAGTTCTTCCAAGTGGACAGTTAATTCCTGCATTTTTGCCTTTTCTTCTTTTCTGATATAGGCATTTAGGGCAATAAATTTCCCTCTTAGCACTGCCTTTGCTGCGTCCCATAAGTTTTGATATGTTGTGTCTTCATTTTCATTCGCCTCTAGGTATTTACTAATTTCTCTTGCAATTTCTTCTTTGACCCACTTGTTGTTTAAGAGTGTGTTGTTGAGCCTCCACGTATTTGTGAATTTTCTGGCACTCCGCCTATTATTGATTTCCAACTTCATTCCTTTATGATCCGAGGAAGTGTTGTGTATGATTTCAGTCTTTTTAAATTTGTTAAGACTTGCTTTGTGACCCAGCATATGGTCTATCTTTGAGAATGATCCATGAGCACTTGAGAAAAGGTTTATCCTGCTGTTGTGGGATGTAATGTCCTATAAATGTCTGTTAAGTCTAGCTCATTTATAGTAATATTCAGATTCTCTATTTCTTTATTGATCCTCTGTCTAGATGTTCTGTCCATTGATGAGAGTGGTGAATTGAAGTCTCCAACTATTATGGTATATGAGTCTATTTCCCTTTTCAGTGTTTGCAGTGTATTCCTCACGTATTTTGGGCATTCTGGTTCGGTGCGTAAATATTTATGATTGTTATGTCTTCTTGTTTAATTGTTCCTTTTATTAGTAGATAGTGTCCTTCTTTGTCTCTTTTAACTGTTTTACATTTGAAGTCTAATTTGTTGGATATTAGTATAGCCACTCCTGCTCTTTTCTGGTTGTTATTTGCATGAAATATCTTTTCCCAACCTTTCACTTTCAACCTATGTTTATCTTTGGGTCTAAGATGTGTTTCCTGTAGACAGCATATAGAAGGATCCTGTTTTTTAATCTATTCTGCCAGTCTATGTCTTTTGATTGGGGAATTCAGTCCATTAACATTTAGAGTTATTACTGTTTGGATAATATTTTCCTCTACCATTTTGCCTTTTGTATTATATATATCATATCTGACTTTCCTTCTTTCTACACTCTTCTCCATACCTCTCTCTTCTGTCTTTTCGTATCTGACTCTAGTGCTCCCTTTAGTATTTCTTGCAGAGCTGGTCTCTTGGTCACAAATTCTCTCAGTGACTTTTTGTCTGAGAATGTTTTAATTTCTCCCTCATTTTTGAAGGACAATTTTGCTGGATATAGGAGTCTTGGTTGGCAGTTTTTCTCTTTTAGTAACTTAAATATATCATCCCACTGTCTTCTAGCTTCCATGGTTTCTGCTGAGAAATCTACACATAGTCTTATTGGGTTTCCCTTGTATGTGATGGATTGCTTCTCTCTCGCTGCTTTCAAGATCCTCTCTTTCTCTTTGACCTCTGACATTCTAAGTAGTAAGTGTCTTGGAGAACGCCTATTTCGGTCTGATCTCTTTGGGGTGCACTGCACTTCTTGGATCTGTAACTTTAGGTCTTTCATAAGAGTTGGGAAATTTTCAGTGATAATTTCTTCCATTAGTTTTTCTCCTCCTTTTCCCTTCTCTTCTCCTTCTGGGACACCCACAACACGTGTATTTGTGCGGTTCATATTGTCCTTGAGTTCCCTGATACCCTGTTCAAATTTTTCCATTCTTTTCCAGATAGTTTCTATTTCTTTTTGAAATTCAGATGTTCCATCCTCCAAATCACTAATTCTATCTTCTGATTCTTTAAATCTGTCATTGTAGGTATCCATTGTTTTTTCCATCTTTTCTACTTTATCCTTCAGTTCTGTAAGTTCTGTGACTTGTTTTTTCAGTTTTTCTATTTCTTCTTTTTGATCAGCCCATGTCTTCTTCATGTCCTCCCTCAATTTTTCAATTTCGTTTTTGAAGAGGTTTTCCATTTCTGTTCGTATATTCAGCATTAGTTGTCTCAATTCCTGTATCTCATTTGAACTATTGGTTTGTTCCTTTGACTGAGGCATATTTTCAGTTTTCTGAGCGTGATCCGTTATCTTCTGCTGCTGGCGTTTGGGCATTTAGTCAGATTTCCCTGGGTGTTGGACCCAACAGGTTGAAAGATGTTTCTGTGAAATCTCTGGGTTCTGTTTTTCTTATCCTGCCCAGTAGGTGGCGCTCGTGGCACACGTTTTCTGCGGGTCCCACCATTAAAAGTTGCTGTGGGTCCTTTATCTTTGGAAAACTCTGGCCGTGGGGGAGGTTCGCCAGCCGAAGCGGCCTGAAAGAGTACCAGCTGGACCGGGGGTCCGAACGCGGGGAGGGCCGCCGGCCGCAGCAGACCAGCAGAGCGTCCGTCCGAATTTCCTAGTCGGCCCGGGGCGCCAAGCGTGGCAGGAGGGCGCCTACTGCCGCAGCCCGGGAGAGTGCACCGTTCCCAGCCGGACCGGGGAGTCACGTGTTTGGAAGAGACCCCCCCCGGTCAGCGTTCTCCGCGGCCTGGGGATTTCTGATCCAATTCTCTCAGTTGATCCGGGTGGCCGCGCGTGGTGGAGGCTCCAGCCGCCTCGGCTTGAGGGGACCGCCTGCCCAATTCTGCCCGCTGGCCCGGGAAGGAGGAGGGGAGGGACTTCGGCCGCTTGCCGCTCCTCCCGGGGAAGTCCGCGCCCCTCGGCGATCTCACCGGAGCGGGTTCTTTCAGTCAGTCAGCCATTCCAGGATGGGGTACGCTGTCTTCTTGATCTCTGTTGTGGCTCCGGGAACTGTTCTGTATCGTTTCTACTCCTCTAGTAGCTGTTCTGGAGGAGGAAAGGTGAGGATGGCAAGGTTGTTGAGGACGGCGGCGGAGGAGCCGGTGAAGGCGGAAGAGGGCACGGTGGTGGTTGGAGAGCCGCTGGAGTAGGAGGAGAAAGGGAAGGATAAGATGGAGGATGGAGCGCCGGCGTCGAAAGAGGAAGAGGAGGGCAAAATGGCGGCGGGAGCGCCGCTGGCGGAGAAAGAGGAAGAGGAGGGCTAGGTGGCGGCGGGAACGCCGGCGGAGAAAGAGGAAGAGGAGGACAAGATGGCGGCGGGAGCGCCGCCGGCGGAGAAAGAGTTAGAGGAGGGCTAGATGGCGGCGGGAGCGCCGGCGGAGAAAGAGGAAAAGGTGGGCTAGGTGGCAGCGGGAGTGCCGGCGGAGAAGGGGGAAGAGGAGGGCTAGATGGCGGCAGGAGCGCCGGCAGAGAAGGGGGAAGAGGAGGGCTAGATGGCGGCAGGAGCGCCGGCAGAGAAGGGGGAAGAGGAGGGCTAGATGGTGGCAGGAGCGCCGGCAGAGAAAGAGTCCAGTCATCTCTTGAACTTGAGTTGTTTCCACCTTTTGGCTTTTGTGAATGGTGCTTTTTCTCTAAACCCTCAAGGGACTTTGCAAATATTTTTTTATTATCTGCACAACATACTCTGTAATGTATCTGGGTATTACATTAAACTATATAGAATTACAAGTTCTCATTCTCCATTCTAGGTTCCATGTGTTTATATTGTTTAAATCAACTGGCCAGACTGGTTAAGTTAGATTGTGTGCTACAGAAAATTTAAATTTCGGACAAAATGAACAGCTCTTCCTTTGGTCTCACACAGAAAGTGAAGTTTTAGAATACAGACAATATCATTCTTAATCCTTTATTCTGATTTACCTTAGTCCCAACCAGATCAGCTTTGTTCGTATCTCTGATTAAAGTCTGATCTCTTTTTCGGCTTCTTTAACAGTTGCTGTGTGGAGTAATGCCAACTTTCAGAGCTACACAACTCTAACTGTGAGTCTCTGTTGTCACACAGATCCCCAACATTCCAAGGAAGTACCAGGTTATACACACCA
This sequence comes from Tamandua tetradactyla, assembly GCF_023851605.1. Taxonomy (NCBI): domain Eukaryota; kingdom Metazoa; phylum Chordata; class Mammalia; order Pilosa; family Myrmecophagidae; genus Tamandua; species Tamandua tetradactyla. The sequence goes on along the minus strand of NC_135333.1, from coordinate 165,264,447 downwards.
AGCACATCATTGCAGAAATTAGAAATAACACTTTAAACTCAGGAATAAATATGACTGCTGTCAGAACTTATAGGCCCTGATTTTTTCATAAGTATTTTCTAAATGAGGCTGTACAACATTTGTCCTTTTGTTTCTGGCTTGCTTTGCTCAATATAATGTCCTCAGGGTTCATTCACCGTGTTACTCCCCCCATGTCTTCCTTCCTTTCTGTAGCCGCACAATGTTCCTTCATTTGTATACACCACAGTTTGCCCTTCTGTTTCTGAGTCTAAGTACCCTTTGGCCACCTCCATCCATTGGGTATCACGAATAATGTAATCTGTGTGCAAATGTCTATTCAAGGCTCTGCTTTTAGTTCTTCCGTGTATATTCCTAGTAACAGGATTGCTTAATCATGTGGCAGCCATACATCTAGGCTCCTACGGTTCTGCTCCATTCCTCTCTGGAGGGACTGCACCATTCTGCTACCCTGCCCGCATTGAGTCAATAGGCCTCTCTCTCTCTCCATGCTTTCTGTAGCACTAGAGTCTTTCTGTTCATTTATTTATTTTGAATCTGCAGATTTTGTTGATATATTCATATGGCTTATAGTCTAGGGAATATTATTTTTAATGGACATAATCAAAATATACATTTATATAAAAATTCACTAAGAAACAATATATATGATCGTAATTGACCGAGTAGTTATGACCGTGGACGTTGGTTGTTTATAAGTTTATACTCCTTTATAAGCTAAGAGGAAAAATATCTCCTTGTGTCTTAAGTTTGTTAAGGTCTGTAAGAACAGAATTGGGAGCACTGTGGTTGTGAAATTTGAAGATTTTAGAACATCCACTGCGAGGAAAATAATTTTATAATACTTCCTGTTTTAAGAATCTGTAGACCACTTCCCTGTTTTGCTGTGTTAAAATAAAGCTATCGTAAGATCACCATTAACTGTGTATATATATATATATATATATATAATCTCAATTTCCTGCTTTTTGATCTATCTTCTTTCTCTTATTTCTTTCCAGCTCTTTTGTGCTGTTAGCCCACTCCACTTGTTAGAGCTTTTCTTTTTGCTACCCAAATAATTGAGACAATTACCTATTCAGCATTTTCCAACTTTTCTCTTATCACTGTCAGCCACTAATTATTAAGAATGACCCATCCTGGGAAGCTTTTTAACTGTGGTTACCTGTCCCTTTGCTTTTGGCCTCCTGATCCTGAGCTGCATGCCAGTGTGCGTGGCTGCAGGGCTATACAGTAACTTAACACCTTCATGGATCCCACTGGAAGCTTTTTTTTTTCTTTCCCGATGACCATAGCTTGGTCTTTAATTGTGATACTATATATAAATATTCTTATTACTTGGCGAACATTTAAAAATGGTATATTCAGTATTTAAAAATCTTTTAGAAATTGACATGGAGAGGCTTGAATTACTCAAAAATAGCTTTTTGCTGTTTAAAAAATGGGAAGATGATTGTAATAGAGTAATTTGGAAGCTCTGGAGAGAAATAAAATATAATTGAACTAATTTCATTAGCAAGCCTCAACTGTACATTATTTTGATCATCTTCATTTATGAGTATGCCTTTTCTCTTTTGAATAAACACGCATAGGGAGAAAGTGCTTTGTGTGCTAATTTGGCAAGTCATTCGTTTATTTACAAAGGTTCTGTTTCTCTCTGGGCCAACTGGAAAGATCATCGATGATGAATTTTTCTGTACATAAAACTTTCAAGACGAGCAGTTCTTTTTTTTAAATATTTTTTATTGTGAAGTATTACATATATACTTTTCAGAGTGTTCTTCAACAAGCAACTTCAGAACACATTTCAGAGTTTGTTATGGGTTACCATTCCACTATTCCAGATTTTCCTCCTAGCTATTCCAAAACACTAGAGGCTAGAAGAGCTATCAATAGAATGATTCAGTAGTCATACTGATTTGTAAAATCCTGTTTTCTCTGTTATAACTCTACCTTCTCCTTTTGATCCTCCCAGTCTGTAGGGGTCTTTAGGCAATGCCCATTCTGACTTTTTAATGTTGAAAAGAGGTATGGACACTAAAGGATAGGGAGATGTAATTAGTTGAAAATCTTAGAGAGGCTGATCCCTCTGAGTTTCATGATTTATCTGGCTTAGGAACCCTTTGGAAACTATAAGTTCCAGGAAAGCAAACTTGGTACATGAAACTTTTATGGAGTCTCAGTTTGAGTCCTAGGTATTCTTTTTTAACGTTTTCTAAAATTGTGAAGTATAACATCTATACAAAAAAGCAATACATTTCCAAGTACTTTTTAACGAGTAGTTACATAACGGATTTTAAAGTTTGGCATGGGTTATAGTTCCATGATTTTTTGGTTTTTTCTTCTAGCTGCTTCAAGACAGTGGAGACCAACAGAGATATCAAATAATGATTCAGCAGTCATACTCATTTGTTAAATCCTATCTTCTCTGTTATACTCCTCCTGTTTAAATAACATATATACATAAAAGCAATAAATTTCAAAGTATGTCACAACAATTAGTTGTAGAACAGATTTCAGAGTTTGATATGGGTTACAACTCCATAATTTTGGGTTGTTATTTCTAGCTGCTCTAAGGTACTGGAGGTTAAAAGAAATATCAGTATAATGATTCAGCTCTCATACTCGTTTATTAAACCTGACCATCTCTGAATAACTCTACCATCACCTTTGATCTTTCTCCCACTCTTTAGGGGTATTTGGGCTATGCCCATTCTAACTTTTTTTTATATTGGGAGGAGCTATCAATAATATGGGATTGGGGGATGGAACTAGTTGATGTTCTGGAAGGGCTGGTCCCTCTGCATTTCAGGGCTTACCTGGTCCAGGGACCAGGTAGAGGTTGTATGTTTTGGAGAGTTACTCTAATGCATGGAACCTTGGTAGAATCTTATATATATATTGCCCTAGGTGTTCTATAGGATTAGCAGGAATGATTTTGGTTGGAGTTTGGAAAGTTATGATAGTAGCAATGTCTAACTGAAACATGCGTAAGAGTGACCACCAGTGTAGCCTCTGGACTCTATTTGAACTCTGGCACCGATACTTTACTTGTTACATTTCTTTTCCCCCTTTTGGTCAGGATGGCATTTTTGATCCGACAGTGCCAGGGCCAGGCTCATCTCTGGTGTAGAGCATCCTTTCTCATGCCTCCAGGGATACGTCCATCCTTGGATGTCATGTCCCCTGTGGGGGGAGGGCAATGGTTTCCCTTGCAGAGTTGAAGCCCTAGGTGTTCTTAAGAGTTAACGTGAGTGATGTTAGTTGGAGTTTGGCAAAACGTGGCAGTTAGCACTATCTAACTGAAGCTTACACAAGAGTACCCCCAGAAGAGCCTCTTGACTGTATTTGATCTCTTTTAGCCATTGATGCCTTATTTTATTATACTTCTTTTTACCCTTTTTGTCAGAAGGCATTGTTGATCCTATGGTGCCAGGGCCGGACTCACCCCTGAGAGTCACGCCCCACATTGTTAGGCAGACTAAATTTCATGTCCCATGTAGGGAAGAAGGTAATGATTTTCCTTGTAGAGTTGAACTAAGAGAGAGAGAGAGAGGCCACATCTGAGCAACAGAGAGGTTTCCTGGGAGCCACTCTTAAGCCTTGTTATAGGTAATCTTAGCTTTTCCACTACAAAAATAAGTTTCATATGAGTAAGCCTCAAAGTCAAGGGGTTGGCCTATTTTGTTGGGAATTCTTGATGGTTGAGAGGGTACATGGGGTTTCCCAGATAGAAAGTTTAATAGTTCCATATATATATATATTTTTTCCCTTGGACACTCAAGGGACTTTACCAGTACTTTTTTTTTGCATGGGCAGGCACTGGGAACCAAACCCAGGTCTCCGGCGTGGTAGGCAATCTACCTGCTGAGCCATTATGGCCTGCCCTCTACCAATACTTTTTAATTATCAGCCCACCATAGTCTGAGATGTATCCAGATGTTATATTAAGTTATACAGAATTACAAGGCCTTGTTCCCATTTTGGATTCCAGGAGTTTGGATTATTTAAATGAGCTGTCTAGACAGGTTGATTTCGATTGTGTGCTACAATTTACGTTCTAGAAATAATAAACCTCTCTGTGTTTGGTCTCATACCATAGATGAAGGTCTATAGTATATACGCTATCATTTTTTACCCTTATTATTTTTTTTTGCATGAGCAGGCACTGGGAATTGAACCTGGGTCTCTGGCATGGCAGGTGAGAATTCTGCCTGTTGAGCCACCACTGCACTGCCCTACCCTGTGTTTTGATTTACTTTAGTCCTAACCAAATTGGCTTCATTTTGATCTCTAATTGAGGCCTGATCTCCTTTCATCTACTTTAACTGTTATTGTTTGTAGTTATGTAACATTCAAGGCTGCAGCACTCCATTTCTGAGTCTTAGGTGTCACAGAGTTACTCAAAGTTTCAGGAAAATATCAGCGGATACCCATATAGCCCAATGTCTCAGAATTTAGAAATACGCTTACAACTTCAGGCTAAGTGTGGCTGCCATGAGGGCTTACAATCTAGTCTCCAGTTTTCTTATAAGTGTTTTCTGAAAGAGGCTGTAGCATATTTGTTCTTTTGTTTCTGGCTTATTTTGCACAACACATTGTCCCTAAGGTTTATTCAGTTCCTTGCATGCCTCTTGACTTGCATCCTTCTTTTTATAGCTATACCATATTCCATCATGTAAATGTATCACGGTTTGCCATTCTTCTTCTCAGCCATTGTACCCTTGGACTCCCTCCATCTGTTGGGCATCATGGATAATGTCCAAAATAAACAAACCATGTCTTACAATATCCTCACATGGTTGTACAATCAGCAGCGCTCTCAATTTTAGACAGTTTTCATTGGTCCATGGAGGCAAAGAACTTAGAAACATAGCTAATATCAAATATCAAATCAAAACTACTCATTATCACTTGTTATCCCCCTCACACCCCCCACCCCCTGCAATTAGTTTCCCCTGCCTCTGGTAGTGTTGCAATACTGTTGATGGCTTCCTGTTAACTATTGGCCTTAGAATGCAAGTTAAGTCATCGTGTCATGTATCACCACCACCACCACCACCACCACCACCCCCTCCCCTGCTTTAGTTTGCTAAAGCTGCCAGAATGCAGCACACCAGAGATGGATTGGTAAGGGGATTTATTTAGTTAAAAATTTATAGTTCTTCAGAGGAAAGTCAGCTAGCTTTCATCTGGGACTTTCTGTCACATAGAAGGCACAGAGCAACATGTCCTGGCCTTCTCTGCTGGCTTCTGGGCTCCAGCTGCGTTCCCCGGGGTGATTCCTTTCTGTGTCTCCACACGTCAGGGCTGAGTTGCAAGTGCTGAGTTGCTTGGGCTGTGCTCTGTTGAGCTCCCTTCTAACCTCTTTTTTTAAAGCCTCCAGCTAATTAAATTAAACCTCACTCATTGTGGAAAGCACTCCCCCTAGCTGACTGCAGATGCAGTCAACCATGGGTGAAGTTCACACACCAATGACTTAAGTCCACAGAAACAGAACAACGGGGCATGATCACCTGGTCAAGGTGACAACCTAACTACAACATGTCTACCCCTTGGCAACTTGGCAACTATCATCGGTTCTGCATATAAGGTAGCAAATCCTTCCATATAAAAAAAATTCCAGTGTATCTAGTATTTGCAACCTGCAGCAACACCCCACTTCTGCAGTATCAGATCTGTTTTAGTTTGCTGAAGCTGCTAGTATGCAACACATCAGAGATGGATTGGCTTTTTTTTTTTTTTAAGACAGTGGCAAATTATTTTTATTAAAACCTAGGAAGATACTGATGGCTGCAGAAGTCTTTCTTTCTTTCTTTTTTTCTTTTTAACATTTGTTCTCCCTATTATTTATTTTTATTGGATTGGCTTTTAATAACAGTATTTATTTAGTTAAAAATTTATAATACTACAGAGGAAAGGCAGCTAGCTTTCATCTGAGGTTCTCTGTTACATGGAAGGCATACGGTAACATCTGGCCTTCTCTCAAGGCTTCTGGGTTCCATTGGCTTTCCCTGGGTGATTCCTTTTCGCTTCTTCAAATGTCTGGGCTGAGCTGTGAGTGCTGAGATGAGGTGTGCTGAGCTGCTTAGGCTGTGCTGCGTTAAGCTCCCTTCTTACCTTTCTCTTTTAAGCTTCCAGCTAATTAAATTAAACTTCACTCATTGTGAAAGGCATTCTCCATGCCGACTCCCAATGCAATCAGCCATAGGTGAATTTCACACACTGAGGACTTAAATCCACAGAAACAGAACAAACAGGGTATCATCACCTGGCCAAGTTGACACCTGAACCTAACTACCACACCCCCCGTACCCCTCTACTATTGACTCTTTGTTTAATATCAAACCTTTGAAATAGTTCATGCCAGATCCTATTTGTAATTGTAGATTTAATCACTGGTATACATAGCACTATGCATCTCCTTCAAGGTGCCATATTCACCTTCAATATTGCAATGTTACTTACAGCCTCACTAATCAGTTACCAACACTGCTGTCTGTTCCCTTGCATTTAAGTTCAACCTCATTGATTGACATTCCCCCCATCTCTAGCTTCTCCATATCTCTAGGTCTATTATATTCTACAGTGTAACCTCTACAATGACCTTTACCAGAGTCATAATAATGAAACCATATGCTATCTATCCTTTGATGTCTGACTTATTTCACTTAGCATTGTGTCCTCAAGATTATATGCTTTGGGACCTTGTTTCTTCTTAATACTGCATAATATTCCATCGTATGTATATATCACATTTTGTTTTTCCACTCATCTGTTGATGGGCACTTGGATTATTTCCATCTTTTGGCTTTTGTGAATAGTGCCACTGTCAACATCAGTGTGTGAATATCTGTTTGGGTCACTGCTTTCATTTCTTCTGGGTATATACTAGCTATTGGTATTGCTGGGTCATGAGGCAACTCCATATTTAGTTTTCTGAGGAATCGCCAAACTGTTTTCCACAGCTGCTGCACCATTATACATCCCCACCAACAGTGTATAGGTGTTCCAATTTCTCCAAATTCTTTCCAACATTTGTAGTTTTCTGTTTGTTTAATAGCAGCCATTCTTATAGGTCTGACGTGATATCGTCTTGATTCCATTATTGCTAATGAAAATGAGCATCTTTTTTTTGTATGTGTGAAAAATAACATATATGCAAAAAAGCAATAAATGTCAAAGCACCCTGCAACAATTAGTTATAGAACAGATTTCAGAGTTTGGTATGGGTTCCACAATTTTAGGGTTTTCCTTCTAGCTGCTCTAAGACACTGGAGACTAAAAAAAAATGAACATCTCTTCGTGTGTTTTTTAGCCATCAGTATTTGCTCTTTGGAAAAGTGTCTATTCATATCCTCTACCCATTTTATAATTGGGTTGTTTGTTCTTTTGTTGTTAAGCTGTATAATTTCTTTATGTATGCTGGGTGTCAAGCCTGTATCTGCTATGTGTTTTCCAAATATGTTCTCCCATTGAGATGGCTACCTCATCACCTTTTGAAAAAGTCCTTTGAGGTACAAAAACTCTTGATCTTAAGGAATTCCCGTTTATTTATTTTTTTCTTTCGCTGCTTGTGCTTTAGGTGTAAAGTTTAAGAAGCTACCTCCTATTATTAGATCTTGAACATGTTTCCCTGCATTTTCTTCTGTAACTTACTGGCTTTTATATTTTGGTCTCTAATCCATTTTGAATTAATTTTTGTATAGGGTGTGTGGTAGGGGTCCTCTTTCTTTCTTTTGGCTATTGATATCCGATTTTCCTACACCCATTTATTGGAAAGACTATTCTGTCCAAGTTCAGTGGATTTAGGAGTCTTACTGAAGATTAGTTGTCCCTAGATTTGGTGATCTCTTTCTGCACTCTTGATTTGACTCCGTTTGTTGATACTTCTTTGTGTCAGAACCATACTGTTTTCACCACTGTACTTTATAGTAAGCTTTAAAATCAGGAAGTACCAGTCTTCCAATGTCGCTCTTCTTTTTAAGGATATCTTTAGCTATTTGGGGTCTCTTTCCCTTTCAAATGAAGTTGATAACTAGCTTTTCTACGTCTTCAAAGTAGTTGTTGGGATTTTGATTGGTATTGCATTGAATCTGTAAATCAGTTTTGGTAGAATTGACATCTAAACAACAGTCAACCTTCCTGTCCATAAGCATAGAATGTCTTTCCATCTATTTAGGTCATTTTTAATTTCTTTTAGCAGTGTTTTGTAGTTTTCTGTGTACAAGTCCTTGACATCCCTGGTTAGCTTATCCCTGGATACCTGATTCTTTTGGTCGCTATTTTGAATGGATTTTTCCCCTTAATTGTCTCCTCAGATAGGTCATTACTTATTATGCTAGTTTGAAAGTATTATGTATCCCCAAAAAGGTGATTTCTAGTCCTGATCCAATCTTCTGGGGCCAGACCTACCATTTACAGCTTAAACTTTGATTGAATTACTTCCATGGCGATGTGACACATACAGTTGTGGGTGTGACCTTTTGATTAGATGGGGATGTGACTCTGCCCATTCAGGATGGGTCTTGATTTGTTTACTAGAATACTTTCAAAGGGGAAACATTTTGGAGAAACGTCAGATGCAGACACTTGGAGAACAGTTTGCTTCAGAGCTGACAAAGATATGGAAGTTTGGAGATGCTTGGAGTACCAAAGAGAGCAGAAGCCTAGACATGGGCAGGGCCCAACAGACATCAACCATGAGATACTAAGCAAGCCAGAATCTAGAGTTGTGTCCTAAAGAAACTAAATGAAGACCTACAGACAGAGAGGATACCACTGGCATCAGCAGTTGGAAGCAATGAACTGGGAACAAGGACCAGCAGATGTCAGCCATATCCCTTCCCAGATCACCCTTCCTTGAGCCAAGGTATTTTTTTCTGGATGCCTTAGTTTGGATGTATTTATGGCCTTAGAACTGTAAACTGTAACTTACTAAATTCCCTTTTTAAAAGCTATTCCATTTCTGGTATACTGCGTTCCAGCAGCATTTAGCAAACTAATACACTTGTGTTTAGAAACATTACTGATTTTTATACATTGATCGTGTATCCTGCCACTTTGGTAAACTTTTTTATTAGCTCAGGTAGCTTTGTTGTAGATTTTTCAGGGTTTTCCAAGTATAGAATCATGTCATCTGCAGATAATGAAAGTTTTACTTCTTCCTTCCCTATTTGGATGCCTTTTTATTTCTTTCTCCTCCAGCTAGAACTTCTAGTATGATATTGAATAATAGTGGTGACAATGGGCATCCTTGTCTCATTCCCAATCTTAGGGGGAAGGCTTTCAATCGCTCACTGTTAAGAATGATGCTGGCTATAGGTTTTTCATATATGCCCTTTATCATATTGAGGAAGTTTCCTTTGAAGTATTTTTATCAGTAAAGGATGCTGAATTTTGTCAAATGCTTTTCTAGCATCAATCGATATGATTAGGTGATATTTCCCTTTTGATTTGTTAATGTGCTGTATTACATTGATTGATTTTCTTGGTTTGAACCACCCTTGCTTTCCTGGTTTAAACCCCGCTTGGTCATGATGTGTAATTTTTTTTAATGTATTGTTGGATTAAATTTGCTAGTATTTTGTTGAGAATTTTTGCATCTGTTCATTAGGGAGATTGATAGTTTTCCTTTCTGGTAGTGTTCTTATCTGGTTTTGATGTTAGGGTGATGTTAGCCTCATAAAATGAGTTGGGTAGTGTTCCTTTTTCCTTAATATTTTTGAAGAGTTTGGGCAGGATTGGTGTTAGTTCTTTTTGGAATGTTTGATAAAATTCCCCTGTGAAGCATCCTTTCTCTTTTTTTCTTTGTTAGTCTAGCCAAGGGTCCATCAATTCTATTGATTTTCTTAAAGAAACTTTGGTTTTGTTGATTCTTTCTTTTGCTTTTTTTGTTTTCTAGTTCATTTATTTCTGCTTTAATCTTTGTTATTTCTCTTCTTTTATTTGCTATTTGCTTTGGGGTTAGTTTGCTTTTCTTTCTCTAATTTCTCCAGGTGAGCAGTTAAGTCCTTGATTTTTGCTGATTTTTGGTTTTTAATATAGCATTTAGGGCAGTACATTTCCCTCTGAGCACTGCCTTTGCCACATCCCTGTTAATTCTGATGTTATATTCCCGTTATTGTTTGTCTCCAGATATTTACCAATTTCTCTAGCAATTTCTTCGTTGACCCACTGATTATCTGTGTGTCATTTAATTTCTTTTTTATTTGTGAAAACTCTGGTTCTTTGGTGATTTTCAGCTTCATTCCATTGTGATGAAAGAGATCATTTCAATCTTATTAAATTTATTATTATTTTTGTTTTATATATATAAATTTTTATATCTTATTAAACTTACAAAGACTTATTTTGTGCCCCAGCATGTGATCTATCCTGGAGAACATTCCATGAATACTAGAGAAGACTATATATCCTGGTGCTTTGGGGTGTAGCAATCTGTATATATCTATTAGGTCTAATTCATTTACTGCATTGTTTAGGTTTTCTGTTTCCTTGTTGATCCTCTAATGGTTCTTCTCTCTATTGTGGAGAGTGGTATATTGAAGTCTCCCATGATTATTGTTGAAACTTCTATAATTCCCTTCAGTTTTGCCAGTGTTTGCCTCATGTACTTTGGAGCTCCTTGATTTGTTTGTTTTTGATTTGTTCAATCAAATAATATTTGATTGTTATTTCCTCTTGCTGAATTGTCCCCTTTATTAATATGTAGTATCCTTCTTTGTCTTTTATTACATCTTTACCTTTAAAGTCTATTTTATCTGATATTAGTATAGCTACTCCTGCTTTCTTTTGGTTACAGCTTGTATAGAACATCTTTTTCCATCTGTTCACTTTCAATCTATTTGTGTCCTTGGGTCGATGGTGTGTCTCTTGTAAACAACATATAGGTGAATTATAGTTTTTAATCCTTTCTGCCATTCTGTATCTTATAATTGGTGAGTTTAGTCTGTTAACATTCAAAGTTACTACTGAGAAGGTGTTTCTTGATTCCATCACCTTATCTTTTTAATTTTATTGGTCAGATGTATATATTTTTTACCCTCTCTCACTCTTTTTATCCTTTACCTTTACTGGTGTTCTTCAATTTGGTGCTGTCTTCCAGACCTCCTTCTTCTGTCTTTTTTATTTTTTCAGCTGATAGTACTCCCTCGTAGGGCAGGTCTCTTATTGACTAGTTCTCTCAGTCTTTGAAGATTTTCATCTCTCCTTCAATTTTATTAATTGTGAAATTAAAATTTTTTTATTGTGAAATATAACATATTCAAAAAAGCAATAAATTTCCAAGTACATTTTGATAAGTAGTTATAGAACAGATATTAAAGTTTGGTATGGGTTACAGTTCCATGATTTTTTATTTTTTGTTTTTTCTTCTAGCTGTCTCCCTCAATTTTTTTTTATATGCTATATGATGGGATTACATTTCATTATTTTCCTGTTATTGCAGCATTTGTTGAATTTTTTTGGTTTGCTTGTTTTTTTTTTGTTTGTTTGTTTGTTTGCTTATTTCTTTGTATTTTGGGGAAGTGCACGGGCCTGGAATCAAACCTGGGTCTTCCGCATGGCAGTTGAAACTTCTACCACTGAACTACCCTTGCACCCCCTGTCTCCCTCAATTTTGAGGGACAATTTGGTTGGATAAAATATTATTGGCTTGAAGCCTTTCTCATTTGGGATCTTAAATATATCCTACCACTGCCTTCTTGCCTCCATGGAGGTTGCTGAGTAGTCGGAACTCAGTCTTCTGTGTTTTCACTTGTGTGTGGTAGATCACTCTTCTTGTACTGCTTTCAGGACTTTCTGTTTCTCTTTAATATTTGACAGTTTGGCTAGTATGTATCTCAGAGTAGGCCTATTTCAGTTTATTCTATTTGGGGTTCATTGGGCTTTGATTTGCATGTTTATGTCTCTTAAAAGGGTTGGGAAGTTTTCCCCAATTATATCTTCAACTAACCTTCCTAGGCCTTTACTTTTTTCCTTCTGGGACACCAGTGATCCTTATATTTGTGTGCCTTTTGTCATCCCTTACTTCCCTAAGATCCAGTTCCATTTTTTCCATCTTTCTTGCCATTTGCTCTTTTGTGCACTCTAGTTCAATTGTTCAGTCTCCTGGCTTACTTAATCTTCCTTCTGCTTCTTCGAAGTTGCTGTCATGTGTCTTTAGTCTATTTTTAATGTGATCTACTGTATCTTTCATCTTTGTGAGATATGCTGTTTTTCTGTTTACTCGTTTGAATTCTTCCTTATGCCCTTCTTAGTGTCTTCCTGATATCTTTTATTTCTTTATAAATCCTTGAGTAATTGTTCCGTATTCTGTGTCTCCTCCATTGTTTTGATTTCAGGCTGGGCCATTTCTGCCTTGATCTTCACATGCTTTGTGATTTTCTGTTGTGTTCAGAGCATTTGACTCTCTAAATAAGGTTACTTTGCAACTTGATTTCCTTCATTCATCTACAGTTTTGTATTATTTGATTTTGTGTTGAAGGCTCCCTCATATAATTGGCTTGTCAGTAATTCCCTACCAAACCAAGGTCCAGATCTCATATAGGGAATACAGTTCTACTTGAGGGTGTGTTAAAAGTTAGGCAGGGTAGTTCAGTGGCAGAACGCCACGTGGGAGACCTGGGCTCAACTCCAGCACATGCACCCCATTCTCCCCAAAAAAAGAATAAAAAAAATAAAAAAAAATACACCTCAGCCTCAAAGACAGAAGGAGACACCCCAAGATATATTGGGAATGAACACAGACTGGCCCACAGAAGAGAGAAAATTTTAAAAATATGAAATATAAATATATAAAAATAGTAATAAATATATAGAAAAATATTTTTTAAAAAAAAACTTTAGGAGCCAGGGAGTTTGCCAGACTGCACTTACTCCGTCCTCCCAGCAGGTGGCACTCCCAAGGCACTTCTTCCCCTCAGGTCCATGGTGGGAGGGGGCTGCTCCCAGTGCGTGGCGCAGTGGGACAGCTGGTCCTGGTTTCAGGATGTGGGCACTTATTGCACCACCTGGTGGAGCAGCCAGTTGCAGTGCCCGATGGGACAGCTATTTGCAATGCTTAGTTGGGCGATGATCCCAGGGCCCTGGAGGTGAGGCTTTCTGCAGTGGTTGACTAGGTGCCCCTCTGGGCTCCCCATGGGAGCCTCGGGCTGCGGAGCTGCACAGGGAGGTCTCTGCCGGCAGGTGGGGCAGGTTGGCTTATGTGGACATCTGTTCCCTTGGAGCTGCACTTTTCCGCGTGGCACAGCCTAATTGACCCACCCTACTCTCCCCATGTCTATCCTCCCTAAGAAATATTGGAGACCCTCTTTAATCACTGACCCCCTGGGACTGCAGTCCCAGTCATTTTTTAACCCGTCCCCTATCTTGTTCTACGGAGCAGGGGTGAATCCAGCCTGCACTACTCCTCATCTTCCTAAAAGTCCAAGATGAGCAGTATTCTAAAAGTATATGTACATTGGTCTATATCTTATTTATGATTGTCAATAACTATATCAGTTATCTGTCGCTCTCCTGTTTGTTACGGTCTTTTATTGTTTATATTTTAAATGTGAGGAGACTCTTTAAAAAACGTGTTTAGGTTATTGTGGTATAGCATATGTATTAAAACATTTTACTTTCATAGATATCTCTGTGTTTTATTTTGACAGCTTTTCGACATTCATACCAGTTGCCTGTTGGCAGAAATCCACACAGGCCATCATAGCACTGTCCAGTATTGCGATTTCTCCCCCCATAACCGTTTAGCATTGGTGGCTTTGTCCCAGTACTGTGTGGAGGTGAGTAATTGAATTTATTTTGTGAAGTTTGAGTGTCCAAAGGTGCAAGGAAGGCAAAGAATTGGCCACCTAAATTGTTAACTGCTGAAGATGTTTGTGTGACAATTATAGAGTATTTCTTTCATAGCTTAAAGACCTGTAACTTTAGGGTATTAAAATATATAGCCAGTTTTATTACCTGAATAGTGATTGAAGGCTTGATTTGACAATAAGACAGGGAGGGGAAGTACCATTCATTAAGTATTTATTGAATGTATAACGTATGCAGGGTCTAAGTAAACATTGGAATAACCACTGGCTTCCTTGGTAGAAATGTGACATCTCTTAAATAGTACAGCCACAGATTCTTTTCTTCTGGAAAAGAAATGTTGAGAGATGAATCTGGTTCAGATTCTTAAACACTGAGAAGGATAGTATGGAAGTTGTTAAGATCGGCTGTTCGTTACCAAGTACTTATGAATAAAATGACTCCTATAAATTATGTTTATATTTATAATTTTGCACTTAACTGATGAGTTTTATATTTGAGTCTATAACTAACTTGTCCTAGAAAAATTCCACTTAGTGAATTATTTATATTAATTTGTTAAAAAAAACAACGAATTAAAAAAACAGTGAATTCCCTCGTATTTTCCCTCAAAGATGGATTAGTTTTTCCAAGCTTTCTTACTCCCCATTCCTTGGGTGGGTCTTACCACCAGTTAATTTGAAGCCCCTTGAGACTGCAGTTCTAAGAAAATGGATATAGAGCTTTATCTGGAAAAGAGGGAAATTTTCTTGATTCACAGGCTATTCTGCAAACACTTCTTCAGTATCCTCTGTTTATGTCAGCAGTTTTTCTTGAGGTTGCCAACCTTAACTTTTACTGAGAAGGCATAGAGAGAGAGCTCAGTATGGCAATACAGAGATGAGAGTGAGGGGATGAATGCTATAGGTTCCTCCAAATTCTAAGTACAGCAGTGCAACTAATGCTACAGAACTTGCCTGCTGAGAGCATTCCTATTAGGGACAGAAGTGAGTATGAAAAGCTTCAGTCCTAATTGAAACAGTAGGAAGAGGTAGGGTGCCGTGGGCAGTGCTCTCTTGGGCAGAGGCCTTGAATTGGAAGATTCAGAGCTGCTAGATCTTGAAATCTTACCTGTTAATTCTCAAGGTAGGTGGGGTTGAAATTTTTCTCTGTCTGAGTTTTTTCAGTATTTTTTGGGAGTGTAGTAGCAAATCCATCTATGCTTTCTGCCTCCAGCCTTTCCTGTCAATTCTAAAATCTTTATCTTCTGCTATCCTTAGAAAGCTCCAGGAAGCAATGTTTTCTTCCTTGAAGTATAGGGTCTTTGTTTTGGAGACTGAGTAACAAAGAAATGGTGAGGGAGAGGTGGGGAGAATGAAGAGGGAAAAGAGGGGAGAAATTTCAAGGGAGATTTTTTTTAGTTGTCGAACTACTTTCATTTTTGGTCTTCGGTTTTGTGTGTCCCGGCTTGGACTCTTGAGGTAAGACAGATAAGATGTCATAAAAGTAGTTTATAAACATAGAACTCACTGATTGAAAAATCACTGGCCATGTGATAAAGTTCTTGCTTTGTCCATGCTAGTTCTGAAATCCTAAAGTACATCTGTAATTCATCATGTTATGAGAGGAATTCAGGCACATATGGTACTTCATTAGACTGGAATATATTTGAGTAAATTTACTTCAAAACCCAGGACAAAATACAACCAGGCTGACTGTGTACATTGGCAATTTGTAATAAGAATAGATAACAGAGAAATGTGTACATGTTACAATTAGGGCATTCATTTATTGTAAGATTTTGCAGTCACTTAAAATGAAGATTAGATGATAGTATTAATGGAAAATAGTCTGAATATGGGAGCTGCTTATGTTGATCCCATTAGTTTTTAGATCGAGTTTTAAAAAATAAATAAAACACTCGCATGATTCTGAAGCCAGACCGTTTTTAATGAATTATGTGCAAGGAAATCTCACTTTCCCCCTCTACTCTGTTTTTTCCCTCCCATGTAGGTAATCATTTTTGGTTTTGTTTTTACCTTCTAGTGTTTTTTTTTTTTTGGCATGTGTAATCACATGCCAAAATACCTATATGTATAGATGTATTTATATCCATCTGTACTCACAAACTTGTATTTCCATCTCTTACTTATACGAAATATAGTTCAGCATGCGTATTTATACTCTTCTGCACTTCGCTTTTTTTTTTTTCCTGTGAACAGTATATCCTGGAAAGTTCATTTTTTTTTCACCCTTGTTTACAAGCTGTATTCTATTCTATTGTGAGATTATTGCAGTTTATTAATGATCATTTGGGTTGTTTACAGATTTTTGCTATTAAAAATAATGATACATTGAATAATCTTCTGCTTAAGGCACTTTATATTTTCACTCGTGTGTTTTGGGCTATAGTCCTGGAAATTGTATTGTTGAGTAATTCTTGCTGTTTTCCACATTCTTCTGTATTCAGAATGCTTATGAATATAATTTTCTGTGTGCTGTGTTTATTTCATAGTTGTGGAATATAGACTCATGTTTAAAGGTAGCTGATTGCAGAGGACATTTAAGCTGGGTTCATTGTGTGATGTTTTCTCGTGATGGATCATCGTTTTTAACATCTTCTGATGACCAGACAATAAGGGTGAGAAATATTGAAATTTTCATTTTAGATATTTACTGATTGAGGTAAACTTATAGACTAAGAAACTGATGGAAGCAAGGGGGAGGTAAAAAAGGAATTACCAGGTTCATTTTTACCCTGTATAGGTTTTATTATATGTACTATAACTGTCTCATTGATTCAGTCCATGTTCATTAAGTATTACCATGGCCAAGGTGCTGGAGAAGTTCAGTGATTAAGATGTATTTTGGTTAATTTAAATAATTATGCTTGATCTCTCAGAATACTTTTTCACTCTTTCTCTACCTTGAATTCCCATATCCAGTTAGTTGCCAATTCTAATAGAATCCACTTTTCCATTGTCTGCCATTTTTCTCTATTTTTTCATTCCTACTGCCCAAGTTCAGGCCCTCATTGCCTGTTATCTCTGTTATTGTATCAGTGTCTGGCATGAGTCTTTCCTTCCTTTTTAGCTATTCTGCATGCTGTTTCCAAGATATTTTCCTAATGTATGATACAATCACATCATTTTTACTCAAAAAATATGCAGTGGTTTCCCATTGCCTACCAAAGTAAATATATACTCTGAAGTTTCCCAGTTAAGCTTCCATTTAAGCCTCATTCTGCATCAGTCTGACTTCCTGTTTATGCCTGCAGTAACCTGCAGGGGACTGCCTACACTTCCCCAAACACCCTGTAGTTCCCTGCTTCTGAACTTTTGCTGATGCGATTTCTTTTATGTTTGGAACACCTTACTTCCTTTTATCTCTCCTTGATGAAATCTTAACAGTCAGCCTTATGTGAAGTCTTTCCTGTAGCCCATTTTGGAGGTAATATCTCTTTCCTTTAATGCCACAAAACTCTATGCCATTTTCTTATGATGTTGATTAAACTTTGCTTTGAATTTTATTACAGTTTTGATGTATACCTCACCTCCGTTGCTCACTGTTCATCTAACTTGTTCACACTTTGTATCTTAGATTATAACTTGAAAGCAGGGACCCTACTTGGTTCCTGTAAGATCTAATACAGTATTTGTACAAATTGTAGCTATAACTTATTTAGTATTTAGTCTATGCCAGACATTTTGCAAAGTATTATATGGGCTGATTTACTAATTCTCACATCAGTCCTATTAACAGGAGGAAATAGGCACTGAAAGATTAAATTGGTTGTAAAAGTGCTGGTCTCAGTGAGCTTGACCCATCAAGAAAGTCTTGTTGGTGCCCGCTCCTTAGATTGATGTAGACTGCTAGCAAACAGTTTTGAGAACCAGCAACAAGTCCTTTGAGTATACTTCTTTGAGTACACTAGGCTAAGTACCTGCCCAAAGTCATAGCTTTAGGTAGAATTCAGATTCAGATTGAGGCAGTTTGGTTCCAGAGCCCATGACTCTTAATAATAACTGCTTCTGACTATAGAATGTATTAATATATTTTAAATCAATTTATAATCTAAGTGAAAAATTTCCAGCATCACATGCATTTTGATTGTGAAACATGGTTTGTATCTTGCTTTAAGAATAAGACTGTTTTTACATTGTTTTAAAGGATGGGTTGATAATGTACAGGTATCTTATTTTAATTTCTTTACCTCTTAACCAGCTCTGGGAGACAAAGAAAGTATGTAAGAACTCTGCTATAATGTTAAAGCAAGAAGTAGATGTTGTGTTTCAGGAGAATGAAGTGATGGTTCTTGCGGTTGACAATATAAGACGCCTGCAAGTAAGTATTTTAAAGAAAACAATAGAAAAGATAATATTGGTTGAAACTCATAAATCACAATTTTTCTTGTTTGTTTTTGGGCTTCGAATTAGGCATAATTATATGGAATCTAATAAATGTAGTAGGCGTTAGATGAATAAATATATGGGTTTTACGCTGAGGCTCAGGTGATACCAGTACTTAGAATTTTAAATTAGGTTATACCTCATCTCACCTCATTCCTCACCTGTTGGTATCTATAATCACATTCCTTAATTTTCATGCAGTAAAGGAATACCATGAGAGGGAACTTGAACTTATTCCCAGTAGTGATTCAGAAATGTCAGATGGAGTGTGTAAGGAAGATGGACATAATGGAAGCCTTATTTCCGGGAAGGATAACATCTTTGAAAGAACAATACCTTAAGTGTAGCATAAGGACCTGAGATGGAAGAGACTGGTCTTCACATACTAAGACCTATTTCATTCATTCATTTTCTCATATATTTGTTCAAAAAGTGATTTGTTGAATGCACATTATATTCTTGAGAAGGGAAAGGTTGTAGTAAAACTGAAAGAACTGTATCACTTAGCGATCCACACAGCTCTACTTTAGACCCTTCCCTCTAACAAAGGGTGGAATGTATAAGGGGAAGGCATTTCTAGACTGGCTGAGGAGACAGGGGTCCACAGAGGTCCACTGGCAGAGGAATAAGATTTATGAGCTCTAAGTAGTGGGTGGCATAAGAGAGAGCTGATGCCCTACAAAGCATTGGGGTTCAAGAGCAGGTTAGCACAACTATTTTGGTGGTGGGATGGTGGTGAGACAGTTCAGAGGATTTCCATTTAAGTGAACAAAACATTTTTTAGCCAGTACTTTAAAAAGGTATCTGGAAATAGCTTTTGAGAGAAGCAAGATATTCAGCTTTTAGTAGTTTGGTGTTCATTTTGAATGTCTAAAAGATTGGAAAATGCCGGGTAAACTATTGTAAAGAAAAAGCTACCTGTAATCAATTGACTTTATAATACTTGTCCCTGAGACAGAGGTGACTGCTTATTTCATGTTGAAAAATAATTCAGGATTTTTAGATTATAAAACTAAGTTTAGAGAGGTATCCGACAATTGAATTAAACTTCAGAAATGTTTCTCCAGATCACAAGAGCATCTTTATTGGTGGAGTTTTAAAAAATAATCATAGCATTGGTCAGATTATGAAATTGGTGAATCTTAGTTTAAGCATACTAGTTGAGCAATCCAGTGCATCTCCATTTCCCTGACCAAAAGAAAAAGAGAAAGAATCTTAATTTCCACTATTTTGTGAGTGATTTGGAAAACATAAACCCATTTTAATTTGAATTTATCTTTTTATGAAAAGTCTATCTCAGTCCCATTTCACTAACCCTCTTGAAAAAAATGCCATTAAAGTGTATTTTAACAAATGATAGCCCTGTTAAAATAGGCTTTGTGAAGAAATGGAAAAGAGGCGTGGAACTAGCTGTGGGATTACAAATCAGAGAGATGTGTCTCAGGTGGTAGGCACAGCAGCTGCTTTATAAACCTTTTAAAGCTCGTTTTATTTTATAAAAATGTATTTGAACCAAAAAAGTGTAATGAAATGAAAGCATGAAGTGCTAAATGCAGCTGCTGAGACTAGGATAGGGTTTTGTTACTTCCCTGGGAGATCTTGATGGTTATTTTCTGTGTTTTATTTTACTTTTTCAGTTAAGCCCTCCTTTCTAAAGAACGAAAACTCCTGTTAACAACCTAATAACTGATTGTACCTTAATTTTCATTAGCTAATTAATGGAAAAACAGGTCAGATCGATTATCTGACTGAAGCTCAAGTTAGTTGCTGTTGCTTAAGTCCACATCTTCAGTACATTGCATTCGGAGACGAAAATGGGGCCATTGAGGTAATTGGTTCCAGACTTCCAAGTCATCTGTGCAGTATTTGTATTTATTTAAAATTAGTTATGTCTGACATTGTAGACTTACACTAAGAAAACTTTTTATGATATAATAATCATTCCATTAGACTGAAAATAATCTTGCAATCCAGTTGGTTCTATATTTTTCAAAGCACTGTTACTATTATTTTTCATACTTTTTTTTTTTGGTTTTGTTTTCTTTAATCTCCACCTAGTTGTTTTGCTATCAGAGGTTTACCTAGCACTATGCATAGAGCATTTTTTCCTCCTCTTTTAAAAAATTCAGCCGATTGGGGATGTAAGTTGTTTCCATTTGGGACTGATAAGTTTCATTGGGAATGTCATTGCAAGGTTGCCTTGTGGTTCCCTGTTTCACCACCCTTTGCTGTTCTACTTTTGATATTAGATGTATACCTACTCACTACCTGAAAATCTTCTTTAATTTATAAAATAAGACCAAAGAGAAACAAATCAGATTGTAAGGTAAAAAGGACAGAATGATAGAAATCATTTTGGATAAAAATATTGTGTTCTTTATCACAAGTAAAATTCATTACAAAAGCACATTTTCTCTAGCTATATAATAGTTTTTAAAAGAACATTGGCTCCTCTCACTTAGGCTTTTTGGAAATATTTCTTAATTTATTAACTATGGTACTATGCTCATTTATTTTACTTTGGATTCATTTTCATGAGCAATTAACAAATATTCTCTGGTTTATGTTGCCCCACAAACAGGAGACTTTTATAAATAAAGTGAAGGGGCATTTGGAAAGCGGTGTCAGTGTTATTGTATGTTTGCTATGGTGATGTTGCTTTGTTTTTTTACTCATTGTTGTGAAAAATTAGTTAATTGTTAAGATGGGTGCTATTCTGAAAAATTTTTTGGTGTTTGTTAAGTGAAGGATGATTATACATTTGCAGGTGTACCTTAGTCTTACCCTCTTTGTCTCTTATCTCAAACTCTTGTAAATTATTATTTATTCTTAAGAGATTTTTTGTTCCCTTTCTCTTTTTTTGCCTTTGTGCCAAGCCAGCAGCATATTCTTTTTAGTTTTACTATCTTTAAATAAGGTTCAAGAAAATAACTCACAAAACATACCTGTGCCTCATGCACATCCTTATCCCCCTTAAAGTTATCCTATATATTTATGAACTGATGAAATTGCCAATATTTGGCTGTTTTTAACCTATAAAATAGCAGTTTTATGTGGTTCAGTGCAGTATATGCTAATGCACATAATAACAATAACAGCTACCAATTATTAGGTGTTTGTTGTATCAAATGCTTTCATTGAATCTTCATAATATCCTGGATGATAAGTATTATTGTCCTTGTTTTTCGGAAATCTAAATTCTTTGTTTTCACAACGTACAAAAAATTAGTGTATAGTAGAGTTAGGATTCAAACCGAGGTCACTGAGTCTGTGTGCTCAACTATTATGCTATCCCGCCTTCCCACCTTCCTTCCCTATTAGAAATTGTGAGATTATCCAACCTGCTCATTTAGGAAGGCTTTTATTTACACAGGTCCCTTTTGCTTTTTAAGAATCCTTTTTTCAGACATGTAGGTTTGGTTTGAATTTCTGAAATCTCTATTTAGCATCATCTGTATTTTCTTTAGGCTTCCCTTGAGTATATTTTGTCTGGGAAAAGAAGCCATATTAATTGATTGATTGATTGCATGAGTTCATTTGAAACCCTTTTGACCTAGTCATTATTTTTTGGTTTCTGTTCCACTTTTATCTCTGCACTTTAGCGTGTTGATCTATAGCCCTCTTAAGTCTTTTTAGCACCTGACCCCAGCCTTCTCATATTCTTTCTTTGTCTCCCTTGTCATCCTTTACTTTTCCTTGTCTCTTATTGTTTATAAAGAGCTTGCCTTATTTCACACAGGATTTTTTTCTTTCTTCTCTCTCATCCATCTGAAATGTCATTTTCCTTTTGGAGATTTAGCTCAGGCTGCCACTTATTTGATTTAATTGGGTAATTCAGTACTCACAAGGACCATTGGCTCCTTCTGCCATCTGATCATTCCATTGAGTTACTTTAGAGTGTGTGTGTGTACTGTGCATGTGCTTGCATATACATACGCTTGCATTTGTCTGTGTGTACATTCATGTTTATTTAGTCTGAAAACACTTTGAGTTGAATATTCAATACCCTTCTTTAGTTTTAAATTTAGTCTAATAACAGAGATATAATGCTTAGGTGTTGCTGTATTTCTTTGTATTAATTTTCTGTGGTTTTTCTTTAAAGATTTTAGAACTCCTAAACAGCAGAATCTTCCGATCCAGAATTGAGCATAAGAAAGCTGTACAACACATCCAGTTCACAGCTGATGGGAAGACTCTTATTTCAAGCTCTGATGATTCTGCAATTCAGGTGAGAGAGAGGATGCACTCCTACTGCATAAAACTGAATATGAGCAGTTTGATTATGACTCCCATCTGGTGTGCATTTTGAAGATCATACCCCACGTTGGGCACGCATTCAGATTATTCACATGGGTTTAGATGAGACTTACACCCTTTTCATGTCTCTCTGTGGGTGAGGCAGGCAATTTGACTATAAACCTTCTGCTGGAAGGTTGTTTATTTTAAAAATTCAAATGTTCCCTTGAACTTTCTAGTCTCCTTTGGTTATTTGGATTTGTATCAATAAATATTTCTTGTCACATTTATGTAATATCTCCTTGATTGTCATTACAGTAGTAAAATCTGATTAAAATAATTTCATTCTTTCCTTTCAAGAATAAAATGTCCATAACCAGGAAGAAATGTTATGAAAAAATATAATAGTTTACCTTAATAGATAGTTGTGCATATACAGGCAGTAAGCTTACTATATATTCTTTTACAATTGATTGTATTTTTATCAAAGTTTCAGTGTGCTTAATTAAAAAATTCAAATTGCTCATTATGAAAAATAAGGCCCCATTTCTCATTCTTTGATACTTTTAGCTTGTAGATGTTTCTTTTGATGTTTGTCTCATGCCCCCATATGGCATGCTCATAGAGCTAATTCTTGATTTTTCCATAGAGGTATTTTCTGCTGCTTCCCCTAATAGTGAGATGAGGACTTAGTTCTCTTTCACCGTCTGCCTGACTTACCCTCACTATATGTGCATACATACATGCTCACAAATCTATTTATCAAACCCCATTACCTCCAAATTAGGTGATTAGTGTCATATTATTAAGTAAATACTGCTTGCAGTTAACTATAGAGTATCCTGTGAATGTTTTTCCTGCCTTAATGAAGTTTAGGAAAATTCTATTCTGAGTAAATTTGGAAATTATTTTACCCTAAAAGTTTGAAATTGTTGCTCCATATTTTCCTAAGTTCCAAAGTTCATGTTGAGAAGTCAGGTCATTCTGATTCCTGATCTTTTTCTCTGGAAGATTTTAGGATTTTTTTGTCTTTAGAATTTTGAAATTTCATGATGATGTGCCTTAGTGGAGGTTTGTTTTTATCCATTGTTATAAGTATTTAGTATCACGTCTCAATTTGGAAATTTCCATTTTTTCAATGCAAGTTTTCTTGAATTTTCATCTTTCTTTATTATTGTCTACTTTCTGGATTCCATTTTCTTGGTCCTGCTAAGTCAGCCGCTTTAAGAAAGAACCGCTAAGTTGGTGGTTTAAAACACAGGAATGTATTCTCTCACACTTCTGGAGGTGATCCGCATTCTTAGCAGGAGTTATGGTGGTGTCAGGGACGTGCTCTCTCCAATGGCTTCTGGTGGTGGTTGGCTGTCCTTGGTGTTCCCTGGCATGAGTTGCCTAACTCCAGACTCTGTCTCTGTCTTCACATGGCCTGCTCCTTTGTGTGTGTCTTTTCCATGTCTCTACTTCTTATAAGGACATTAGTCCTATTGGATTAAGTCCCACCCTAAGTCAGTATGACCTTATCTTACATTAACATCTACAAAGCCCCTGTATTTCCAAATAAGATCATATTCACTGATGGCAGGGGTTAGGACTTAAGTATATCTTTTTGGAGCCAAAATTGAACCCTTGACAGTGATCATTCTCCTGCTTTCCAGCCTCCGGCATTTTGTTGCTGTTATTCCCTTTCCCTTTCTCTTTGCCTGTTATTAGGACTTAGATATGGAGGAGATAAATTCACGTGTTCACCAGAAGTCACTGTATGCTTTTATTTAGTGTGTGTGTGTATATACACATGTATTTCTTATAGTGACAATATTTAATTATGCTATTAAAACTGTTTTGGAAAAAATGTTTCTATTTTAGTATATAATATTCTCAGTCTTTGTGAGTCTTATGAAGGTGTATGATTGGAGTGAAATTTGACTTCTGTACAGATACTTATTTATTAAGGTTTCCCATGATACTGGTTTATTAAGCTGTGAAACTGTAATATATACCTTTCTTTCTTTCTCTCCAGATGTCTTTGAAATGGGTAAAACTAAACTACATCTGATGAAATCCTGCTGAGACATTGTATACTGTATTGCCTTTCTGTTAGAAGCTAAATTTGTAAGGTTTTATGACTAGCTTGAAGATCAGATATTCTCAGCCAGAGGGAGAAATAATTTTTAGAAATATTTTTAGAATAGGACTGAAATTATTTTTAGAAATATGAGTTAAGTTGTGCTTCATCCTCTTTTTCTACTCTGCTCAGAATACTTTTTTACGTTTAAAATGTTTTAATGAATATGCATTCATGTAACAAAACTATTGGTAGATATTTCTAAGTAAGGACTAGTTAAGTTTTTGTTTGGAGGTTTGTTTTAATAATCTTAGTAGCTCTATGTCTAGAATGTAGTAACGGTTCAGTAAATCTTTGCTGAACAGAACTGCAGTTATTGCAAAAATCTGAAGAATCAGCTGACCCAATTATAGCACCTAGAGTTGTAAAAATTGAGTTCTGTCTCAATGGTTTTTGATCCTTTATCTTAAGGTAAATAAAACCCAGGTAGTAGCCATGTTCACCTGGGCCAAGGTACAAGACTTTATAGGTTCTTGCAGGTATAAGAAGATTCTTTAGCATTTTAAAAATCTAATTTTGTTATTTATAAGCTGAAAAAATTCTACAGTGTATATGCATTGCAAGAACTATAGCTGATGGTGGCCATCCCCAAACTCAACATGAATACGTACTAATGTTGTTAGAGTTTTAGCTGTCGAAACAAGTTGATTCAGTTAGCACAGTTGTTTGAGATGCCACTGCCTTATAGAAAAGCTTACTGTGTCAAAACTGGTAAGGCTATTCTTAACCTCCCTTCGGTGATTGTCAAAATCTTTGTTACATCTGCTCAGGAAGCCTCTCTGATTTCCTGATGTGGAAACATCTGGTAAGAACTTAAATCAGGAAAGAACACTGAATCAGGCACAGCTAGAATTGGCAGTATCTGTCAGCTAGAATGGTAGTCATTGATCCTCTTCCTGGAAAGAAGAGGAGCAAGGGAGTTAGAAAGTTCCTCGTGAAAATGGTCTTAAGGTATTTTATGCTTCGTTGCACAGGGTATCTTTCCTTTCTGGTATGATCTGTGAGCCAAAAAAGCCTGTTTCTTTGCCTCCTCCAGCATAACTCTTTGGGTTCTTAAAATACTGAAATTCGTAATTCATTTCTCTTGAATTACTCTTACTCCAGCTCCTCTTCTAAGATCCCCTTACTCTCATATGGAAAACTACTCCTGATAACTTGCTTCTGTGAATGAACTCTCTGAGACAGAAAGTATGAAGAGATCTGAGAATTAGGATGGAGGGGAGGGTGGATGTAAACATGGAGGATAAAAGTATGAAGAAAGGGGAATAGGATAGATCATTTCTTTCACTTTTGCTTGAGCCTGATAGAAAAAGACTTAATGACATTTCTACTGTTCAACTTCTTTTTTTGTATGCTGTAAGGTGGTGGTCACATTTCATTCTTTTTCTTTGTGACTGTCCCGTTATTGCAGCACCATGTTGAATTTTTTTTATGTTTGAAGGATGGTATATGGGCCAGGAATTGAACCTGGGTCTCCCGCATAGCAGGCAAGAATTCTACCACTGAACTACTTTGCACCCCTACTGTTTAACTTTTGCCAGTCAAAAACTAGAAGGAGAATGTTAATATTGTGCATACCTTGATGGTGGCTGATTTTATCTTTTTTTTGAACAATTTATTTTTTATTTTAAAGCAGTTTTATTGAGATATATTTATATATCATACAATCCTTCCAAAGTGTATAATCAGTGATTCAAGTATCGTCACATATATATATATTTATTTATTTTTTTTTACAATATAAACATTCTTTTTTTCATCACATAGTTGTATATTCATCATCATGATCATTTCTTAGAACATTTGCATTAATTCAGAAAAAGAAATAAAAAGAAAACAGAAAAAAAAGTTCATGCATACCATGCCCCTTACCCCTCCCTTACATTGATCACTAGCATTTCAATCTACTAAATTTATGTTAACATTTGTTCCCCCTATTATTTATTTATTTTTTACATGGGCAGGCACCAGGAATCGAACCCAGGTCCTCTGGCATGGCAGGCAAGCGTTCTTGCCTGCTGAGCCACCGTGGCCCGCCCTATTTATTTATTTTTAATCCATATGTTTTATTCATCTGTCCATAAGGTAGATGAAAGAAGCATCAGACACAGATTTTGAAATGTATGATTTCAAAATCATACATTCACATTGTGAAAGCTATGTCATTATACAGTCATCTTCAAGAAACATGGCTACTGGAACACAGTTCTACATTTTCAGGCAGCTCCCTCCAGCTTCTCTGTTACGCCTTAACTAAACAGGTGATATGTATTTAATGCGTAAGAATAACCTCCAGGATAACCTCTTGACTCTGTTTGGAATGTCTCAGCCATTGGCATTTTATTTTGTCTCATTTTGCTCTTCCCCATTTTGGTCAAGAGGGTTTTCTCAATCCCTTGATGCTGAGTCCCAACTCATTCTAGGATTTCTGTCCCATATTGCCAGGAAGGTCCACACCCCTGGGAGTCATGTTCCATGTAGACATGGGGAGGGCGATGAGTTTGTTTGTTGTGTTGGCTGGAGAGAGAGCTACATCTGAGCAACAAAAGAGGTTCCCTTGGGGGTGACTCTTAGGCCTAATTTTAAGTAGGTTTGACCTATCCTTTGTGGGGTTGAGTTTCATATGAACAAACCCCAAGATTGGGGACTTAGCCTATTGCTTTGGTTGTCCCCACTGCTTGTGAGAATATCAAGAATTCTCCACTTGGGGAAGTTGAATTTTCCCCCTTTTTCACCATTCCCCCAAGGGGACTTTGCAAATGCTTTTTTACTCACTGTTCACATCACTCATTGGGACATCACTTTAGAAAAACCCTCAAAATCTCATGCCCTACTCAAGGTTCCATGTACTTATGGTGTTCAATTAAGTTGTCCACATAAGTTATGTTAGGAACTGCAGTTCTAGTAGCTTTCTTGTGGATTCTTTTGGATTTTTATATAGAGGATTATGTCATCTGTGAATAGGGATAATTTGACTTCTTCTTTTCTGATTTGGATGCTTTTCATTTTTTTCTCTAGCCCGATAGTTCTAGCAAGAACTTCCCAAACAAGGCTGACTAATGGTGACAATCGGCATCCTTGCATCCTTGTCTTGAGCTGAGGGAAACTTTCAGTCTTTCACCATTTGAGTATGATCATTGTTGTGGGCTTTTCATAAACACACTTTATCATGTTGAGAAAGTCCCCTTCCATTCCTAGTTTTCTGAGTTTTTTTTTCTTTTTTTTTAACGTAAAAGGATTTTGGATTTTTTCCTGCATCAATTGAGATAATGTGTTTTTTTATTTCATTCTATTAACGTGGTGCATTGCATCAATGTATTTTCTTATGTTAAACCATTCTTGCGATCCTGGAATAATTCCTACTTGTCGTAGGATTTAATATGCTGTTGGATTTAAACTGAATCCAGTGTTTTGTTGAATATTTTTGCATCTACATTCATTAGGGATATTGGTCTGTAATTTTCTTGTGCTACCTTTTTCTGGCTTTGATATCAGGGTAATGCTAATCTTCATAGGATGAGTTAGAAACAAACCCCTCCCTTCCTCTTCTATATTTTGGGAAGAGTTTGAGAAGGATTGATGTTAAATCTTCTCTAATTCAGCAGTGAAATCACCTGGCCTTAGATTTTTCTTTGTTTGGAGATTTTTTTGTTTTTTTAAATTGGGGTATAACATATATACAAAACAGTAAGTTTCAAAGAACATTTTTTTTTGAATTTTTTATTAATTAAAAAAATTACAAGAGGAGACTTCCTGGAAGATGGCGGCTTAGTAAGACGCGCGGATCTTAGTTTCTTCTCCAGGACACCTACTAGGGGAGTAGAAACGATACAGAAAGCGCCCAAAGCCACAACAGAGATAAAAAAGACAGCGTACCCCATCCTGGAACGGCTGGCTGGCTGAGAGAAGCAGCTCGGGTGAGATCGCCGAGGCGCGCGGGCCTTACCGGGCGGGGTGGCAAGCGGCCGGAGTTACTCCCTTCCCCCTTCCCGGGCCGGCTGGGAGAATTGGAGAGGTGGTCCCCTGAAACCAAGGCGACTGGCGCCCACACCACGCGCAGCCCCCGGACCAACTGAGAGAATTGGATCGGAAACCCCCAGGCCGCGGAGAACGGTGACCCCGTGACTCCCGGGGAACGTGCACTCTCTCGGGCGGGCCACTGCCGCTGGCACCCTCCCGCCACGCTTGTTGCCCAGGGCCGACTAGGAAATTCAGACGGGCTCTTTCCCTGGCTGCGGCGACCAGCAACCCTCCCTGCGTTCGGACACCCTCCCTGCGTTCGGACCCCGGGCCGGCTCAAGCCGCTTCGGCTAGCGAACCCCCAGGACGGCGAGAGTTTTCCAAAGTTTAAGGTCCCACAGCACCTTTTACTGGTGGGACCCGCAGACAAACGTGTGCCACGAGCGCCACCTACTGGGCAGGATAAGAAAAACAGAACCCAGAGATTTCACAGAAAAATATTACAACCTTGCTGGGTCCAACACCAAGAGAAATCTGAATAAATGCCCAGATGCCAGCAGCAGAAGATAACTGTCCATGCTCAAAAGATTGAGAATATGGCTCAGTCAAAGGAACAAACCAATAGCTCAAATGAGACACAAGAGCTGAGACAACTAAAGCTGAATATACGAACAGAAATGGAAAACCTCTTCAAAAATGAAATCGATAAATTGAGGGAGGACATGAAGAGGACATGGGCTGAACATAAAGAAGAAATAGAAAAACTGAAAAAACAAATCGCAGAACTTATGGAAGTGAAGGATAAAGTAGCAAACATAGAAAAAATAATGGATAGCTACAATGATAGATTTAAAGAGACAGAAGATAGAATTAGTGATTTGGAGGATGGAACATCTGAATTCCAAAAAGAAACAGAAACTATAGGGAAAAGAATGGAAAAATTTGAACAGGGTATCAGGGAACTCAAGGACAATATGAACCGCACAAATATACGTGTTGTGGGTGTCCCAGAAGGAGAAGAGAAGGGAAAAGGAGGAGAAAAACTAATGGAAGAAATTATCACTGAAAATTTCCCAACTCTTATGAAAGACCTAAAATTACAGATCCAAGAAGTGCAGCGCACCCCAAAGAGATTAGACCCAAATAGGCGTTCTCCAAGACACTTACTAGTTAGAATGTCAGAGGTCAAAGAGAAAGAGAAGATCTTGAAAGCAGCAAGAGAAAAACAATCCATTACATACAAGGGAAACCCAATAAGACTGTGTAGATTTCTCAGCAGAAACCATGGAAGCTAGAAGACAGTGGGATGATATATTTAAAATACTAAAAGAGAAAAACTGCCAACCAAGACTCCTATATCCAGCAAAATTATCCTTCAAAAATGAGGGAGAAATTAAAACATTCTCAGACAAAAAGTCACTGAAAGAATTTGTGACCAAGAGACCAGCTCTGCAAGAAATACTAAAGGGAGCACTAGAGTCAGATACAAAAAGACAGAAGAGAGAGATATGGAAAAGAGTGTAGAAAGAAGGAAAATCAGATATGATATATATAATACAAAAGGCAAAATGTTAGAGGAAAATATTATCCAAAAGTAATAACACTAAATGTCAATGGACTGAATTCCCCAATCAAAAGACACAGATTGGCAGAATGGATTAAAAAACAGGATCCTTCTATATGCTGTCTACAGGAAACACATCTTAGACCCAAAGATAAACATAGGTTGAAAGTGAAAGGTTGGGAAAAGATATTTCATGCAAATAACAACCAGAAAAGAGCAGGAGTGGCTATACTAATATCCAACAAATTAGACTTCAAATGTAAAACAGTTAAAAGAGACAAAGAAGGACACTATATACTAATAAAAGGAACAATTAAACAAGAAGACATAACAATCATAAATATTTACGCACCGAATCAGAATGCCCCAAAATACGTGAGGAATATACTGCAAACACTGAAAAGGGAAATAGACTCATATACCATAATAGTTGGAGACTTCAACTCACCACTCTCATCAATGGACAGAACATCTAGACAGAGGATCAACAAAGAAATAGAGAATCTGAATATTACTATAAATGAACTAGACTTAATAGACATTTATAGGACATTACATCCCACAACAGCAGGATACACCTTTTTCTCAAGTGTTCATGGATCATTCTCAAAGATAGACCATATGCTGGGTCACAAAGCAAGTCTCAACAAATTTAAAAAGATTGAAATCTTACACAACACTTTCTCGGACCATAAAGGAATGATGTTGGAAATCAATAATAGGCAGAGTTCCAGAAAATTCACAAATACGTGGAGGCTCAACAACACACTCCTAAACAACGACTGGGTCAAAGAAGAAATTGCAAGAGAAATTAGCAAATACCTCGAGGCGAATGAAAATGAAAACACAACATATCAAAACTTATGGGACGCAGCAAAGGCAGTGCTAAGAGGGAAATTTATTGCTCTAAATGCCTATATCAGAAAAGAAGAAAAGGCAAAAATTCAGAAATTAACTATCCATTTGGAAGAACTGGAGAAAGAACAGCAAGCTAACCCCAAAGCAGGCAAAAGGAAAGAAATAACAAAGATTAGAGCACAAATAAATGAAATTGAAAACATGAAAACAATAGAGAAAATCAATAAGGCCAGAAGTTGGTTCTATGAGAAAATCAATAAGATTGATGGGCCCTTAGCAAGATTGACAAAAAGAAGAAGAGAGAGGATGCAAATAAATAAGATCAGAAATGGAAGAGGAGACATAACTACTGACCTCACAGAAATAAAGGAGGTAATAACAGGATACTATGAACAACTTTACGCTAATAAATACAACAATTTAGAGGAAATGGACGGGTTCCTGGAAAGACATGAACAACCATCTTTGACTCAAGAAGACATAGATGACCTCAACAAACCAATCACAAGTAAAGAAATTGAATTAGTCATTCAAAAGCTTCCTAAAAAGAAAAGTCCAGGACCAGATGGCTTCACATGTGAATTCTACCAAACATTCCAGAAAGAATTAGTACCAATTCTCTTCAAACTCTTCAAAAAAATCGAAGTGGAGGGAAAACTACCTAATTCATTCTATGAAGCCAACATCACCCTCATACCAAAACCAGGCAAAGATATTACAAAAAAAGAAAACTACAGACCAATCTCTCTAATGAATACAGATGCAAAAATCCTCAATAAAATTCTAGCAAATCGTATCCAACAACACATTAAAAGAATTATACATCATGACCAAGTAGGATTCATCCCAGGTATGCAAGGATGGTTCAACATAAGAAAATCAATTAATGTAATACACCATATCAACAAATCAAAGCAGAAAAATCACATGATCATCTCAATTGATGCAGAGAAGGCATTCGACAAGATTCAACATCCTTTCCTGTTGAAAACACTTCAAAAGATAGGAATACAAGGGAACTTCCTTAAAATGATAGAGGGAATATATGAAAAACCCACAGCTAATATCATCCTCAATGGGGAAAAATTGAAAACTTTCCCCCTAAGATCAGGAACAAGACAAGGATGTCCACTATCACCACTATTATTCAACATTGTGTTGGAGGCTCTAGCCAGAGCCATTAGACAAGAAAAAGAAATACAAGGCATCAAAATTGGAAAGGAAGAAGTAAAACTATCACTGTTTGCAGACGATATGATACTATACGTCGAAAACCCGGAAAAATCCACAACAAAAGTACTAGAGCTAATAAATGAGTACAGCAAAGTAGCAGGTTACAAGATCAACATTCAAAAATCTGTAGCATTTCTATACACTAGTAATGAACAAGCTGAGGGGGAAATCAAGAAACGAATCCCATTTACAATTGCAACTAAAAGAATAAAATACCTAGGAATAAATTTAACTAAAGAGACAAAAAACCTATATAAAGAAAACTACAAAAAACTGCTAAAAGAAATCACAGAAGACCTAAATAGATGGAAGGGCATACCGTGTTCATGGATTGGAAGACTAAATATAGTTAAGATGTCAATCCTACCTAAATTGATTTACAGATTCAATGCAATACCAATCAAAATCCCAACAACTTATTTTTCAGAAATAGAAAAACCAATAAGCAAATTTATCTGGAAGGGCAGGGTGCCCCGAATTGCTAAAAACATCTTGAGGAAAAAAAACGAAGCTGGAGGTCTCGCGCTGCCTGACTTTAAGGCATATTATGAAGCCACAGTGGTCAAAACAGCATGGTATTGGCATAAAGATAGATATATCGACCAATGGAATCGAATAGAGTGCTCAGATATAGACCCTCTCATCTATGGACATTTGATCTTTGATAAGGCAGTCAAGCCAACTCACCTGGGACAGAGCAGTCTCTTCAATAAATGGTGCCTAGAGAACTGGATATCCATATGCAAAAGAATGAAAGAAGACCCATCTCTCACACCCTATACAAAAGTTAACTCAAAATGGATCAAAGATCTAAACATTAGGTCTAAGACCATAAAACAGTTGGAGGCAAATGTTGGGAGATATCTTATGGATCTTACAACTGGAGGCGGTTTTATGGACCTTAAACCTAAAGCAAGAGCACTGAAGAAGGAAATAAATAAATGGGAACTCCTCAAAATTAAACACTTTTGTGCATCAAAGAACTTCATCAAGAAAGTAGAAAGACAGCCTTCACAATGGGAGACAATATTTGGAAATGATATATCAGATAAAGGTCTAGTATCCAGAATTTATAAAGAGATTGTTCATCTCAACAGCAAAAAGACAGCCAACCCAATTACAAAATGGGAAAAAGACTTGAACAGACACCTCTCAGAAGAGGAAATACGGATGGCCAAGAGGCACATGAAGAGATGCTCAATGTCCCTGGCCATTAGAGAAATGCAAATCAAAACCACAATGAGATATCATCTCACACCCACCAGAATGGCCATTATCAACAAAACAGAAAATGACAAGTGCTGGAGAGGATGCGGAGAAAGAGGCACACTTATCCACTGTTGGTGGGAATGTCAAAGGGTGCAACCACTGTGGAAGGCAGTTTGGCGGTTCCTCAAAAAGCTGAATATAGAATTGCCATGCGACCCAGCAATACCATTGCTAGGTATCTACTCAAAGGACTTAAGGGCAAAGACACAAACGGACATTTGCACACCAATGTTTATAGCAGCGTTATTTACAATTGCAAAGAGGTGGAAACAGCCAAAATGTCCATCAACAGAAGAGTGGCTAAACAAACTGTGGTATATACATACGATGGAATATTATGCAGCTTTAAGACAAGATAAACTTATGAACCATGTAATAACATGGATGGACCTAGAGAATATTATGCTGAGTGAATCCAGCCAAAAACTAAAGGACAAATACTGTATGGTCCCACTGATGTGAACGGACATTCGAGAATAAACTTGAAATATGTCATTGGTAACAGAGTTCAGCAGGAGTTAGAAACAGGGTAAGACAATGGGTAATTGAAGCTGAAGGGATACAGACTGTGCAACAGGACTAGATACAAAAACTCAAAAATGGACAGCACAATAATACCTAATTGTAAAGTAATCATGTTAAAACACTGAATGAAGCTGCATCTGAGCTATAGGTTTTTGTTTTGTTTTGTTTTGTTTTGTTTTGATTTTACTATTATTACTTTTATTTTTTTCTCTATATTAACATTCTATATCTTTTTCGGTTATGTTGCTAGTTCTTCTAAACCAATGCAAATGTACTAAGAAATGATGATCATGCATCTATGTGATGATGTTAAGAATTAATGATTGCATGTGTAGAATGGTATGATCTCTAAATGTTGGGTTAATTTCTTTTTTTCCGTTAATTAAAAAAAAAAAAAAAGAGAAGGGATAATTGGAGATGAAGGGATACAGACTGTACAACGGGACTGGATATAAAAACTCAGAAATGGACAGCACAATACTACCCAATTGTAATGCAATTATGTTAAAACACTGAATGAAGCTGCATGTGAGGTATAGGTTTTTTGTTTTTGTTTTTTTTTCTTTCTATTATTGTTTTAATTCTTATTCTGTTGTCTTTTTATTTCTTTTTCTAAATCGATGCAAATGTACTAAGAAATGATGAATATGCAACTATGTGATGTTATTAAGAATTACTGATTGTACATGTAGATTGGAATGATTTATAATTGTTTTGTTAATTCTTTTTTTAATTAATAAAAAAAAAAAAAACAGAAAATGACAAGTGCTGGAGAGGATGCGGAGAAAGAGGCACACTTATCCACTGTTGGTGGGAATGTCAAAGGGTGCAACCACTGTGGAAGGCAGTTTGGCGGTTCCTCAAAAAGCTGAATATAGAATTGCCATACGACCCAGCAATACCATTGCTAGGTATCTACTCAAAGGACTTAAGGGCAAAGACACAAACGGACATTTGCACACCAATGTTTATAGCAGCATTATTTACAATTGCAAAGAGATGGAAACAGCCAAAATCTCCATCAACAGAAGAGTGGCTAAACAAACTGTGGTATATACATACGATGGAATATTATGCAGCTTTAAGACAAGATAAACTTATGAACCATGTAATAACATGGATGGACCTAGAGAATATTATGCTGAGTGAATCCAGCCAAAAACTAAAGGACAAATACTGTATGGTCCCACTGATGTGAACGGACATTCGAGAATAAACTTGAAATATGTCATTGGTAACAGAGTTCAGCAGGAGTTAGAAACAGCGTAAGACAATGGGTAATTGAAGCTGAAGGGATACAGACTGTGCAACAGGACTAGATACAAAAACTCAAAAATGGACAGCACAATAATACCTAATTGTAAAGTAATCATGTTAAAACACTGAATGAAGCTGCATCTGAGCTATAGGTTTTTGTTTTGTTTTGTTTTGTTTTGTTTTGATTTTACTATTATTACTTTTATTTTTTTCTCTATATTAACATTCTATATCTTTTTCGGTTATGTTGCTAGTTCTTCTAAACCAATGCAAATGTACTAAGAAATGATGATCATGCATCTATGTGATGATGTTAAGAATTAACGATTGCATGTGTAGAATGGTATGATCTCTAAATGTTGGGTTAATTTCTTTTTTTCCGTTAATTAAAAAAAAAAAAAAAAGAGAAGGGATAATTGGAGATGAAGGGATACAGACTGTACAACGGGACTGGATATAAAAACTCAGAAATGGACAGCACAGTACTACCCAATTGTAATGCAATTATGTTAAAACACTGAATGAAGCTGCATGTGAGGTATAGGTTTTTTGTTTTTGTTTTTTTTGTTTTTTTTTCTTTCTATTATTGTTTTAATTCTTATTCTGCTGTCTTTTTATTTCTTTTTCTAAATCGATGCAAATGTACTAAGAAATGATGAATATGCAACTATGTGATGTTATTAAGAATTACTGATTGTACATGTAGATTGGAATGATTTCTAATTGTTTTGTTAATTCTTTTTTTAATTAATAAAAAAAAAAGACTTCCTAAAAAAAAAAAATTACAAGAAAGACACACAAACATTCTTAATATATGCTTATTCCATTCTACATATATAATCAGTAATTCACAATGTCATCACATAGTTGCATATTCATCATCATGATCATTTCCCAGAATGTTTGCATCAGTTCAGAAAAAGAAATAAAAAGACAACAGAAAAATAAAATGAAAACAGAAAAAAATTTTTTACATACCATACCCCTTACCCCTCCCTTTCATTGATCACTAGCATTTCAAAATAAGTGTATTTTAACATTTGTTCCCCCTATTATTTATTTTTATTCCATATATTCTACTCGTCTGTTGACAAGGTAGATAAAAGGAGCATCAGACACAAGGTTTTCACAATCACACAGTCACATTGTGAAAGCTATATCATTATACAATCATCATCAAGAAAACATGGCTACTGGAACACAGCTCTACATTTTTCAGGCAGTTCCCTCCAGCCTCTCCATTACCTCTTGACTAACAAGGTGATATCTACTTAATTCGTAAGAATAACCTCCAGGATAACCTCTCAACTCTGTTTGGAATCTCTCGGCCATTGACACTTTGTCTCATTTCACTCTTCCCCCTTTTGGTTGAGAAGATTTTCTCAATCCCTTGATGCTGGGTCTCAGCTCATTGCAGAGTTTTTCTCAATCCCTTGATGCTGAATCTCAGCTCATTCTGGGATTTCAGTCCCACGTTGCCAGGAAGGTCCACACTCCTGGGAGTCATGTCCCACGTACACGGGGAGGGTGGTGGGTTTGCTTGGTGTGTTGGCTGGAGAGAGAGGCCACATTTGAGCAACAAAAAATGTTTTCTTGGGGGTGACTCATAAGCCTAATTTTAAGTAGGCTTGACCTATCATTTGTGAGGTTAAGTTTTGTATGAACAAACCCCAAGACTGGAGGCTCAGCCTATAGCTTTGGTTGTCCACACTGCTTGTGAGAATATCAAGAATTCAACTTGGGGAGGTTGAATTTTCCCCCGTTCTCACCATTCCCTGAAGGGGACTTTGCAAATACTTTTCCATTCACTGATCAGATTACTCTGGGATTCATCGGGGCATCACCCTGGACAAACCAACAAAATCTCATGCCCTACCCAAGGTTCCATGTACTTATGTGTTCAACCAACTATCTACATAAGTTATATTAGAAGATGCACCAGTCAAAATATAAATTATTTTCAGTACCCTGCGGTAATGACATTCCTTTGTTCTCCCTCATGCAAAAACATTTTTAAAATTTGCACATTTAGTCACTATCATTATACACTCTAGGCACTCCTAGATTATACCATCTCAATCTTTATCATCTATCTTTCTTTGTGATTTCATTTATGCCCCAGCCCTCCTCCCTCTATCATTCTCACATGCAGCTTCATTCAGTGTTTTAACCTAATTTTATTACATTTAGGTAGTATTGTGCTGTGCATTTCTGAGTTTTTATGTTCTGTCCAGTTGCACAATCTTTATCCCTTCAGCTCCAATTACCCAATATCTTCCCCTGTTTCTATCTCCTGATGGTCCCCTCTTTCAACGAAATATTCCAAGCTTATTCACAAATGTCAGTTCACATCAGTGAGACCATACAGTATTTGTCCTTCTGTTTCTAGCCAGTCTCACTCATCATAATGTCCTGAAGGTCCATCCATGTTGTTACGTACTTCATAACTTTATTCTGTCTTACAGCTGCATAATATTCCATCGTATGTATATGTCACAATTTGTTTAGCCACCCATCTGTTGATGGACATTTTGGCTGTTTACATCTCTTGGTATTTGTAAATAATTCTGCTATAAACATTGGTGTGCAAATGTCCGTTTGTGTCCTTGCCCTCATGCCCTTTGAGTAGAGATAGCATATAGATGGGTCCTGTTTTTTAATCCATTCTGCCAGTCTGTGTCTTTTGATTGGGGAGTTTAATCCATTAACATTTAGTTGTTATTACTGCACGGATACTACTTTTTTCTACTGTTGTGCTTTCTGGATTTTATGTCATATCCAATTTTCCTTCTTTTCATCTTTACTCATAGTCTTCCTTTCTACACTCTTCTCCACATCTCTCTCTTCTGTCTTTTCGTATCTGTTGCTAGTGTTCCCTTTAGTATTTTGTGCAGATCTGGTCTCTTGGTCACAAATTCTTTCAGTGATTTTTTTGTCTGAAAATGTTTTAATTTCTCCCTCATTTTTGAAGGACAGTTTTGCTGAATATAGAATTCTTGGTTGGCAGTTTTTCTCTTTTAATAATTTAAATATATCATCCCATTGTCTTCTCGCCTCCATGGTTTCTGCTGAGAGATCTACGCATAGTCTTATTGGGCTTCCCTTGTACGTGATGGATTGCTTTTCTCTTGCTGCTTTCAAGATTCTCTCTTTCTCTTTGATTCTGACATTCTGATTAGTAAATGTCTTGGAGTATGTTTATTTGGATCTGTTCTCTTTGGGGTACGCTGCACTTCTTGGATCTGTAATTCTAAGTCTTTCATAAGAGCTGGGAAATTTTCAGTGATAATTTCCTCCATTACTTTTTCTCCTCCTTTTCCCTTCTCTTCTCCTTCTGGGATACCCACAACACGTATATACATGTGCTTCATATTGTCCTTCAACTCCCTGAGTCCCTGCTCATATTTTTCCATTTTTTCCCGTATATCTTCTTTTTCTTGTTGGATTTCAGATGTTCCGTCCTCCAGTTCACTAATCCTATGTTCTGTCACTTGAAATCTACCATTTCCATTGTTTTTTTTCATGTCTTCTACTGTGCCTTTCATTCCCATAAGTTCTGTGATTTGTTTTATCAGACTTTCGATTTCTTCTTTTTGTTCATTCCTTGCCTTCTTTATATTCTCCCTCAATTCATTGATTTGGTTTTTGATGAGGTTTTCCAGGTCTGTTCGTATATTCTGAATTAAATGGTTCCGCTCCTGTATGTCATTTGAATTGTTGGTTTGTTCCTTTGACTGGGCTATATCTTCAATTGGCTCATTTTCTAATTGGATTCTTTGTCTATTTATTGTTGAATTGTAGGAGTTCTTTATATATTCTAGATATTAAACTCTTTTCAGATATATAGTTTCTAATATTTTTCCCCATTCTGTAGGTTGTTTTTTTCACTTTCTTGATAATGTCTTTTGATGCAAAAGCTATTTATTTTCATGAGGCCCATTTTTATGTATTTTTTCTCTTGGTGCTCATGCTTTTGTGTAAATTCTAAAAATCCACTGCCTACTACAAAGTCTTGAAGATATTTCCCTATGTTTTCTTGTAAGAGTTTTGTAATATTGACATTTATATTTAGGGCTTTGATCCATTTTGAATTCATTTTTCTATGTGGCAAGCGGTAAGGGGTCCACATATATCTTTTGCATGTGGATTTCCAGTTGTCGTAATACTATTTATTGAAAAAACTGATTTCCCCCATTGAATGGACTTGGCACCCTTATTAAAAATCAGCTGGCCATAGATGTGTGTTTTATCTCTGGACTCTGAATTTTATTCCATGGTCTGTATGTCTGCCCTTATGGCAGTACTACACTGTTTTAATTAATGTTCCCTTGTTACGAGTTTTAAAATCAGGAAGTATAAATCCTCCAGCTCATACATTCAAGATTGTTTTGGCTGGCTAGGGCTACTTACAATTCCATATAAATTTGAGGATCAGCCTTTCCATTTCTGCAAAAAAATACTGCTGGAATTTTGATGAGAATTAGTTGAATTTATAGATCTTGTGCTGGTTTGAAAGGAAGTATGCCCCCTAAGAAAAGCCATGTTTTAATATAAATCCCATTTCTTAAAGGTAGAATAATCCCTATTCAATATTGTATATTTGAAACTGTAATGAGATCATCTCCCTGGTTGATGTGATTTAGTTAAGAATGGTTGTTAAACTGGATTAGGGGATGACATGTCTTCACCCATTTGAGTGGGCCTTGATTAGTTTCTGAAGTCCTATAAAAGAGGAAACATTTTGGAGAATGAGAGATTCAGAGAGATTCAGAGAGAGCCACACTACAAAGCAGAGAGTCCACCAGCCAGCACCCTTTGGAGATGAAGAAGGAAGACACCTCCTGGGGAGCTTCATGTAATAGGAAGCCAGGAGAGAAAGCTAGCAGATGATGCTGTGTTTGCCATGTGCCCTTCCAGCCAAGAGAGAAGCCCTGACTGTGTTCGCCATGTGCCTTCTCACTTGAGAGAGAAACCCTGAACTTCATCGGCCTTCTTGAACCAAGGTATCTTTCCCTAGATGCCTTTGATTGGACATTTCTTTAGACTTGTTTTAATTGGTACATTTTCTCGGCCTTAGAACTGTAAACTAGCAACCCATTAAATTCCCCTTTTTAAAAGCCATTCTGTTTCTGGTATATAGCATTCCAGCAGCTAGCAAACTAGAACAGATTTCTTAAGGCAATATTGAGGTTTTAACAATGTAATGTCTTCCAATCCATGAACATGGGTTGTCTTTCAATTTAGTTAGATCATGTTTAATTTCTTTCAGCAATGTTTTGTAGTTTTGATTGTACAAGTTTTTTATATGTTTGGTTAAATTTATTCCTAGGTATTTTATTCTTTTAGATGCTCTCATAAATGGAATTTTCTTTTCAGATTGTTCATTCCTGGTGAATAGAAAGCCAACTGACTTCTGTGTATTTTTCTTGTATCGTACAACTTCGCTGAATTCAGACTAATGTCCCAGTAGCTTTCTTATGGATTCTTTGGGGTTTTTCCATATGTATGGTCATAATATCTGTGATAGGGATATTTTTACTTCTTCCTTTCCAATTTATCTGCCTTTCTTTCTTTCTCTTGCCTGATTGCTCTGTCTAGAACTTCCAGAACAATGTTGAATAACAGTGGTGAAAGCGGGCATCCTTGTCTGTCTTATTCCTGATTTAAGCGAAAGCTTTCAGTCTTTTACCATCGAGTATGATATTTGCTGTGGATTTTTCAGAAATGCCCTTTATTATATTGAAAACATTTCCTTTATTCCTTGTTTTCTGAGTGTTTTTCTCATGAAAAGATATTGGATTTTGTCAAGTGCAATTTCTGTATCAATTGAGATCATGTGATTTTTTTTCTTCATTTTATTAATGTGGTATGTTAATTGATTGATTTTATGTTGCACTATCCTTGTAATGCTGGAATTAGTCCTACTTGGTCAGGGTCATCATTCCTCTAATGTTGGATTTGGTCTGCCAAAATTTTGTTGAGAAGTTTTGCATCTTTATTTATCAGAGATACTGGTCTGTGATTTTCTTTTCTTGTTTTTAGCTGGCTTTGGTATCAGAATAATGCTGGCTTCTTAGAATAAGTTAGAAAGTAACCTTCTCTTCTGTTCTTTTGAAAGATTTTCAGAAGGATTGATATTAAATTTTCTTAAATGTTTGGTAGAATTCAGCAGTGAAACCGTCTGATCCTGGAACCTTGTT
Source organism: Tamandua tetradactyla (assembly GCF_023851605.1). NCBI lineage: Eukaryota > Metazoa > Chordata > Mammalia > Pilosa > Myrmecophagidae > Tamandua > Tamandua tetradactyla. Next base: position 165,223,005 of record NC_135333.1, on the reverse strand, counting down.
AGTAGGTTTTTTTTTTTAGTTATTATTTTTTAATTAGAGAAGTTATAGGTTTACAGAAAAGGCATGTGAAAAATACAGTGTTCTCATATGCCCCCATTGTTGACACTTTGCATTAGTGTGATACCTTTGTAACAGTTGATGAAAGCATATTAAAATAGTACTATTAATTATAGTCCATAGTTTACATTAGGTGTATTTTTTCCCCATATACCATCCTATTATTAATACCTTGTATTAGTGTCATACGTTTGTTATAATTCATGAAAGATTACACCTTTACATTAATTAACCCCAGTAATTCTTCCACTGCAGGATTTACTGTGTTATGCAGTCCCATGTTTTATCTTCTAACTTTCCTTCTAATAAGCACACACAACTCAAAACTTCCCCGTTCAATTAAATTCACCTACATTAATCAATGCTATTAATTACACTCACAATAATGTGCCACCATCACCACCATCCATTTCCAAACCTTTACAATCAACCTAAACAGAAATTCTGTACAAATAAAGCATCACCTCCCCATTTTCTAACCCAGTCTATCCACCTTGTAACCTACATTCTAGATTTTCACTCTATGAGTTTGTTTATTATAATTCGTTCACATCATTTAGCTCAGACTATATGTGTTCATATGTCTCAGGCTTATTTCATGTAGCATAATGTCCCCTACATTGATCCATGTTGTTGTATGTATCAAGACTTCATTTCTCTTACAGCTGAGTAATATTCCTTTGCTTGTATGTACTGCATTTTGTTTATCCATTAATCTTTTGATGGACACTTGGGTTACTTCTTTATTTTGGCAATGGTAAATAATGCTGCTATAAATATAATGTGAAAATATCTGTTTGTGTTTCTACCTTCAGTTCTTCTGGGTACAAATAGCAGGATTTCTGGGTCATAAAGTAATTCTATATTTAGCTTCCTAAAGAATTGCCAAACTGTCTTTCACAGAGGCAATTTTACATTGCCACCCCAATGAATGCGTGTTCCTATTTTTCCACATCCTCCAACACTTAATTTTCTGTTTTTTTTTAATATTAGCCATTCTAATGAGTGTGAAATAGTACATTGTGGTTTTGATTTGCATTTCCCTAATAGTTACTGATGTTCAGCAACTTTTCTTGTGCTTTTTAGCCTTTTTGTATATCCTCTTCGGGCAGATGTCTAAGTTTTTTGCCCATTTTTTATTTGGGTTGTGTTCCTTTATTTTTCAGTTGTAGGATTTCTTTATACATTCTGGATATTAAACTTTTATTGGATATGTGGTTTCCAAATATTTTCTCCTGCTAAGTAGTTGTCTTTTTACTTTTGTGACAAAATCCTTTGATACACAGAAGTTTTTAATTTTGAGGCAGTCCCATTTATCTACTTTTTCTTTTGTGGTTTGTGCTTTGAGTGTAAGGTCTAAGAAACCATTGCTTAACACAAGGTCCTGAAGAGGCTTCCGTAAATTTTCTTCAAGGAGTTTGATGGTTCTAACTTTTATATTTAGGTATTTGATCCATTTTCAGTTAATTTTTATGTAAGATATGATATAGGGGTCCTCTTTTATTCTTTTGCATAGGGATATCCAGTATCATTTGTTGAAGAGACTATTCTTTCCCAGTTGAGTGGATTTGACAACCTTGTAAAAAATCATTTGGCCAGTTATGAGGGTCTGTTTCTGAACCCCTAAATTCGATTCCATTGGTCAATATATCTGTCTTTATGCCACTACCATGCTGATTTGACCACTTTACTTTGTAATATGCTTTGAAGTCAAGAAGTGTGAGTCCTCCAACTTCATTCTTCTTTTTCAAGATGTTTTTAACTATTCAGGGCCCTTTACCCTTCCAAATAAATTTGGTAATTGGCTTTTCTGTTTCTACAAAGTAGGCTGTTGGAATTTTGATTGGGATTGCATTGAATCTGTAAACCACTTTGGGTAGAATTGACGTCTTAACAATATTTAGTCTTCTAGTTCATGAGCACAGAATGTTCTTCCATTTATTTAGATCATCTTTGGTTTCTTTTAGCAATGTTTTATAGTTTTCTATGTATGAGTTCTTTACATCCTTGGTTAAATTTATTCCTAGATATTTGATTCTTTTAGTTGCTCATGTAAATGGAATTTTATTCTTGATTTCCTCCTCAGCTTGCTCAGTATTAGTGTTTGGAAGACTACTGATTTTTGTGTGTTGATCTTGTACTCTGCCACATTGCTGAGTTCGTTCGTTAGCTCTAGTAGCTTTGTTGTCAGTTTTTCAGAACTTTCTATAAGTAGGATGACATCGTCTGCAAATAGTGAAAGTTTTACTTCTTCCTTTCTAATTTGAGTTCCTTTTCTTTTTTTTCCCTTGCCTTATTGCTCTGGCTAGAATTTCCAGTATAATGTTGAATAACATTGGTGAGAGTTGGCATCCTTGTCTTGTTCCAGATCTTAGAGGGGAAGCTTTCAGTCGTTGACCATTGAGTGTTTAAGAAACTTGGCCAGAGAAGTCATGGGAAATCTTCCTCTTGGGCCGCAGGGCCATGAACAGGAAGCCTTTGCCTAAATGCTGATGCAGCTCTGAATTGTTCCAAAGCCCCAGCTGCCTCCTCTGATTGGTGCTTGGTCAGGAAGCTCGTGTCCTCACCGTGGAGGTGGCCACACCATTGGTGGAACATTGGGAGATTTTAAGTTATTCATCCATCTCTTTACTTGTTGAGAATATTTATTTCTTCTTGTATCAGATCAGATAATCTGTATATTTCAAGGATTTTGTCCATTTCATGCAGGTTTTCTCATCTGTTACCATATAACTGTTTATAATAACATCTTATAATCCTTTTTATTTGTGTAAGTTCGGTTGTAATGTGCCCACTTTCATTCCTGATTTTAGTCATGTGTGTCTTCTCTTTTTCTTTGTCAGTCCGGCTGAAGGTTTGTCAATTTTGTTGACTTTAAAAAACTAACTTTTAGTTTTGTTGATTCTCTCTATTGTTTTTCTATTCTCTATTTCTTTCATCTCTGCTCTGATTTTTCCTGTTTCCTTCCTTCTCCTAACTTTGGGTTTCGTATGCTCTCTTGTTCTAGCATCTTTAGATATGAAGTTAGGTTACTGATTTGTGATCTTTCTTCTTTTTCAATGTAGGCTTTTCGGGCTATAAATTTCCCTCTGAGTGCTGACTTTGTTGCAGAAGTTTTGGCATGTTTTGTTTATTTCTTTTGTCTTATGGTATTTCTTAATTTCCTTTGTGATTTCTTCTTTGACACGTTATTTGTCTAATAGCAAGTTGTTTAATTTCCACATATTTGTAAAATTTCCAGTTTTCTTCCTCCTGTTAATTTCTAGTTTTATTCCATTGCTGTCTAAGAAGATATTTTATATTATTTCAATATTGTTTAAGTTATTGAAAATAAGATTAAGGTTTGATTTGTGGCCTAACATGGTATATCCTGGAAAATGTTCCATGTGTACTTGAGAAGAATGTCTCTTATGCTATTGTTGGGTAGAATGTTCTATGTGTCCATTAGGTCTAATTGATTGATACTGTTGTTTAAGTGCTCTGTTTCCTTATTGATCTTCTATTTAGATTTTCCATCAATTATTGAAAGTTGTATATTGAAGTCTCCAACTGTTGTTGTAGAGCTATCTATTTCTCTCTTCAGTTGTATCAGTTTTGCTTTATATATTTTGGGACTCTGTTTTGAGGTGCTTATATGTTCATAGTCGTATCTTCTTGCTGGATTGAAACTTTTATCAATATATTCTGTTTCATAATCTTTTAAAAGCATTTTTTCTTTCTGCTTTCAAAATCCTTTCTTTGTCTTTAGATTTTTTTACAATGTCACTATACTGAGTTTTGGTGGAGATCTCTTAGAGTCTATCCTGCTTGGGGTTCATAGAGTTTCTGTGATGCATATATTCATGTCTTTTATCAGAGTTGAGAAGTTTGCAACTATTATTTCTTCACATACTTTTTCTATCCCTTTTTTTCTTCTTTTGTCTTAGGATTCCTAGTCGTCCCAGAAGGGTATGCTTGATGATATCCCATCTGTCTCCCAGCCTCTGTTAATTCTTCTTCATTATTTTTTCTTTCTGGATAATTTCAGTCATCTTGTCTTCGTATTCACTGAATCTTTCCTCTGCCTGTTCAAATCTGCTTTTTGAATCTGACTAATGAGTGTTTCATTTCACTAAGTGTACTTTGCAGCTCGGAAATGCCTGTTTTCTTTTTTCATTATTTCTACCTCTTTATTTTGCTAAAGCAATGTTTTCCTAATTTTCTTTAGTTGTTTTTATATGAATCATAACTCATCGAATATATTAAAGGCAGTTGATTTAAAATTATTAGCTAATAGTTTCAGTGTATGAGCTTCCTCAAGGATGGTTTCTGGCAAATTCTTTTGTTTCTTGTGAATGGGCCATACTTTCCTGTTTCTTTGTGTGTTTTGTAATTTTTTTTGAGCACTGGACATTCTGAGTATGGTCTTTTCATAGTTCTAGAAATTTAGTTCTCTCACTCCTCTGGGGTTGTAAGGTGTTTAGTTTACTTTTGTTCTGGTCAAGGCCTTGTGCCATTAGTATGTGACTTCCAAATCATTTTTGCTCCTAAACAGGGAATGGCAAGAGAAAATAGAGAAAGATGTAACTACTTCCTCCTTAAGACTCCTCTGCTGCTTTTGCCTGAGAAGGGTTGGAACAGTGGCTGCTCTCAGAGTTGCTCTAAGTGTCTGGCTGTTTCTCTAAATACCTTCCTGACGTTTTCACTCACTGTTCCTCCTTCCATAGCCCAAGTTCCAGCCAAATTGAACTCTCATTGGTCCCCTATGAGATTTTTATGCTTTCCTGCTCCTGTGCATCCATTTTCTGTTTGAAATGCCTTTCTGTACTCAGTTACTGAATCACACTTTGAACTTATTTCTTAAGTCTACTCTGAATGTATTATCTCCATGAAGTTTCTTCTAAGGAATCACTGTTTTGAGTTCCACAGAACTTTTTCTCTATATCTTCTTTTGTAGGTTTTTCCCCCTTTTTTGGGGGGGGGGGGTGAGGGTGGGGTATGTCTCATTTCCTCTGCTAGGCTCTTAGGTTTCTTTATGCCAGATTCTTGTTTTATTCATATTTGCCTTATATATAGATGCTAAATAAACATTTGTTAAATAAATGAATTTAAATCAGAAATTAATACGGGTTCTAAATACAGTTGCTTTGATTTAGTTGTTATTCTTGATATGGCCATGGTATAGAAATAAATCCCTATTCCGTTCATTCATTTATGCCAGAGATATGTTTGCATGCTTTTTTGTGTCAGTTATTTCAATTCCCTCTCTTCCCTTCATGCCTGAGGAATTTCTCCTGGAGCCCAGTGTGACAAATAATGCAGAACAGTTTCTTCTGTCATATTGAGGACTGCTTTAGGAAATAGCTAAGATCTCTGAAGCTTGGAAATTCTATGACCTGTTTTGAACTGCTTTGTGTCACTGACCTACCCAGACAATAGGGCCGGTTTCACTGGAGCCAGGATCTGCAGACTTGCTTAGTTCGTAAGATTCAGAAAACTGTGAATATGAAATTGGGATAATTTTCTCTGGAAAATGTAATCAGATGGTAAGCTTGCTGGCACGTTGTGACTTTTCTCTGTCTTCTGGAATAATTAACTATTCTCCAAGCAACTGAGGAAAACAGATTTTATTTAGGAGGATTTTGCTCTGGCCCTCTAGTCAAGTTAATTAACCCCAGCTTTTCTCTGTAAAAGGTGGTCCATATATTCTTCCTTATTATTCTGTTTTGCTTACTGAAATGTCATGAGAATAAAAGACTGTAGGCAAGAGAGAGAAGAGCACACTTCCCCCTTACTCCCATCGGATATTATGGCCATAGGGGGAGGATTATAACAGACTTATTTCTTTGATATTCAGGTATGGAATTGGCAATCAGAGGAATATTTCTTTCTGCAAGGCCATCAGGAAACAGTGAAAGACTTTAGACTGTTGAAAAATTCAAGACTGCTTTCTTGGTCTTTTGATGGAACAGTGAAGGTAATTTGAAGCATGGGTTTTCTAATACTTTAGAAAAAAGTATTCAGGTGGATTATATGGTGACAGCCAAAAGCAGATGGGTATGAAGTAACTACTTTTAAAATTTTTATTTTCTCATGCCTGTTTTCTGTGTACTGCAGTAGCCTACATCAGCTGTGTTTATGAACATTATACTAAAGGGAAAGAGTCTAAACAACCACTTTGCTAAAGCTCTTGTTTCATAGATGTGTCTTATAGTCTGTCATGATCAGTAATGCAAAATGGTCTTACAAGTGATAACTTCTGAGTTTTTTTTTTTTAATTTTAAAGGTGTGGAATATTATTACTTCAAGAATAGAAAAAGACTTTTTCTGTCACCAGGGTACAGTACTTTCTTGTGATATTTCTCCTGATGCTACCAAATTTTCATCTACCTCTGCTGACAAAACTGCAAAGGTAGGCCAATCAGTTGAAATATGCATTCATAAAACTTTGGTATGGTTATGATTTATAAGTCCAAATAATATGTAAAACAGAGCATGACAGTTTTTGTCTACATGTCTGTTTCTTTTTCTGTGAGCTTTTGCGTTACGCACATTGGCATTTAGTAGGTGTTGGATAGACTGAATGAGTGACACTGAGGACTTCTGACTTCTCCCTATCTGATTGCTTTTTGTCTATTACTAATTCTGTGAGCTTTTGCATTATGCCCATTAGCATTTAGTAGGTGTTGGATAGATTGAATGAGTGATACTGAGGATTTCTGATTTCTCCCTTTCTGATGGTTTTTTGTCTATAATTAATCTAATGCCATCTCTACTGTATGTTTTAAGCAATACAAATCACTGAAGGGGATTTGAATTTAATTGTACCCCACGGTAAATGCTTATATAAGTTGAGGCATTTGAAAATCATATTCCAGTGAAATGATGTTGCTTGTTGCTTTTCCATCTGTGTTACTGATACTGCTATCTACCCTTCTTTCCAAGGTACAAACCTTGGAACTTTCTGGGACTCTATCCTTTCTTTCATGCTCTGTTGATTACTCTTCAATGTCTCTTGATCTTTCTTCCCCTTTGTGTCCCCACTCTTAAAACCAGACCTCCTTGTTTCTTCTTTTCTGGTGAACTGTCCCTACATTTTCCTGCCACTCGTCTGTGCCTCCTGCAGCTTATCTTCCATATTGCTGCCTGAGTTCTTTGTTGAAAACCTTTATCACCTGAAGGTTTATAAGCCAAGCACCTTAGCCCATCACCATCTTTTTCAGCTACGTTGGTCCCTCAGTGTGCAGGCTGCTTCCTACCTCTTTCTTTTTGTACATGCTGTTTACTTTGGCTAGAAAAAATGTTCTACTCCCTTTTTACCTCAAAGAATTATGACATCATTTTAGATCAAGACCTGATGTCAGCTCTGCAGCAAAACCTTCTGTGACCTCAGCCAAGATTGGCTGTTCTACCTTCAGTGTTCCCGTTATATTTTATTCATGCCTGTTAGAGCATTTACTACATATAACTGTTCACTTATCTGTTCATGAGCCTATCTTCTTCTTCTTTTTTTTTTTTTTAAATGGGCAGGCACTGGGAATTGAACCTGGTTCTCTGGCATGGCAGGTGAGAATTCTGCCACTGATCCACCGTCATGCTTCCTGAGCCTATTTTCATGATTAAACTATAAACTTTCTAAGGACAGAACCTTTATTCCACCAGCTCCTAGCTCACAGAGTTTGATACATGACAGATTTCAGTCTATGCTTATTAAGTGCTGCTGAAAGAATCATGAGGGAGAATGTTGAAAAGGAAAGGATAGGATATGGCTTGCAAGATGATAGGATGGCATAGTGACTAACCTTTAAAGACTACTTGCCATATGCTAGGTATTTTACTTTCAATTATCTCATTTAATCTTCACACCATAAGTACTATTGTCCCCATTTCACAGATGCAGAAATTGAAGCTAAAGAAGCTTATTTGAGTTGTCCGAAGTCAGAAGGAACTAGTAAAGAGTAGAGCCAGGAGTCACATGGTGTTCTGTGTCACTCTCCATACCACCGCACTGATTTGCTCTTCTTTCTTCTAAATATAAAGTTAATAAGGAAGCTGTGAGTTTGGTCTTTGAGCTAAAGTTAAGTTGAATAATTAAAAGGAAAACTCAGAAAAATTAACGAGTTTCAAGCTGGAGCTTGGGTTTCTTTTCACAAGATGAACTGTCAAATGTTAGAACTTCTAAGTGATTGGATTTTTGCCTATATGACACTCAAGACAGGGTTTGCAAAGGCTCTTTTTTTTTGAGTGCATTTACTATGTCTAAACAATCCTAATTGCTTTCCAGATTTGGAGTTTTGAACTTCTTTCTCCTCTTCATGAATTGAGGGGGCACGAAGGCTGTGTGCGCTGCTCTGTCTTCTCTGTGGACAGTACCCTACTGGCGACTGGAGACGACAATGGAGAAATCAGGGTAGGGTGTTTGCTAATATGAAACACTGCTCTTACTGTAGTTTGGGCTGCACTCTTTACCACATCGGGGGAATAGGTTAATGTGACAGAGAAGCATGGTCCCTGGGGTTCTGATGGTTCTGGTTGGATAAGGCATTCTTTATTTTGTTTCCTGGAGGGTTTTGTGTATGTTGTATTCATAGCTGCACTATACCACAGAAAAGCATTCATTTTAGAGTTAGAGTAAAGCATTTCCCTCAAATGTGAGAAAACAAATGCCCTACTTATTTGCAGTTGGTTATCTGCTGTTAGCTTAGAGAATGGTTTATCTTAATTCTTGGACTTGAACCAAAGGTTGTTTTTAATGGCAGAATTTAAGGAAAGTAATTTTGTGAATTGTTATTTAGGTTATAAATGAATGGCAAATTCTGCTTTTTTTCACTGCTGGAAAAAAAAGATCTTTTTAACACTATAACTGCTAGATATTTAACATTTACGGTATGGCTTATTGCATTCCTTGTTGGAATGCCTGCTGTTTTTGTTAAATAGTATAGAAGTTCACATTCTCGTCTTTGGGCAGATATTGAAAGTGCCTGATGAGGTAGAGTCTGCATGATATGTCAGTTTTCATTACCATGCAGTGCTTTAGGTAAATGTATAAACTGTGCAAATTTTATTTAGACAACAGGAGGCATGTTAAGGCAAGAGAATGCTGTTCTCTTTGTGTCCCTTTAAGACTTGGGAATGTCATACAAATAAAGTACTGCTTTCTGATAGATCAAAAATCATGGAAAAGCCATTGACTTGGAAGGATGGAGTATTAATCAGGATTCTCTAGAGAAACAACCAACAGGTGATATCTATACATATGAGACTAATAAAAGCGTCTCACGTAACTGTAGGGGATACAGGGGTCCCAAACCTGTAGGACAGGCTGCGAGGCCTGCAGTTCTGAGGAAGAGCCATAAGAGAGGCTGGTGACCTGAAGAAGCTGCGGAAACTCTCCCTCAGAAGTCTTCAGCTGTTTGAGTCAAATCCAGCTGATGGGACTCTCATTGCAGAAGACCCAGTCTTGGTTGATTGTAGATGTAAGCAGCCCCAGATGCAGTCAGCTGACAGGATTTAACATACCAGCCTTCTAGTTTATCAGCCAACCATGAAATATCCTTGTAGCAACGGTCAGGCCAGTGCTTGCTGGACCAAATACCTGGACACCATCACTTAGCCAAGTCAACACCAGAACCCAACCATCACAGGTGTTTTTGTTGTTGTTGTTGTTGTTTTCTCTGTACAAACGAGAATTTAAAATCCAAGGGATAGGTGTTGTCTTAGTTTGCCAGGGCTGCTATAACAAAATAACACAAGCTGTTGTTAGTTAAACAGCAGCAATTTATTGGTTCACAATTTAGAGGCTAGAAGTCTAAAATCTAAGTATCAGCAGGCTGTGCTTTTCCGAAGTCTGTACTGTTCTGGTGGTAGCTTGCTGGCAGTCAGTCTGCCTTGGTCACATAGCGATTTGTCTCTGTCACCTTTGGCAGGTGCTTCCATGTCCAAATTCCCTTTGCTTTTAAGGATACGTGTCATATTGAATTAAGCTTTCCCGTCCCCATTTCCTTTTGACCTCTTTTGTTTTTCTCTTTTGGGAGAGACACGGGACTAATGTTTGGCATTTGTTTTAACACCTGGCAGTATCAAGAAAAATATATGTACATTTATATCAATAGATACATACAGGAAATTTGGAACCAAAACAGTTGGCAAGAGCAGAAAAAAATTTTTTAAATTAAAATAATGAGCATGAGCAGTGGCAGCAGCAACAGCAATAACCACCCGGTGTCTGGCCTTTCCTAAAAATATCTTGCATTACCGCTCCTAGGAACTCCAGTTCTAAGCTGACCTCATCTTGATAGCATCTTTGAGAACACTATTTACAAATGAATTCACACCCAAGGGACTGGGGGTTAGGACTTAAACATGTCCTTGTGGGGGGTGTGAGCCTATCTACCATAATCTACCTGTTGGATCCCCAAAAAGACATGTTCTTCCCACATGCAAAATACATTCACGCCCATTCCAACATCCCGAAACTGTTAAGCCATTTCAGTAACAACTCTCATCTAAACCAGACGTGGTTATGTTCCATCTTGAAACAAAACTTCTCTCTGTATGTAGACCTGTGAAACTTAGAAAACAAGTTACTGGCTTTCAAAATGACTGGTGGATAGACATTCTTATATCAGGAGGGAGAAATTGGAAGGAAAACAGGGATCATGAATTCCAAGCCCTCCCAAATCCCAGCCTGGCAAACTCCAGTAGATTTCAAGGTCTGAGAACCATCTGTGGTTTCATACTTATAAAGTATAAGTATGCAGAAGATGGGAGAGTATGCAGTTTGCAAGTGTAGAGGAGTTATTGGATAGGCTTTCCAGAAAAATTAAAATTCTCCAGCTTGAGAACTAACCAACCCCTATACCATTCACATAAATGCCGTGTCAGCTGAAGTCCAGAATTGTTTTGGGAACATTCATTTTGACCTGACTTTTCATCTATGGATGAAAGTGCTGCTTTACCTGCTATTAGGCAGCGTTTTGTTTTTCAGGAGTCCCTGCAGGAAAAAGTGTTTCTCTTAAAATTTTGAGTGTTATTTAAAAATTTTTCCTCATTACTTAAAAAAATATTTATTTTTCTACTTGATAATTCAGAATGTAGGAAATTTATTGCTTTTTGAATATGTGTATCTTATATCTAATGAGTATTCTAAAGAGTTTCTCTGTGTTTGAATAAGTTTTTCCATTTGGTTCTTTTGGATTTTCTAGAGAGACATTGGCAAATGATGATTTTGACTGTTTTCTTTTGCTGTTAATGTCTCTATTTCTTTTTCTTATTCTGATATACATTTCTTTCAAAGATTAGAGTACTGCTCCCTTAAGGGTCATTGTAAGTAAATGGTAATTTTAGCATCTGTAAGTGATTCTTTATAAGAATCTAGTAAAATAATCTTAGGGAAAAAATGTGTATATTCTATAAAGAATGTTATAGGGATTGATTTTTGTGTATAATATATACTTTAGATATTTGAATAATATCTGTCCACAATTTTGGTGCTAGTCTCTAGACTAGAATTCATTGGAGGTTTTTTGTGAGGTAATTTGTTAAATGGTTTTTGTTTATTCCTTACTTCTCCCGTCATTTTCTTTTTTATTAAATAGAAAGAGTTGTAGTGTTCTAGTCAGTTGCTCTAGTCCTTTTTATTTTTATTTTTGGAGTGTAGTTAATGGTTAGTTTTATAAGTAATGAGTACTTATAATTAGTGCTTTTTCCTTTTGAAATTTGGAGTGGAGAGACTGCAATCTAAAAAGTTTTCCAAAGCATTACTAAACTATAATTATATTTTTAAGAAAGATTTCCAAATGTGTTCCAGATTATTTATACATAACATATGTATAAATATATAGAGAGGCAGGTGCTTTTGGTTAACCCTGTTAATGAGTCGTGTATCATGTTTGTGCAGATATGGAGTGTCTCAGGTGGTGAGCTTCTTCATTTGTGTGCTCCCGCTTCAGTAGAAGGAGGAGCTGCTACCCACGGAGGCTGGGTGACCGACCTCTGCTTTTCTCCAGATAGCAAAATGCTTGTGTCTGCTGGAGGATATCTTAAGGTAAAGAGTTCCTTGAACACTGTGCAAGAAAAGAGCAGTCTTTATACTGTTTTGCAAGCTTTCTTCACTTCCTCTACCTCAGCTGGGCTTCCACAGTCGAGCAGAGTAGGAGGGCAGCTGTCCTCCCCGTTGTGCAGGGATGGGCAGGGGTCCGCAGGGCTACTTTACTCCGGCCTCTCAGAAGCTTTGGTGACAGGATTAGGGATTGAAAGCAATACCTTCTATTCTCGATTTAGAGTTCTCATACCCACTGCCCCATACAAGATCTCAGATAATTAGAATGACGAGCAAGTGGGATGTTTAGCAAAATTTTATTTTCCACTTCCCTAGTTAACTGTTATGCTAAGAATATAAAAGAAATGCATTTGTGAAACTTCCTTTTTTCAGCAACAATGTAATAGCTGCCGCAATAGCAACATATTGCTTTTAGTGTAAAACATGCATTACAGTGTACAAAATGCTTTACATACATCATCTCATTAGGTTCTCACAACTTTGTGAGGCTCAAGTTTTATCATCATTGGTTTATAGATGAGGAAACTAATCTTCATGGAGTTTGTGACTTTCCTAAAGCTATATAGTAAGTAGGATAGCTAAGACTCAGCTTTCTCTAACCAGTTTGCCTGTGCAAACTTATCAGTGAGTACTGAGGTCTCGGCTTGAGCGTTTTGTAAGTTTCAGGGTCATTTTTTGTTGCCTCCATCTATTTATCCATTCAGTAAGAATGTGCAAGTGCCCACGGTGTGTCTGTATAAGACTTGGTTTGTGCTCTTGGGCAGGCATCTTCGGGAGAAGGAGACAATACGCAAATAAAGTCTCTCAAGTGTGGAGATGCTCTTGTACACGTTTGCATGTTGAAGTTGGGGGTTATCAGAAACTTTAAAGGGAGAGAGTGGTTGGGGTAAGTCTTTTGAGTAATGATTTACTTGTAAAAGGTGTAGGAGATGATACTTTATATTACATATATTATATGACCATTTGGTCATTTTAAATGATTTTTCATATAAGATAGTTCCCTAATAAGAATTGTTATTTCTTACTCAAACAGTCAAGTGTAGGATATTATTCTGACTGACTGCCTAGCACAGTGTAGATGTTAAAAAATATTTGAACTAATGAATTGAAGTTTTTGATTATATGGGACTCTTATTAAAATTGCAGTTTTACGAAACATAAAAATCTATCTTATATAAAAGATAAATTGGAGGGCGGTTTTTAGCTTTATGATCCCTTTGTAAGGTTGCATTGAAAATACAACTCTGCTTTTGGGCACACCTTTTTCTAGGATCACTCCTTGCCCTCCTTTACTGTAAAAATAAACTGTAACTCTTGGTTTGCTCTGAGGGTGATGTTTAGAGGACAGGCATTGCTGTCTTGTGTGAAAGCTGGGAGTTTGAGTGATAGTGATTGCCAAAAAACTTCCTAGCTTCGACACCAAGCTTCTAGAGAATGGGATAGCACTCTGTGGGCCCCGTAGAATGCTATCCCATAATCATGAATCTGGCTAACGAAATGTTATAAAGAGCAGTGACCAGCTGTGCAGAGTTTTTAGAGATCCTTGGAATAAAGCAGCAGAATAGATTTCCCTGCTATGGAGGTTATGTTTTAAAAGTGAACGATCCTGTGGCTTATGTATATGGTCTGTATATTTTAGCTATAGTCAGACTGCTTTTTCCTCCTGGATTGATTGCTAGCATGGTTAAACTAATTATGATATAGCCCAGCCTGTGTCTACCCAGCATATTAATGAGACTTTCCAAAAGCACAGAGCAAATTAAAAGTAAAAAGGAACAGCTGCTCTAGTGTCCAAGAAAATAGGCCTTTTGAGTCTGTTTACTTTAGAATCCAAGCTGTATAAGTTGAATGTCAGTAAGATAAAATAGGTATCTAGTAGCTAAAATGCTCTTAACACTCGAAATTATTCCTTTTTATAAGTTAAAATATATAATATAAATTAACTTTTTTACCTGCGTTACGCCACAGAGTGTGTACAGTTAGACTGACAGGCATTCACATTAATTCTAATTCATGAGAGGAAAGGCTAGAATAGTTAATGAAAAAGGCAAGGTTGTCATTACCTGGAGTTAGCAGAATGTAAAGAGCAGGAGCCCATGGGACAGATGGTTGAGTTCAAAGCCTGGCTCTGTCATTTATTAGTTTTGTGACTTTGCACAAAATTTTTAACCTCCCTGGACTTCAATTTTCCCATCGGTAAAGTGGGTATAATAATATTTACCTCCTAGGATTAAGAGGGTTAAATGAGTTCATACGTGCAAAGCCCTCACACACTATAACACAGCAGTGTACCCTGAGTGTTAGTTGCTATTTTAATATTAATTTTTTTAGTCCATATTTAATCTAGTGGCTTCTGTAGTGTTTCCAAGTAGAGGGATCTGTTACAGTAAACCGGGGAAAGGGTAGCAGGAGCACTGGATTAGGAAAGCAGAAATTCTTCCTCCCCTGTCACCTGCAGGCAGTGACATCTTGTGTGACAAGGCCTGTCTTCTCTCCGAACCCCAGTCTCCGTATTTGTGAAATGAGCCAGTGAGACTCCGTGGCCTGTAAGGGCTTTACACTCTCTAGATTTGCCCCTACCAACTGAAAACAGCCTTCTCTCAAGTTGATGGAATGTGTTCTCTGTAATCTTGCTGACATTTTCGTTTTACAAAGCAAAATCTGTCTGTTCTGGAAAATCCCAAGTTAGTACATGCTGCTTGTAGTGAGATTTACTGAAGTCCATAGAGTATACTTTTACTGATAGTGAACATGAATGGTGAACCCAGTCACACGAGCAAGACAGAATGCTAGGAATGCCAGGGATGCGGAGGTGAGTGACGCTGGTGCTGTGTTCATCATGATACTCAGAGTCTTGATGTACCTGAGGCATTTTCAAAATGTTTTCATGTACATTGTTTCTTTTGCCCACATTTTAGCTGTGAGATATATGGGTAAGCTTTATGATCTCCATTTGGTAAATTAATATAAATATGATTATAATCCTAGCGAATTCATTGATTGGAAAAACATTTGAGATGCTCAGTGTATATTCTGAGTAAATAAATGGATAAGGCCGTTTGATAAAGAAGCTTAGTCATGGGCTGTTGGATCTTTCCTGGAAAGGGAAGATTAAATAGAGAGAGCATTATTAGAGTTTATGAATAGTTTGGATTTCTATCAGAATTCCAATAACTGTGAAAGGGACATTTTAGGGTAGAGAGGGACATTCTTCAGTCCATTCCTCTAAGACTTGCAGGCAAGAGAGTTCAGTCCGATCACTGCCACGTTGGACTCTGTCACCTTGTGTCTACAGCTCTTAAGGAGGCTACAGCTTTCTGCATACCCTTGTGGTGGAGTTAGGTGTAGGCACAGCTGTGAGGCCATCACCAAGGGAAATCAGGAAAGGCTGAGCAGGTTGACAGGATTATATGTTGTAGCATGAAGACTTAGACTGCTTTCTTGCTCTTTGCTTAAGTTTGGGAGTGGGAGGGTGATAGGGCCAAGGGTCAGTTGGCATTGCAGATTGTCATACCAGTTTAATGAGAATTCGTTTCTCTCCTAATAGTGGTGGAATGTTGTCACTGGAGAATCTTTGCAGACCTTCTACACAAATGGAACCAATCTTAAGAAAATACACGTGTCTTCTGACTTCAAAACATATGTGACTGTTGATAATCTTGGTATTTTATATATTTTACAAATTTTAGAGTAAAACAGTTACAGTCAAGCACTAATGTAAGTTGAACTTTATTACATTTTGAATTGGGAAAAAATTCTGATGAAATTGTATTTCAACTTTCTGTAAAGCTGTGAATTGTTAGGTAGTATTGTATTCTTTACAAAAGTGTTTGTGGTTAGATGAATAATATTAATGTAGCTTTTCTCCAAATGAGCCCACATTTAATCTTGTTTTTGTAATCATCATTATTGTTAGCAGTTCACAAACGGAAGTGTAAATACATACCTTGTTATACCGTTGGTAAAATTCTTTCTTGATGCATTCAAATTTGTCGGCATAATTAATGACAATAATTTTAAGGAAATCTATATTTTAAAATTATCATTATGCAGGCTGTCCCTCAGGGTAGCAGTGGCTTGCTTTCAGAACAACACTTGTGTGCATAGTCTACTCACGTCAATTAGTGAGTCTTGGATTTCAAAAGTTATTTTTATGAAGCAAAAATAATGTGTTGGAAAGAGTATATTTTATTGGTTTAGCTTTTGGTCACCATGGCTGATGGCAGCGCCGTGCCATTGTAGACTCTAGTTGTCAATATCTGAGTTGGGCACCATCTTGCTCTTTGGTTTACATATGAAACTTCTTAACTTACCTGGATGTGACTGTTCTGAATCCTTGCTTTTTTTTTTTTTGTTAACCATTGTTCCTTAGTAAATGTTAGGAAGTCACAATAACTGAGAGGGGCCAGTTTTAATTATAAGTTTAAAAGGACTTTTATAAAAAATGTGAAATAGTAAAGTCATTTTCTTCAGTGCTTTTTTCTTAGTGAATTTCAGCAGGTTTCTATACAATTCAAGGACTGTATAGAAAATGTATAAAATAAATGACTCAAGAAAATGTCAGCTTCAGCCTTTCAACCTCCTTCCTCCCTCCAAATTTAATCATGAAAGATTTTACAGGGAAGAGCTCATCAGCATTAATAACTAGCTATTTTTAACTTACTGAATTAGGTAGTTTAATTGAAACCTAAACCTAAATATTTTCCCTGAAATATATTGTTAAAGGAAATGGAGATAAATTATTAATGACTGTGGTTTTCATATTAAAAAAGTAACTAAAGGGTGGGCCACTGTGGCTCAGCAGGTAAGAATGCTTGCCTGTCATGCCAGAGGACCCGGGTTTGATTCCTGGTACCTGCCCATGTAAAAAAAAAAAAAGGTAACTAAAAGTCAAAAGTTACTGTTTAAACAACAGAAACTAAATAAAATGAGTATTAGTATTAACAGTAGGTGAGCAATGAACCTATTTCTATTTTTGATGCATTTTAGTAGATGTGGGGGGGCCTCAGGGGGGAATGTGACCACTCAGGTTTTAGATTAGATATTTCCATTTAGGATTTGATGGAACCATAAGCAGTGAATAAAATCTTTTGTGTTGCGGGATTTTTTTAATGATGGGTTAAGGAACTAGTTTACAGGCTGATTGTGATTTAAGCAAATGTGACTTGTGAAAATCTGAATTTTATAAAAAGGAATTTTCTGTGATTGGTTTGTTCTGCTTAGAATATCCAAATCATAATTTAATGTGTATACAGTGGAACATCATCTCTTCTATAGCTCAGAGTATAAAATACTAACTTTTGGAATTAAAATATACTTGATTATTAAAGTATAGCAAACATTAGCTTTTCAAAAGCCTTGATTGGCCCTTGTCTTAAAAAGAAAAAACAAAACAAAACCCAGGAAGATAGAAGGTAACAAAGGAAAGAAGCAAAGTCTAGTGTGAGAAAACTGCAAATTTCATGGCAGCTCAGAGTCAGTCAAGAGGAGGACTTTGTTTTGTAGCTTTCAGATGCAGATGCAGATGAGGATTTTTAAGCATTTTCTCTTTTTTTTTTTACATTGGAAATCACATTGGACTTTGTGTATACAGAAATTTTTATATTGTTTGTGTTTTTGTATGCTTTTAAAACTGTAACTTTATGATACAGTTTATTTACGATACAGTTTATGTGTTTGGTTTTTTTGCCTCGGTATACATTTTTAAAAATGAATTAAAAGTTGTTTATAAAAATAAAGTCCTTTTAGAAACAGTCTTCAAGTTGTTTCAGACTCTTTGCTTCTCATTTATCTGCTGATTAGAAGACTAATGTGGCAGGTCCTTCAGGCTAAAGCCATTAGTCTTTCCCATCTGTGCTTTATCATTTATGTATGAATTCAATTCTATCAAAATTTTTTGAGTGTCTTATGATGGTTGTAAACTCTTGTTTTCATTCAGTAAATTTTTACTGAGTAAAAATTTTAACCATGTGTCTGACATTGTTCTAAGTGATGGGAATACAGCAGTGAATAAAATAAAATCCTTGCCATCTTGGGGTTGGGTAGGAGAGGCAGATAATGAAATAAATGTGTGTTTGGTGGTATATATACAAATGGGAAGGGATAGTTACAGTTTTAGATGAAGTAGTTCATGGAGAAGGTGTTGTCTGAATGATGGTCTGAAGGAGGTGAGGGATTTAGCCGTAAACATATCTGGAAAGCATTCTGAGCTCAGTGCAAAGATCCTAAAGTGGGATGGGTTGGTATGTTCCAGGACAAGCGCAGAGGCTGCTGTGGCTGGAGAATAATGAATGAGGGGAGTGTAATAGGAGATGAGGGAAGAGAGGAATTGGGAGGCTAGCACTATGGAGGGCCTCCCAGGCCATTGTAAGGAAGTTGGCTCTTGCTCTGAGATAGGAGCCAGTGGAGGAGTTTGACGAGAGAAGTGATGTGATCTAATTTCAGTTTTAAGTTGGACACTCTGCCCAAGGGAACTAACTGAGAGTCAATTGAAAGGGATACTACTGAGAAGCTTTTGCAGTAATCTGCACGAGTGAAGGACCATCAGGAGAGGTGGTAACAAGTTGGATTCTGGATACATTTTGAAAATAGAGTGAATAGGATTTGCTGATGGATTGAATGGAGGTTGTGAGAGAGAGAAGTCAAGAATGACCAAAGTTTTGGTTTGGACAGTTGGAAGTGTAAGAGTACATTAACTGAGATGAAGAAGATTGTGAAAGGAGCAGGTTTGGCAGGGAAGATTGGGAGCTGAGTTTTGGGCAAGCTAAGTTTAAGATGCTTATTAGACATCCAGGTGGGATGCTCGGTAGGTAGTTGGATAAAAGGGTCTGGAGTTTGTGAGGGAAGTCCATGCTGGAGATACAAATTTGAGAGTCATCAGTGAATTGATGGCAAAGCCATGGGATTAGATGAGATCAGCAATACAATGGGTGTAGATTTTTAAAAGGCAAAGGGGGACCCTAAAACTGAGCCTAGGGCAATCTGGAGGTGGGTAAGATGAGGGATCAGCAAAGACTATAATTGAAATTTAATGTGGTAAGTTCGGAGACTCTAGTGGGCATGGATTCCTTAACTCAAGTGATCTACGGCAAATCCCTTCATTAGTTTGTCCAACTACCTATCTATTCTGTATATCTCAAACACCTACTATGCTCTAGGCACTGTTTTAAGCAGCAGATAAGAAAGACAATACATGCATTTTAGAGTTTGGGGGAGGATGGAGACAATAGGCCGTAATCAAGAAAATACCAGCAATTTTCTTACTGTAAAATAGGTATTGATCCTTTCCTCTCAGGACTGTTGCAAGAATGTAATAAATTAAGCTCATAAGGTACTTATCTCAGAGCCTGGAACCAAGAAAGTGCTCAGTAAACATTCCTTGGTATTATTGTATAACAATAATTGTAACTATCATTACCTTATTGTGCCCCCATCATCTCTTGCCTGGCAACAGCTCTGCGACTGCTCCCTCATTTCTCTGCCATGGCTTTTATTGCCTTGTGCTGAAATTGCTTGTTTATTACCAGGATCCTCTATCATATCGTAAGTTCCTTGAAAGCCAGGCCTATATCTCTTATACCACTCTGTCCCCAGAGTCTAGTGTAATCTGGCATGCAGTAGAACTTCAATATCTATTTGTTGAATGATTGAAATTCCCATATACCCGTAACACATTCTGCTTTCTCTGTCTCCTCCACAAGGACATCATGAGACTGTCAAATTAAGATGTAGCATATTGTCAGCATTTTCTTTATCCTCTCATTTTGGTTTGTATGATACATCACTAGGGGAAATTAAACCTTTGCTTGGATAAAGAAGGTTTGCCACCAAATTATATGAACTGAATAAACATATCCCTTAGCATATTGAAGTCGGCAAGTATGGTGATCTATTATTCAACATTTTATATTATTATTATAAATTACTCACCGACCTTTAGAGAAGGAGAAAATGATTTTAATAATTTGTAATCTCTGAAGATTGCCGCTGGAATAGAGTCCTTGTTAATAACTCCTCTCCTTAGGAGTATGAATATACTGTACAGTTATTAAAATGCCTGGATTTGAAAATCATTTGCTATTGGGCTAAGCTTTTAACCATAGTAGAATTTTTGCATATGTTCACATAGAAGGGACAGAATTTTTCAGTTCAAATATGGGAGTCCCACCAGAGACCAAACCTTTAAAGTCATTTGGCATCTGCAACCACTTCCTCCTGCATCAGATGATGTTGTAAGAGGACTAGAACTTGGGAAGTTTTCATTTCAATTATGATTCGGGAAAATGAGCTGCTAATGTTCATTGTAAATTCATTTATGAGGTCAGTCCCTCAGAACTGGAAATACTGTTTATCTCATAGAAGTGAATAGAAAATCTGCCCCAGGGCTAGAATATATAACTAAGCTGAGAATCCCAGGTCTGAGCTCGGTCTAGTGGTTCTGCCCAGCTGATCAAACCTGAGAACACTAGCAGGTGAGTGAGATCTGCTTAAAATCAGGGTGGCTGTTGTGAGGAGCTAGAGCAAACCTTGTTCATTGTTCATTTGGATATTTATATTGCCCATTTGCTCTAGTACTGCACAACCCTCGTTTTAACTTCACACAGTTCAGTGGATCTACAGACTCGGTGCCCGTAGTGCATAGAAGAACTAACCTCAGGCAGCTAATCAGTGACAAGTCCAGAGCCAAATGCAAGTCTTTTTTTAAGAAAGCCTGGACCCACTGGGCTACAAGGTCAGAGTGGCTTTGGCAGTTGGAAGTGGAATACTCCCAAGTTTGGTGGCAGATGGACACAAATCAAGGAACCACAAGGCTGGGGTGTTAGCAGCTGGGGAAGCTCATCCATTAGCTCGTGGGACAATTTTGGAGATCTGCATTTGGTATTTCTGATTCACCTTCAGTTAGCAGTGAGTCTAAACCCTTCACTGTGGTCTACTTGTTCCACTCTGTATAGTAACTCGGTGATGTAATGAAGAAAGAGAGGAGGTACTATTTTTTGAGGGTCTTTTATATGCCAGGTCCTGGGCTGGGCAGTTTTCATATTTTATTTAATCAAATCCTCACAAAGTGTTACCTGTATTTTCTGGATGTGGAAATAGATGACAGAGAGGTTAGTGAGTTGCCAGGGCCCCACAGCTGGCAACTGTGTGTGTGTGTGTGTGTGTGTGTGTGTGTGTAGGAGGGTGAGGTGAGATTTGGTCCACACCATTTGGCCACCACTGGGTAACACTACCTGTAACTCCTCAAGTGTGTGTGTGTGTGTGTGTGTGTGTGTAGGAGGGTGAGGTGAGATTTGGTCCACACCATTTGGCCACCACTGGGTAACACTACCTGTAACTCCTCACCAGCATTCCTGGGCCAGAGGAGCTGAGGAACCTGGTTTCAGTTATGCATTTAATTCATTATTCATTCCATTCATTCGCTTCACGCATCACAACCGAGGCTAGGTCCTGAGCCTCGGGAAGACGTCAGATGTGGTCTCTGCTCCTGGGCAGCTCCTACTGTATTCACTGTGAGGAGGAGCATTGGCAGCCGGTTAGCCCATCTCTGTGGCTGTGAAGAAGCAGCAGTGGCCAAGGTGGGGGCACGCCAAATGGATAGCAGAGGTTAGGAGACACTTTGAGTTTGGCCGTTGTCCAGCCTGCCCTCCCCTGGCTCTGGTGGCTGAGACTTGAGCACATCTCAGATGATTCAAGCCTATTGAGCAGGGAAGGTGGCAGCCCTTGAAATTCTTAAGGGGGTTATTTCAGATTAGTGGCAAATCTCAGGTTAGTGGATTCAAGTGCTTTCTTCTGTCACCATGATTTCCTCTCCCTATTTTTTCCTTCCATTTGAAAAGTGCAACCTAGAACCTCAGTTTCCTCATTTGTCAGAAAAGGAATGCAGCACCTACTATGCAGGTTTTGATGTGAAAAATCCTGACAAGAAAAATATGTTAAGTGTCAGACACAAGTCTTAATAAACAGCATCATGATGACTTTTGTAGTTAAAATCCCCCATTTCTGTGCCACCCAAGGTATCAGGTTTGCAAACTGGGCCCCTGCTGCTGCTGCTTCATGGAACACACCTCTCCTGGGCATGCCTCTCCACCTCCTCCCCGCTGTGGCTCTCAGGAGTGGACCTCCTCTAGCAAGGAAGGCCTGCTTCCCCTTGAGGCTTGGGAGTGAGGCGGTGATGACCTTGGACTTGCTGCTTGGGCTGGTGGCTTAGGGTAACTGCGTGGCTCTGGCTGCCAGGCGGCTCTAAGCTCACATCCTGGTGGCACTAATCTTCCAGCCGTGCAACCTTCGCAAATGGTTTAGTTCCCTCTGTGCTCTTCTCCCCAGGGAGCTTCTGGTGTGGGCTGCCCAGCTTCTCAAAGGATCTGCAGAGCCTGATCCACCCAGCAGTGAAGCTTCTCACACTTTGCCGCACCTAGAATTATCTGGGGGACTTAAACTCCCCCCAAATCAGATGTCACCCCAGATCAATTAATTCAGAAGCTCTGGAGACGGGACCAGGTATCAGTATTTTTTAAAGTTCCCAAATGTGCAGCTGAGATTGGGAACTGGCAACCTCCGTGTCTGTCCCTGATGGCAGACCAAGCATTGCTGACCCCACTGGCACTCACTGCTACCTGCTTATGCACACGCTCTTTCACACCTGCCCGGCCTGTGATGCTCTCAGGGTGTTGCTGGGTGGCACAGGTGTTTGGTAGGCACATTAACACAGCCACAGGGCATCTTGACTGCTTGGTGTTTTAGCTAATTTATAGAGCGGCTCTGCCAAAGTTATTATCAGCTCCTCCTACAGTTGCTGCTTTCTCTGTCCAAGTGTCTCACCTACGTGTGTGTGTTTTCACCTTTTACCTAGTGCTGTGAACTCCGCTGTGGCAGGCACTGCTAGTGGCCTCCCCAATATCTGGTCTCCTCCCTTTCCCCACTAACGATCTCCATATTGCTGGAGGCTGCAGTGTGCTTAGCTAAAAATAGCAGCAGCAGCAGCTTCATTTTCCAACCTCCTATGTAGGGGTGGCCAGTGAGATGTAAGTGGAAGTGGTGGGGCAGAGCTTTCAAGAGAGCTCTTAAAAGGATGTTGTACTTGGGATGCACTGATAGTTCAGTGGTAGAATTCTCACCTGCCATGAGGGAGACCCAGGTTCAATTCCCAGCCCATGTACTCCCTAAATCAAGCAAGCAAACAAAAATCCATCAAATGGTGCTGCAATAAGGGGAGACTCACATGGAAAAAGAATGAAATGTGACCCCACCATACAACATACAAAAGAAAAAAAAGAATGTTATACTCTTGGGGGTAGAAGCTGCTTGAGCCTTCCTATCCTTTTTCTTCCTTCCTGTCTGGAATGCAGATGCAATGGCGGATGGTCCTGCAGCGTTTTATGAACATGAGACTGCAGCTGGAAGCCATATGCTAAGGATGGCAGAATGGAACTATAGAAGGAGTTTGTGATTTTGCTGAAAATTATGGAGCTGCTATTCTAACCTCTTGTTACAAAAAAGAAAATTCAACCTCTTGCTTGTTTAAGACACTGCTATTTCCAGTCTTTGCTACTAGTCCTGAATTCAATTCCTAATTGATACTACCATATGCTACCTGGTATAATCCCTGCATCTCTGCCTTCTCCAATTAGCCAGCAGCACACTGCTCCCCTTCTGACAAGTAACTGCACATACAGCTGTCAGGTAGTCAAAACTTTATGGAATCCCAGCAGTCCATAAAAATACAAAAAGACTTCACAAATAAGTGAGGTATGGACCACACCCAGACTGCAGATGGGTTTTGTTTGGCTCACAACTTATTATTTATTTATTTTTATATATATAATTTTTTTTTTTCTGCATGGGCAGGCACTGGGAATCGAACCCAGGTCTCCGGTATGGCAGGCAAGAACTCTGCCTGCTGAGCCACTATGGCCCCACAACTTATTTTTTAAAATTCTGAATTTGTGGCCAACATTTCAAAATCATGTGATTCTATGTAAGATTCCAGATTTCTTAGAAAATCTGTCAACACAGGATCTTCCTTTCTGCCTGGCAACACGCAGCTGGAACCGAGTAGCCCTTAACCCCCCTTCCATCCCCAGAAGAGGCAGGTGCTTGGTGGTCGGCCTGGGTCTCATCCCTTCATTTATATCACCTGCTCGGCCCTGAAGGCATTTGAGGACCCCCACCCCAAACCCCAAACCCCCATAGATCCACACCCCAGAAATGGCCTGCTAAGATGGAATTCCTGAATTTCCTCGTGGGTCTTTCTTCTCCCTCCATCTCCCCTGTCTCAACGATGACCACGTTGGGATTTATTTTTTTCTCTCAGAAAACTGAGCATGCATTTGTGAGAAGTGGAAAGAAATCAGCCTCTCAAATGTCAGGAAACAGCTGATGTTGCTTCTTACTTGGAGGCTCCTTGAATTCTCTCACCACGTGTTTTATTGCCACTTACCAAGGAGAGATGCCTGCGCATACCCGGCTCCCCGGGAGCAGCTGTTGGGATGCTTGATTGAGGCCCTGAGACATGCAGAGGACAATAAAATTGGGTATGGAATACGGATTGCTTTGTATGGTGTTTATTGCCAGGTTGTGTGCTGGCTTGGGTCCTAAGCGCTGACTCCACCTCAGTTTGCTCGTAGTGTGGCAAACGCGACACAGCTTAGCGATGTCCTAAATGGCAGGACTCTGAGCTGCCCATTCGCTTCTCCGTGCCTATGAAGTCTGTCACCTGACCCCCGTGCTTCTCTGCTGTCTAAACCAAGTAACAGCCCCTGCCACCTGCCACCTTCCGCTGGGGATTCCCCACTGGGGCTGTGAACTAGAGACTCTCTAGTTTAGACTGATATATGCAGAAGTCTTTACCTCCATGAGCCCCTCTTGGAAATGAAATAAATGCCCATGCAGATATTTTACACACGTAGGTCTCTGTGGTTTTGGAGAGAGAGAAAAACTTGTGATGATACATAACATGTAGCTGTAATTCCTCATGAGTTACACACAGAGGGTAATAGCTGGACTTGAGATGAGGAAGACAGGAAACAGGTCAGCAGGACTGGCATTCCCAGGTCAGCACCAGAGCCTTAGGGTTAATTCCACCACCAAAATGGGTTCGGGCTGGTGGGGACTAATGGAATCACACAGTGTGCAGGTGGTGACCGGGCAACAGGCCTAAGCCGATTCCCAGTCCAATCCAGCCCGCTCCGGCTGTGGTTTCTGTGGGAAGCAGGGCTCGGCGACCGGGGCAGGCATGTGCTCGGGTTCCTGTGCCTACAGGGAGAGGACACGGAGGGGGAGTGTCGGCAGCCTTGCCACAGGCAGAACCTGAGCTACCTGATGACCCGATCTGTGAGAGAATGTGTTTCTAGCTTTCAGACTTTGCTTGTCATAAGAAACATACTCTGTGACTTGCCTATATAAAAAGAGAACTTAAAATTTTAATGTCTTTCAAAAAAAGGCTTTATTCCATGTAGACTTCTGAATATAGTCATGTTCCAATTCCACAGAAGTAAGATTTGGAGACTAGACCGCTTATCAGATTTTCACGTCTTTCTGTGTCGAGCTTAGGAGCAATGTTATATGGGGTCCAAGTGTGAATCTTTATTGATTTTTCTTGAGAGTCTGGCCGTGTGTTCTTTATTTAAGCCTGACTCCTGTTCCATTGTATATAACGTTATATACACCTGCAATATTCCCAAGCATCTCGGTGGAAAACCTGCTGCTACGTTTTGAGAAAAACCACTTCCATGACTTATTGTTGAATTAACCAGGCATACTTTTCAGAGAGTTCACTCACCCGAACTTATCATAGGATAATGTAGGAAATAAGGGACAGAATTCAATGGCGTAATTGAATCGAGCCCTTTACTGAATGATAATAGCATTCAGGGCCCCCAGCCCCCACTGCATTCTCGCAGCTATCCATGTGTGCCGGCTCTCTGTTCAAGGAAAGTGGCTGTAAATCCCTTCTCGGTGCCGAGCCGGCTCTCTGCTGGCAGCCCCCCCAGTACCCCACCTTTGCTGGACCCTGCTCTGGTCTGGGGGCTGCAACGGGCCCCCTGCCCTGTGGCTGCCCGTGGGGTTCAGATAACATGCGGTGGGGGGTGGACAGTGATGCCACAGCCCCCTCCTCCTGATGCTCCCGAGGGCGGCCAGGGGACACTGCTCGGCCCCTCTGGTCCCCTCCCCGATGCCCCCAGGGGCACAAATCACCTGTTGATCAAACCCTCTTTCATCAGCCCAGCTAGAGCGTGCCATTGGCTTGGTGTTGGGACCAGAAGCGACAGGCACAAGCGCGTGCTCCAGCTCGTCTCCCCGAGCTCAGCAAAGGAGCACAGGGGCCCGGGCAGCCCCGAGCGGCCCCCTGCAAGGCCCAGGTCCTCCCGCCCGGGTCTCCCGGGGTCGAGCCCGCCCTCTGCCCGCCGGGGCCTGCGGACAGGGCCCCCCACGGTCACAGCCAGCTGCGGGCCAACCTCTCCTGGGGGCCAAGGGAAGCACGTGGGAGCCGCGCCCACTCGGCCGGGCTCCAGGGAAAGGAGGGGGCCGCTGACTCCGCGGACCGTGATTTCCCAAACACACCATCGATGTTGTTCGGAGAAAACAAACCCTTTTGTGGGCCTTTTAGAAATGTCTGTTTCGGGCATCCCCTCCTTAGAGCCCATGGTAATTAAACAAAGACATGGAGCTTTCTGGTTGCAATTCAAGCTCCCAAAGCCAGCTTGTGTCAGACTGGCTGAACTTGGAAGTGGAGCACATTTTCTCCATGATCTTGCCAATTAGGAAGTCCCGAACCTCTGGACACTGAGAAATCGGGGTCTTTTGCTTCTGCTCCGAAGCGGAGGTGGGAGGGGCTCACAGAACCATGCCGAGCCCCAGCGGCTGCACAACTTCTGTTTTATTTTGTGTGCTTTTTCATAGGATGTAAATAATGACAAAAATTACAAAATGTATAACTGGAAGCCCAAGCATATTTACACATTTGTATCTGTTTCAGCGAAGTTACTATTTACTTTGCTCCTATATAATTTCTTTTGGTTCCATATTTTAGTGTCATTTTACTCTCAATGTACTACATACATATCAACAGTGAATAGGCAAAATATATCTACAAGGAACTGTTCCGTTCAAGTGATTTAATATTGTATTAAAATTTTTCAACACTGAACTAAAACCATACACATTTGTCAGTTTGAAATAAACTTGATTATCCTTCTTCAGAACTCACCATCTGATGGCTGTAACTGATAATCTCAGGTTCAAAATAATTATTAGTTAATAAAAAAACATTAAGACGATCCCACAATTTATCAATATCGCTATAATGAACTTCAAAATGATTCACAATGTGATCGGTTAGAACAATATACGGTAAAACGTTATTTTTTTCTATAATGATCTTGGTAGTTTATATACTTTGATTCTACATAAATATACATTATGGTATCATACAAATACTCCACAGAGACATTAAAAAAATTAAAATACCTTAAAGAAATGTAAGTAAATTTTATTTAATCAAATAGTAAGCAAACATTTAGTTTTCTTTTTGTTTTTGCAAGAAAAGACTTTTATTACTTTGGAATTTCTTCTCTCTCTCTCTTTTTTTTTTGTATTTATTTTTTCTAGAAAAAAAATTTTTGCAATAGAATTTTATTAACACCTTTCTCAAACAAGGTTTCCGTGACAGAAATCTCGACAGCAGGAGCCCTAGGTTATTTTTTTCAACCGTGTTCTTTAAAACACTGTGAAGATTAAAAAAACAATCACTGTACGCTTTACTGCTGCGTCAGCACTTTCGGCTTCCCGCCCACTTGCCCCTCTGGCAGGCCAGCCCTCTTGGAAGGAGCAATAGAAATGATTCGAAATGAAGCCCAGAACATCCTTCACAAACAACCTAGTCTTCCTGTCAATGCATTGACGAAACATTCTTTTAATAAAAATATTTAATACAAGACACATTTCTCTGTATAATAAATCCTTTTTCTAAATCATTCTTAAATTTTGAATCCACCGTTAGATTTAAAGGTTTTCTTTATCTGATAGAGTCGATCACATATAAAATCCACAAATATAGAAATTGGCATACAGAATTTCTCGGCAATCATGGGGACAGGTTTTTCTCTTTTTGCATTAAACGGTACTCGGTGATAAGATGATTTCACAGATGCTTTGTGGGACAGTTCTGGCCGGATGTTATCTTCAAAACGGCTGACAGTGAAAAATAGATCCGGGGTGGTACTATGTGTAGGCAGTATTGGAGACCCCCTCATTCTCCCCAAATAAAGCGAAGCAGGGGCCGGGGCAGCCCCCAGAAGTGCCGGGGTGGGGTGGGGGGCACCGCACCCGCGTCTCCCAGGACGCGCGGCGGGGAAGCCTCGGTGGCGTCAGCTGTCACTGGTGCAGGACGCACCTCCCCCGGGGTGGGCCGCGGCCTCGGGCCGTGCCCAGGCCGCGCCGGCAGAGCAGCCTTCCTCCCGCGGGGGGCGAGGCCGGAGGAACCTGCTCCGGGACCGCTGGGCGTGCAAGGCACCGCGAGGCGAGGGCGGGCGAGCATCAGAAAATCGTCGTCTCATACTTGGTATTAATCCCCCTTTTGGCCTCCTGTCCTGGCTCCACGATCCACGGCAGATTGGCCAGAGTCTTTTGCTCAGAGGGGTCGATCTGCTTTAAAACAGAAAGGCTGATGCCTGTTATGCGGTGGCCGTGGGGCGCACGCACGCGGCGGCCTGGCGGGGCGCGGGGCAGGCGGGGCCTCGTGCGCGTTCTCGGACACACGCGTATTGCCCACAGGCCGTGTGCAAAGAAGGCGCTGCGCAAGGCACCATATGTGACCACGGCGACGGGGACACAGCTCCCGCCCTCGGGGCACCACCCAGGTGGGGGACAGAAGCAAGATGGGGGGTAGGAGAGGGGATCTGTGAGCCGGCAGGATCCGGCGGTCCAGGGCAATAGGCCTGGGAGGCTTCCTGGAGGAGGTGACTGGACTCTGGGCCCTCCAGGGGTTTCCATCACCGCCCCCCCCGAATAAAACCCCAAGTCCTCACCCAGTCCCAGAGAGGTACTCCTCTCTGTCCTTCCTGGCCCCTGCCTTCTAGCCTGTTTTAAATGAATCTCGCACAGCTGTGGGGGGGCTTCATGCATTTTTAGGGGCCACTGACTGATTCTCAACAAGCCAACTGGAGCCAAGGGAAAAGGGACTCTGACCCTTGCTGAGGGGGGCAAGATCTGGGGTCAGGGAAAGGTGGACCGTATTCTTTTCGGTATATTTCCCATTTCCCAGGGCAGGCTCGGAGATGAATATACTCTCCCTGCCTTCATGCACTTCCGGAAGAATCTGTGGGGATCAGAGTCAAGTGAGACGGACGCGCCTGCGGACAGAGACTCACCCAGGCCACACTGGAAACCAGGACAG
This sequence comes from Tamandua tetradactyla, assembly GCF_023851605.1. NCBI lineage: Eukaryota > Metazoa > Chordata > Mammalia > Pilosa > Myrmecophagidae > Tamandua > Tamandua tetradactyla. The sequence goes on along the minus strand of NC_135333.1, from coordinate 165,193,516 downwards.
GAGGCCATGGGGTCATTCCCCAAACACCGAACATTCCAGCGGCCTCGTCGTTCACAGAGATACCTGCCTGGCCCACCCACAGCCCCCCTTTATCTGCTCACGAGCACCCACCGGGCCCTGCTCGGGCAGGCCCTGCTGGCGGTAAAACAGCTGTGGGCACGCTGCTGGCTGAGTGGGGCCGGGAATGCACTCGGGTTTCGGTGTGAGGAGGGCCCCCTGCGAGCGGCGGAGGCCTGAACGGCAGACACCCAGGGGATGGGGGTCCGGGTGGGGACACGTGGGACAAGGCCTTGGGAAGGGCTCAGCTTTGCGTGTGGGGGAGAGGAGGGGCTGGGCTTTGCGTGTGGGGGAGAGGAGGGGCTGAGCTTTGCGTGTGGGGGAGAGGAGGGGCTGAGCTTTGCGTGTGGGGGAGAGGAGGGGCTGAGCTTTGCGTGTGGGGGAGAGGAGGGGCTGGGCTTTGTGAAGGTGTCACCACCTGATTCATGTCCTGGGGAGATGGCTCTGTGTGCTGCGTGCGGAGACTGCAGGGGAGCACGGTGGGGCCCGCTGGGGGTGGTGGTGGCCACTTGGACTCAAGGCCTGACAGTGGGATCGAGGAGGGTGGGTGGGTCTGAGAGATGCGCCCGGGGTGGGGCGCAGGGCTTTGCTGAAGGACCAGACACAGGGGGGAGGAGGAGCCAGGAATCAGGGATGACTTCTGCGCTTCTGACTTGGCGAATGTCCCATTTACTTTCCCATTCACCCAGACGGGCAACATGGAGCCAGAAGCAGCTTTAAGGGGAAAATCAAGAATTGTGTTCTGGACGTATTAAGTCTCACATGTCTGTTACCTATCAAATGGAGGTGTTAAAGAGGAAATCAAACACCTAGGTCTAGAGTTCTGGGGGTGGGTAAGGGCTGGGGAGGGAGAACTGGGGGCCAGAGGGGTAGGCTGGGTGCTGAGGTGGTCAGCCAGGGGCTCAGGGCACCAGGTCTGAAATAAAGCTCTTTAGACAAGGCACGATTAGGGGTGATGACAGTGGCACTGGCGTGGGCACGGCATGAGTGGCTGATGGAGCATGGAGGAGAAGAACCCTGAAATTGGGCTGGCAAGGAACAGAGAGGCCAGAGGTTGTATGCAGAAGCTGCCATGTACTCTGATGGGACTCAGGGCCAAAAAAGCAGATTGTAAACAAAATGCCACATGCTTCACAGTGGGAGGGGCCTCTGTGCGAATACAAAAGATTCCTCCTCCCCCAAGCCCAGGGGATGGAAGGAGGAGGGAGGTACTCCGGGAAGGGTACAAGGCTGGGAGCAGTGCAGTCCGGCTGGCTCTGTCTGCCTGACTCCCAGCGTTTCCAGGAGGCAGCATAGCAGCCAGAGCAGAAGCCAGATGGAAGCTGGCTGGGAACCTTCCAACTTCTGGGTATTGCCACCACTAGAGAAGGCTGCTCTGGAGTCATGGGAGCTGGTGAGGGCAGGATGTCTACAGGGCGTGTGGGAGTGCAGGAAGGAAATTCCAGGAAGAAGGCAGATGAGGAGGGGGAGGGGCTGCACCTTCTGAACATCACTACCCTACATGAGGCCTCTGCTGCCACAGAGAGCACCTGTCACAGTGGGACAGCTTGCTGGGGCCTGCACACACACACACAGGGCCTGCACACAGCACATGGGGCCTGTACACAGCACACACAGCTTGCACACAGCACATGCAGGGCCTGCTCATAGCTCTCTGGGCCTGCACACAGCACACACGGCCTGCACACAGCTCACAGGGCCTGCACATAGCACATGGGGCCTGCACAGAGCTCATGGGCCTACATATAGCACACACAGCTTGCACATAGCACATGGGGCCTTCGCAGAACTCATGGGGCCTGCACATAGCACACACAGCTTGCACACAGGGCCTGCACACAGCTCAGGGGCCTGCATATAGCACATGGGGCCTGCACAGAGCTCATGGGCCTGCACATAGCACACACAGCTTGCACACAGCAAAAGGAGTCTGCATGCAGCTCTCTGGGCCTGCATACAACACATGGGGCCTGCACACAGCTCACAGGGCCTGAAAACAAAACACAGCTTGCACACAGCACCCGGGGTCTACACACAGCTCACACAGCCTGCACACAGCACACGGGGCCTGCACATAGCACATGGGGCCTGCACACAGCACACAGCTTGCACACAGGACATGGGGCCTGCACACAGCTCATGGGGCCTGCACACAGCTTGTGGGGCCTGACAAAACACAGCTGGCATACAGCACATGGGGCCTGCACACAGCTCATGGGGCCTAAGGAAACAGAGCTTGCATACAGCACACAGGGCCCGCACACAGCTCATGGGGCCTGCATACAGCACACGGGTCCTACACACAGCAGACACAGCTTGCACACTGCACACGGTGTCTGCACATAGCTCACACAACACATGGGGTTGCACACAGGGCCTGCACACAGCTCAGGGGCCTGCATACAGCACATGGGGCCTGCACAGAGCTCATGGGCCTGCACATAGCACACACAGCTTGCACACAGCACAAGGGGTCTGCATACAGCTCTCTGGGCCTGCATACAACACACGGGGCCTGCACACAGCTCAAAGGGCCTGAAAACAAAACACACAGCTTGCACACAGCTCACACAGCCTGCACACAGCACACAGGGCCTGCACACAGCACATGGGGTCTGCACATAGCACATGGGGCCTGCACACAGCACACAGCTTGCACACAGCACATGGGGCCTGCACACAGCACACAGCTTGCACACAGCACATGGGGCCTGCACACAGCACACAGCTTGCACATAGCACATGGGGCCTGCACACAGCACACAGCTTGCACACAGCACATGGGGCCTGCACACAGCTCATGGGGCCTGACAAAACACACAGCTTGCATACAGCACACAGGGCCCGCACACAGCTCATGGGGCCTGCACATGGCACACAGATTGCACACAGCACATGGCGCCTGCATACAGCTCACAGGACCTGCACATGGCACACAGATTGCACACAGCACATGGGGCCTGCATACAGCTCCCAGGACCTGCACAAAACACATAGCTCACACACAGCACACGAGGTCTGCACGCAGCTCACACAGCTTGCACACAGCACCTGGGGCCTGCACACAGCCCATAAACTATCCTACCAAGCTGGCTCTGAGCCTCAACCTCACTGTGAACCTCTGTGAACCTCCCTCAAGGCCACAGGCTGTGAGAAGTTGTGCCCGGATGGCATGGCTTCACAGCCTCAGGGGATGCTGCTCCCAAGCTCTCCTAGACCTCCAGGAAAAATTCACCAGGACCAGTGGCTGAACTGTGTACCCTCTCCTGGGCAGCAGCAAGGGAGAGTAAGGGAAGTGGGGATTTCTCTGGACCCCCAGGTTGGGGCAGCCGTGCCCCTGGGCTTTGCAGAAGCCAAGATGGTGAGGGGCACACGTTGGGCGGGGGTGGGGGTGAGGGAAAGACCAGGAGGGGCAAGCCCAAGACTGACTGGCCCCCATACCCCCCAGGGGCCGGGCCAGCCGCTGGCGTCACTCCCGCTCACGGGTTCCAGAACACCCGCTCCCTTCCTACTTACCACCGACTTGCGGATGCTAACGCGGGGCTTGGGGATGGGCTTGGAGGGTTTGTTCTCGAAGCTCTCTGGAAGTGTAGAGGAGTGTCCCCCTTTCCTTGCCTGCAGCGCTAGCTGGTAGGCCACCTCGAATGCCTGTCCCAGCGTTAGGATGATCTCGTAGGCCAAGTTCTGCAAGAAGCAGAGAAGGCGCGTGTTACAGCAGCTGAGGAGCACGGGGTGGGGGTGGGCGAGCCGCCGAGGACCCGGCACCGCCCTGGATGAGAGCTCGCCCACGCGGACGGGCCCTCGAGGCCACACACGTGCCATCGGCCATAGCCCGGAGCAGGGCCCACCTGAGACCAGCTCCCTCACGGTCGGCTCCCGAGGCCACGGAAGGGCAGGGGTCCCTTCTGGCCGCGGGGGTTGGGGGGACCTCCACACTGAGCGCGGGAGGTGCTCCTGGGAAGCCCGGACCCTTTGGCCTGCCACGTCTGAGCCTCGGTGGACACCTACGGCGCGCGTCACAGCCTCACTCAGGCCGAGGGACACGCCCTGGTGGCCGTCACCGCGGCGAGTTGCACGCCGGCCGCTCAGCCGTCTGCTCCCCGAGGCTCTGCCCCCGTCCCCCCGCAACTCCCTGTTTTATCGTCAGGTCAGCAGGAGGCAGGAGACTCGGACCGCGCACGCCACGCCCAGCGGCGCCGGGAGGAGGTGCTTTTCCTCGGTCGCTCCCTCCGCCCTGCCCTCGCGGTGCCGCCTGGCGCTCCTGTCGCCTCTCCTGCCCCGCGGCTCCCCGCAGCCCCTCGCAGCCCCGCCCGGGCACAGCGATCGGCTGCACTCCGGCCACCGCCGCGCCTCCAGGACAACGGTCCCAAACGCAGCGCGGCAGCGGGGGACGGGGACGGGGCTGAGTGGCTCGACAACGTCTGTTCGCGGTTTTTCGAAGCCACGGAGTCACAGCCGCCCGCTCTGCGTGTGCTGCCGTCGCACCCGTGCCCTCCGCCCACCTCCGGCCTCATCCCTACGCGGCCCGGGCCTTCCCGGGAGCACCTCCCGCGCTCAGGGGCCTTGCTCCCCCTTGGCAAGGGGGACAGGGGGATGCAGGATGGCCTTCGTCCTTGGAGGCCGCACGAAGAGGCCCCCGGTTTCGGGCGCGGTCACATTTCAGAGCAACGGGCGGGGAGCATCGGCGCTTACACTCAAGTGGGGAAAACGCCGCGGGGACGGAGACGGGGTTTGACAAAGGACGCGTGTGTGTCCTCCGAGCCACGTGTTATGCCATAATGGCCGAGAGGACAGATGCTGCTTGTTGGAGACACACAGCCGGCCCAGCACCTCCGGCAGCGAACACTGCGCCTGTGTGTGCCTCCGAGGTGAGTCGGCCTAGTCGGCGAGTGACGCTCCAGCAGGTGCCAGCGGAGGAGGGCGGGGTGGGGGTGATGTCTCGGCCGTCACTGCCCAGAGGGGACCGAGCCTTCTGCTGCCCACGCTCGGGCTCAGGCTGACCCCCCGCCCCCCGCCCCAGTGCCCACGTGGGGCCGCGGGCTCTCCTCTGCTTCACGTCACGGGGGTGGGGGGTGCTGGGGCCCACAGGCCAGCGAGAGGAAGCCGACCTCGGTGCTCCGGGTGGGAGACGGGTAAGGGCAGGCATCGGGCGAGAGACTCAGGGATTCTAGAACGCGCAGCCCTTAGATGTGCCGACAGTGGCGCTTTAAGAGGGGGAACGCCTGTCATCATTAACCTAAAAACCCGTCGCTGAAAGTGAGATTTACTTAAGCTCCAGCGTCTTCAGGTGAAAGTCAAAGATGCTCATTTTGGGTGGGTGCGACTTTTCACGTGACTATCATGGGAAGCCTAAAAGGGTCTTCAGGGTGATGGGTTGGAAGCTCTGCCTTTTCACTTTAAATGCATTCGGAGTGTTAGGAAGCTGCTCAAGGGAGACACAGAGACCAACTGTGGGACCGAGTTTCCCTGGCAGAGGGCCTGGCTGGGTCGGATTCTAACACGCTGCTTCCCACTCTACTTCAGAATGTTTTACTGCACCCTTCCTTTACTAATAGTTAGAGGTGGCCATTGCTATCTTTCCCATGCTTTCTGCCACCCTAGCATCCAAGGGACTGGAGCTGGAGGTCAGAGAGACGCACGTGGTGGCCGAGAGGCACCTGCAGGCTGGGGGACAGCTCCCCGGGGGGCCTCAGGACACACACACCACCTGGACAAAGAGGAGCCCCATTTGCAGGTTCATCTCCTCCCCATCTCCTGGAACATCCCTGCTATTTAAAATGAGAGGAGAGCAGGAGATTTTACCAGAAAAAGATGGAAAAGGCAGTGCCATTTCCAAGAGGCTCAGGTGACACACTGCTGCTTGCTCCCAAGCCCAGTGTGCCTGTCCCCATGACACTAGCTGCTGCTGGGGGGTTAAGAGATGCCACATGCGCAGGTGAAGGCTCAGCTGGCCTCCGTCTATATCACGCCACCCCTCAGTGACCTACTGAGACACTCAGTAGGAATCTGCCGAATGAGTGGGGGCGTGGGTACGCTTGGGCACACAGGACGGCGACAGTACCAGTCACTCCTGCAGCTGCTGCGAAGAGTGAGAACACAGGGGGTCTGGCACAGGGCAAGCACTGCGCCATGGCATTTCCTTTAGGGCTCAGCATGATCAGGTGCAGGAGGGGTCATCAAGTCCATCACACAGCTGAGGGCCCGAGCCCCCCGGGCACCCGACGGGCCTGTGCCTGCCGAGGCTGTCCCACCCACCCAGCTGGACACCCCTGCCCTGCCGAGCGGCAGAGCTGCGGTCTGAGTGGCAGCCGGGTCGCCAAGCCCGGGTTTCCTCCTGCCGCGGGCGGGCGCCTGTGTCCAGAGGCTGCCGTGGGCGCTGTCCGCAGAGGCTGGATCAGTTCTGCCAGTGCCGCGCGGGTCCCGGTGGCCGCTGGGTCACTCTCAGCGACTCGCGGGCCCAGGAGGATGGGCAGACCAGTCTGCGGGGCCTTCAGAGGTGCGATGGTAACAAGTCCGGCCGCTTCTGCCCGAGGCGCCTGGAAAACGCCTGCCGGGGAAACCGGTCACGGTGGGACGCGCGGCAGCCCGAGGTCACTGCGCTGGGAGGACGCGCTGGCTGGTTCTGCCTGGAGAGAAGCAGCTGGTCCCGCATCCCCGCCCTGGCCGAGCCGGAAGCCGCCCAGTCGCGGGCACCACCGCGTGGCGTATGGCGTGGAGCCGGGCGTGGCGCCCCGCGTGCAGCTGTCCCAGCACACACAATAAAAAGGACACTTTATGCCACGACATTGTGGACAGTTTGCTACACGACGACAGGGAAGCGGAACCCCACGAGGTATCAGGCGATGGGACCCTTCCAGGCAGCGGAGGAACCGTTGCCGAGGGGCTGTGCTGGACACGGGAACAGTTCTTGGCGGCCACCGGTCTCACAGCCAGCGTGGGGGTCCCGGCACCCGTGCCACGGCGCGCCAGCCACAGTGCGGGGAGCCCTTACCAGCACGCCCACATCTCGACTTGCCTCAGGTTCTAATTCAAACTCGTTTAGCTTCACCGGCATTACCTCCTCTCTCTCAAACCCTGTAAGCACCGACGGTGGCTTACCATAGACTGCCCAGCGTGGGTCTCTTGCCTAGAATCACACTCATTGTAGCAATTGGCTTTGTGTATTTTCTGGCTTAGCCCAGCAATGAAAGAAGGTAGAGAGTGTGTGTGCGCACGCATGTTTGGTAGAGGTGGGGGACTGATTGGAGAAAGGGGGCATGCTCTGAGCCTCAGATTTCTTATTGTAAAATGGGGATAACCTGCAGTATCCACTTCACTAGAATGTTATGAGAATCACTAACATTTAAACTACCGATAACACCAGCTAACATTTGTTACTTTCTGTGTGGCATGCACCATGCTAAATGCTCTACATGGACTATTTCATTTACTCCTAACAACAACGACCTAATAATCCTAGGTTGATTATTATTCCTGTTTTGCATATGACATAATTAAGGCTCAAAAAGGTTAAATAATTTGCTTACGAATCCAGCAGCTGGCTGAGCTCTGATTCGAACCCACCACACCTTAAGACTAGACTTGAGCTACAGTAAAAGACTTTTGCAAACTGTTAAAAAATGTTTAGAAAATTAAGTGATGAAGTTGGGAGGGGGGTTCGAAAGGCCCGTGAGTTTGCCCGGGTCTCACAGCAGCAGCTGGGAGGGAGCCCCTTATGATTTGACACAAGCCACCAAGACAGGGGACCCCGGCCCGTGGCCTGCTCTGCCGACAGAGGCAGAGTCCAACCCAATAGGTTGGACTGCCTATCTCTGGGAAGGGGAATTCCTGGTTTTTAAAAGCCCTCCCCTTTCCTTCTCATCAGGGATCTTTTTTTTTTTTGAGGGGTGTATGGTCCGGGAATTGAACCTGGGTCTCCCACATGAAAGGTGGGCATTCTAACCACTATCAACAGGGATCTTGATACATGAATTAAGAATTGCTACATTAGAGGGACCCAAGGAGTACCATCGTGTCTCGAGGGTAGATCCTAAATGTAACCAGGGGGTGGAGAGCGTGTTTTACTCTTGAAAACTTGAGCCATGTGCAGGTGAGCCTGACCTGAAGCTGCCCTGTGGCTGTGTTTCCTGAGCTCCCTCCATGCGTCAGGGCTCTCCCTGGTCCCTGGTCCCCACCTGGCTCCTGGCGAGGGCTCAGCAGCGCTCACCACCTGATGAGGGGAAGGAAGTCCTGGGTCCCCTGAGGTGCAAGAGGCCCTAGGAGGGACAAAGTGATGGCCCCAAGCATCCCTGCATCCTACTTTCTGAGGCCCAAACCAGCAATCCATGAATAGGTCCCGGAAAACCTGCACCCCAGCCTGCAGGCGAGCCAGGAAAGGCTCGGACCACCCAGCCATTACCTTCCATTGATGGGGGTATGAATAGAGTGTTCTGAGCTTGAAACTCCCAGTTTGAAAATCTTTTAGGCACAAGGATTTGATGACATATGTGCAAGGATATTCATTACAGTATTGTTTAAAATTTTCACTATTAGGGGACTGATTAAATAAAACATATTGCATAAATCCACTCCAGTGAAGCACTAGGCAGTCATTTAAAATGACAATTGAGTCATTTAAAAAAAACTGATTTAAAACTGTATAGTATCAGTCAAATAGTAGCACCATAAAAGGATTTTATGATTTCTTTCTTTCTCTACAATGTAGACATTTTCATTGTAGTAGAATTATGTTTTGATTGATTTAAAGATGTCCTTAAAATGGGAAATTTTGAGTTGTATATATTTCTACAGTAAAAAGTTAAAAAATTTAAAAGTTCAAAACATAGAACGTCTTTGTATGCCTAAATTTGTGTTTTGTCTTTCTTAGAGGATAGCTTTTGATAACTGTCCTAATTATTTCCATTGTTATTTTTTTCTGTTTAGAATGTACATAAAAGTGAGTAAAATATTCTTTAGAAAACCCATGAATTTGTAGAGTTTCTTTTTGACTTGATCCTAACTTCTTGGTAATGAAGATGGTGATGGCAGCACATCATTGTGAGCGTAATTAACAGCACTGAAATATTCATGTGGTTAAAAGGGGGAAATTGTAGGTCGTATACATGTTACTAAAGATTTAAAAGCAAAACAAAGAACTGTACAACAGAAACAGTGAAACCTATTGTAAGTAATTGAAAAAACTGTATTGAAAAATGTTTACATGCACACATATGGTATCTATATATGTACAAAGAAAAGAGTGATATATATATTTCTAGTTTGCTAGCTGCCAGAATGCAATACACCAGAGACAGATTGGCTTTTAATAAAAGGGGATTTATTTCCTTAGTTCTTCAGAGGAAAGGCAGCTAACTTTCAACTGAGGTTCTTTCTTATGTGGGAAGGCACAGGGTAATCTCTGCTGGCCTTCTCTCCAGACCTCTGGGTTCCAGCAACTTTCCCCGGGGTGATTTCTTTCTGTATCTCCAAAGGCCTGGGCTGAGCTGCGAGTGCTGAGATGAGGCGTGCTGAGCTGCTTGGGCTGTGCTATGTTGTGCTCTCTCATTTAAGCACCAGCCAATTAAGTCAAACATCATTCACTGCAGCAGGCACACCTCCTAGCCGACTGCAGATGGAATCAGCAACAGATGAGGTTCACGTGCCATTGGCTTATGTCCACAGCCACAGATCCATGCACCTTCACCTGGCCAAGTTGACAACTGAATCTAACTACCACATATATAAATGTTAACAGTTGTAACTAGGTGTTGGCATTGCAAGTGATTGTCTTGTTTATACTTTGCTTTGAATTTTATTCAAATGAGGATGAATTTTTTTTTGCAGTCATTTGAGAGCTTTGCAATTTTGATCACAAAAGCAAAAGAGAATCTTCTCGTTCAAAAGAATTGTATTTATCCTTTGTTGGCACCACCCTGGGGTCCAGAGTGCCTTTTCATTCTTCAGCCAAGAGGGCTGGGAACTGTTTCCCAGGGAAAATCCAGGAAAATTCAGGGCCCTTTTTGCAGGTGCTGCCAGGGCCTCCCCATCCCAGCAGGGCAGTCACCCATGGGGCCACCCATTTTGTTTAGGTGCTTCAGTGTTCACGTTGGCTGTCAACACTGCTTCTACTCGGCTGAAATTTAAAATACCCAACTCCTCCCTTAACCTCAGCTGCAAGGGCAGAGCAAAGAGCGTGACCGTCTCCTGTGGACACAGCTGGGAGAAATGCAGCACGTGGACATTCGTGGACACACAGTCCATCCATCCTGCAGCCAAGCTGGGCCTCGGCTCTGCCCCACCCCAGACCACCTGTGACCTTGACCAGGAGCTGACACTTCCTCTCAGCATCATGACAGCGCAGAAGCAAGTGGAACAACTGCCACGCTGTGCTGCTCACCCCCCCCCCCCAGGGACCAGCGGGGACTCCACGTGGTGATCCAATCCTCGAAAGCCCTGCAGCGCACCCACCATGATCCCTGCTTTCCAGGGTCGCAGCGGGTGATCCGTTTGGCGAGTCCACATGGTGGGGGATCCACTTAGCTGAGTCCACACGGCGGAGGATCCACTTAGCTGAGTCCACACGGTGGGGGATCCACTTAGCTGAGTCCACACAGCGGGGGATCCACTTTGCTGAGTCCACACGGTGGGGGATCCACTTGGCTGAGTCCACACAGCGGGGGATCCACTTAGCTGAGTCCACACGGCGGGGGATCCACTTGGCTGAGTCCACACGGTGGGGGATCCACTTGGCTGAGTCCACACGGCGGGGGATCCACTTAGCTGAGTCCACACGGCGGGGGATCCACTTAGCTGAGTCCACATGGCGGGGGATCCACTTAGCTGAGTCCACATGGCGGGGGATCCACTTAGCTGAGTCCACACGCGGGGGATCCACTTAGCTGAGTCCACACGGCGGGGGATCCACTTAGCTGAGTCCACACGGCGGGGGATCCACTTAGCTGAGTCCACACGGCGGGGGATCCACTTGGCTGAGTCCACACGGCGGGGGATCCACTTGGCTGAGTCCACACGGCGGGGGATCCACTTGGCTGAGTCCACACGGCGGGGGATCCACTTAGCTGAGTCCACATGGTGGGGGATCCACTTGGCGAGTCCACACGGTGGATGATCACACTTAAATCTCATGGACTTTTATTTTTGGAGACGAAAAGTATACATTTTACTTAAAAAAAATAAATGACATATGTAATACTTATTTCCCAATTTATTTTGACTTCCAGGAAACTCAGAACCAAATTCGTGGCTTAGTTCTAATAATTATGCAGAACTCGGCAGCCTGCGAATTGATGTTAAAACCCTTCCCTTGGTGCTCTTCTACCTTTTAGGCTGTATTTCCCCTATTTCCGATTTTTCTGTACCTATATTTTTAGTTTTACCAGACCTTTCCCTGTAGGCTGAAATTCTTGATGGAATGAGGCATGGAATACAGAACATCTGTTTGTTTACTTAAGCATTAACTCGAGGGCTCCTGAAGTTTAACCCATTCCTGCCTGGATGGCTGACAAGGTCCGGCAGACACGAGCCCCCACATCATCTGATGAAAATGACAAAAAGGAAGAGAGCTGGGAGGGGAGGGGCCTCATGGCGCAGGCTGGGGGGCTGCCTGTAAGAGTAGCATCCTGATCCGCCCAGCTGCGCTTCCCATTAGCATCCACAAAAGGCCACCAGCACATTTTGGTGACCCGAGAAAGAACTGATGTGTTTTGTTCTGCAGGACAGGGAAGCTGCAGGTTCAGACGCGGATATTTTGGCTGGATGTTTTGGCTCATGTGCCATCAGCATTACAAATGCCCCCGGTGGGTCGGCAGAGGTGCTCCCCGAGCTTTCCTTCCCCTTCCCTATGCGAGCTCTCCCGGGCAGCAGGGTGAAGATGCAGACACAGTCACGGAAAGGGCCGGACCTGGGGTCCAGGGCAGGGAGCTGGTGGGGGGCCTCAGGGCTCTGCTGGGCCAGTGTGGTGAACAGAGCCCATCAGAGACCCTGGTGTCCACAGCGCCCCCTGCCCCTGAGGAAGGAACCCTGAGAAGGGGATGGTCCCAGGGGCCGGTGGTCCTTCTCCACCCTGGAGCTCAGGGTGGTCAGACTGGAAGCTTGTCTCATCTCTGTGTCTTTTACCCAGCCCGCTATGGATACAGCTTAGAGATGCACAGACCATGGGTGCCGTGTCCAACAGCGACCCCCTGCCACGGGCCAGGACAGTGGGTGCCGTGTCCATCTGTGACCCCTTGCCGTGGGCCGGGAGGCGAGCCTGACCACCACCAGCTCGTGCTGTGCAGGCAAGGGGCTGACCTCCACCTCGAAGGGCTCAGCCAACAACCAGCCCCCAAACAGCCGAGTGTTTTGTCTGCTATAAAATGGCCTTTGCTCATGGCAATACACCCAGTTCCCATCTTCCACCTGCACCTTTAAGACTTGGCTTCTCCATGGAATCCCCCAGGAGCCTTCTCTAACTTCCTCCCCAACCCCCAGGTAGGTTAGTGACCTCCTCGGTGGGCCGCAGCCACCTGGCCCAGACTCCTGGCCGCAGGGCACAGGCTGTGCTCTTCTCTCTCTGGGGTGGTTGCCCCAGTGGACTGAGCTCCCCAAGGGCCCTCATTTGACTTTGCACCTCCAGATTTAGAACACGGGAGGTACTTGATCAGTGTTTGCTGGATTAATCAAGGAAAGGAAGCTGTCTGGAAGGTGCTGAAGATAAGGTGATTTATGCCTTAAGATAAGACAAGACCAAAAATGGATAGTCAGAGCCAGTTCTTTCCTTCCATCTTCTCTCCCCAAGGGAGACCAGGTAATCAAATGCGAAACAAACACAGGCAATGCCGCAGGGAAGGGGACGGCAAAGGGTAGTACCTTCAATCCGGGTTCTCACTGGGGTCTCCAGAAAGAAGCGCATTTCTCTCTTGGCTGTATTTTGCTTGTACTTCTTATTTCTTATGACCTGGAGTAAGCCTAGTCTGCGACTTGCTTCATCCATGTCCAGAAGCAAAAATAACTTCGAGAATACTCTGGGCATATTTGCAGAACTCATTCACATCTTCCTGATTTCTACTTATTGTTAATTCTCTGAACTCTACCAGCTAGAAATTAAATATTGACAGATTGCATTTCTAGCAGATAAATGCTGCCCAGTCACGTGCCTTCAGTGTTCAGAAGTAAATATTAGGCATTCTCCTAAGGTGCCTGTCTGGACCAGGATTGGGAAAAATGCAGACAGATGATTTACTGCTCATTTCAGCTAACTGAAAAAGTCATGAAATGAATTCCCCCCCTAGTTATAGCAGGGGCATACGTAGAAAATTTTGGAAATGAATGGAAAAATAAAGAAGAAAATAAAAACCAGTAAAATTCCACTACTGAATGTCTGTAACCACTGCTAACATTTTGGTGTAAAATTGTCTTTTCAACTGTTTATATAGGCAAATACATTTACATATGTATGAATATTTCCGTGTGAATTTTATGTGAAGTTTCATACGTTCTCTTTTCATGTAACATTATATCACAGTTTCTGCGTGCTGTTAATCGTTCTTCAAAGACATGCTTTGAAAGGCGGCGGAGCATTCTCCCGCGTGGGCTGTGATGCAGCTTTATGCCCCAAGTACAGCACGCCTGGCTCAGTGACAGGCTGGGAAAGGGACTGGGCCCCACTCACCAAATCATTCTTTGCGTTCTGAAAACATCCTGGGGGCTCCTTGGAGACCACTCGTGCCTGGTGTTCACCTGCCCTCTCCGAGCTGTGCTTTGGGTGGTCACAGAGCCATAGGCCACCGGGCCTCCCACGCTGGAGGGACCAGCTCCCAGGCAGAAGGCAAACGGTTTTTACTGAGCTGCTTGGAAAGGGATCTGCTATATTTCAGCCTCTATTTCCTACCCCACCGTAGTGGAAACTGCAGTAAATCCTCCACCAAGTTGTGATGCCTTGGAAATGGGGCACAGCATCAGATTTCCGGGTTAACTGAAGATTAAAGAGAAAACCTTCATTTTGAGCCGTGCTCTTGGAGCTCTCTTGCTAAAATGGACATGTTCATTTCCTCATCTTAGGAAACAGCAAATATAAATGCTTCTTTCACTGAGTATTGCAGAGGCACCCCTCCCCTCCACCCCAATGCCCTGAATTCCCCGTTCTGAATTGAAGTAACGAGCTGTCATGTTCTGGCATGCTCCCTCAAATTTAACATTCGGCTTCCAGCCCAGGCACCCTCCAACGGGAGGACCTGCCTGCCTGGGTGCCGGCCCCACTCCACCTCCCAGGGCCTCGCTTTTTATGGTAACTGCAGGTTCCTGCTCCTCTCTGCAGGTCCCTGGGAGCAGGGACGGCCCTTGCCCAGTGCAGCGCTCAATAAAGAGAGGAGCGCATTTGCATCTGGCCTCAGGAGTGGAATACTGCTGCAGTGAACAGGGTAGAGACCCAACGCTGGGCCCTAAGGCCCCACAGGGCCTGACTGCAAGTAGGGATGCATTACTCATGCAGTCCTTACAGATCCCACTGGAGGGGAGGGCTGCTCCTGTCCCAGATGGGGAGGCTGGGATTCGCGGCATTCTTGTCCAAGCTATGAGCCCGGAACGGCTGACCTGGGACTCAATACCAGGCTGAGTCTAAAGTCTTAACTCTTCAACATGATACTGACTTTTCAGTTATTTGGGAGGAGGGTTAATGAATAAATGTATATATGTTGCTGCAAAACAAACTGAAAACATTGCAGAATGCCTACTTCCTTTCTAATTTTACAATACATGGGATAGATTTAAGGCACTGAAAACATTCATAAAAAAGCAAAAACAAAATAACAACAACAAAAAAACAGAAAAAAGAGGGATGACATTGTCTGAATATCCACCCATCTTTGGCCTTATGGTTCAGTTAAGTCCTAGCTAAGTTGATTTTCATCAATGGAGAGGTGCCAGGGCTGGTCTGTTTATTCCTTTGGGGGATGGGATGGGACAGGGAGACTGAGAGAGTAGCCTTTTTATGGGGTCAGGGCCATTCCCTGGTCTCAGAAGCTGATCCCTTCGGCCCTTGGCTATGCCAACGGGCTTTTGCTTACTGGACGGTGTCAGAGAATGGCTTCTGCTCTACATGAAGATGCTACTTTGTACACAGAAGAAGAGGGAGGGAACCTGTTAGAGTCAGGGAGGGAACGTGTTAGAGCTTCATCATAAGGGCTCTGTGCACTAGAACATTTTCTTTTGCTGCCGTTTGTTTTCACAGCATCATAATCAAAGAAGTTGAGAGCCATTTTCAGGTGAAAAAAGCAAGACAGAACAGGAGACCCTGCCTAGTGTCACAGCCAACCCTAATTCACTCATCAGAGGCCGCTAGAATGAAGTTCCTCCCCGTCTTTAGGTTCTCACTTTGTGGGACAACATCTGCAAAATAAGCCATAAAAGACTTTTCTTCCGGAGCCTCAGACTACTCCGTGGAAATAATCCCAGAGTTTAAAGAAGGGCTCAGGCATTTTAATTTCATTCAACTGATGGGAAAAACCAAGAAACACACCCACAGCGGAGCCTAAGCCCGAAGTCAGAAGCCGGCAGGTCCCACCTCTGATTCCAACCACGCGGCCCCTCCAGTGTTTCCCTCCCCCCGCGACGAGGCTGATGGTGGCGCACCACAGAATGCTGTCTCCCACCCTGCCAGCCACGCCTCCCTGCATCTTGCCATTTGTGTCTCCATTTTAGATACTCTCGTGCCCCCCATTCAGCCAGGAAAGAAGGAGTCCATAGGGACCACGGGTCTGACATTCCCCACGCACTCCCGACCACGCCACATGGTGCACACGGAAGACAGAACAGGGGAGGAGCCGCAGGTAAGAGAAAAATGAGGATGGCTAAAAATGTCCAAGGCTGCAGACACGTCCTTTCTAGAGAAGAGATGTGAGAATAAGCAGAGTCATGGCTTTTAATACTACTTTTAAATACTCATATTTTACAATGATTGCATGCGGTCCCTCCTGGATTTTTAAAACAAATCTATACTCAGAGAATGCAACAAAACCTTTCTGATCTACTCACCTCAACGCTATTAAGGAGAAATCTAGAATAGCTGTGTAAATAAGATATTGAGGTCAATGGTTTCCAAATTCTCCCGGTTATATCTCTCTCTTACCAATCTAGGAAAGAATGCTGCAGCTTTGGGGCCCCGTGGCCACTGAAATACGCCCCCCGCCCCCCGACTCATTTGAGATGAGAGAGGACAGAAAAGCTGAATCCCTGTTTTTTACCCTCACAACTCCTATCTCCTAGCTCATCCTTCCAAGCCCTGCAAACCCTGTCAAGGTTATCACTGCTTGGGGGGTGGGGGTGGGGGGGTTCCTACCAAGATAGAGATTTGAATAGAATCAACTAGAAATCAACAACCATGACAGCTAAAGTCCAGACTCGCAGGTAAAGAGGCCTGGTATCTGCCTGGTTTTGTTTTTTTTTTCCTTGAGAACCCTACTTGTGTTTTTGCTTTAGTCTTTTAATTTTTTTTTTTTTTTTTACCTAATTTTTAATGAATTTTTACCTGTAGCCGTATAAAACTGAAAATACTACCAGCTGAACTCATCCTAGATTTTAAGTAACGGAAACAAACCTAGAGCTCAGCAGGTGCAGCATTTCCCGAAGCTGTGTGGTGTGGAGCGGCAGCCCAGGGAGGTGAGCTCCAAAGGGGCTGGGGGCTCAGGGAAGCTTCGGTCACCCCAGTCCGCGCACCCCGTCTCCTGGACCTCACAGAGCATCTGAGCAAGGCCCAGAGCCGCCTGGAGAAGGCAGCCAGCAAACTCCCAGGCTGGCTCTGCCTGCGCCCTGGGGCTGCACTTCCCTGGCCGTAGGATTTCTATGGGAAAATGCCCTGCATTGCAAACCCAGCTCTCCCTAAACTAGACGCTGCCTACACTCCACTAAAGCTTTCTGGTGATAGCAGCTATTCATGCAAACAGCACGGGACCCACAAAAGTTCTACAAGGTCAAACTTCACAATAAAAAGGTGCATGTATTCCTACATGTCAGCTAAAATGTTAAATGTTTCCTTGAGATATTATAAGGTATTCTTCCCTCCTCCCCTGCCCCCAACTCACACTTTGTGGCAGACTCAAATCGTGAGAACTTAAGACCTGACTATTGAACTTCTTTACGTAAATATACAAAACCCAAGTTCAAGAGGCTTTTCTTTCTTTTTACTGTAAGCAAAGCTTGTTGCATCTCAAAATCGCTCCAAGGCTCTAGACAGGCGGGATGGTCTTTGTTACTCATTTTTTTTTGTTTCTTTGTTTCTCCCTCTGTGGTTTCCAGGAAGAAGGACAGTGAGGGAGGCCGAGACCAGGGGAGTCCTGCCCCAGGGGAGCACCACCCTGCCGGTCCTCACCCCCAGGCGATGTCCCAGACCAGCTCACATGCCTGCAGGTTATGCACAGCCAGCGGAGAGGGGTTATGTGAGTGATCAGTGCCAGGTCTCTGCCTCAGGACACACAAAAGTAATTCTAGACTCAAGGTAACTGGATTCACAAGTCAAAAGAAAAAAGTTTTGAGGTCAAGATCATTAAAAAAATTTCTTTTTATTCTGTTCCTATATATAGAACCTCAAATTTCCCCTTTTAACCACATACACATATATGACTCGGTGCTGTTAATTGCATTCACAATGTAATGCCAGCATCACCTCCATCCACTATCAAAACTTTCCCATCACTAAACCTTACCTCTTTATTCCCTATCCCCACTGCCTGGTAACCTGTTTTCTAGATTCCAACTCCATGAGTTTCCTTATTCTAATTGTTTCACATCAGTGAGATCACACGGTATTTCCCCTTTTGTGTCTGGCCTCGTTCACACCACGCGATGTTGTCAAGGGTCAACCAGTTTGTTGCAAGGATCAGAACTTCACTCCTTTTTACCCCTGAGAAATATTCCATTGTGGGCATATGCCACCGTTTGTTTATCCATTCATTGTTTGATGGATACTTGGGTTGTATCCATCCTTTGGTAATTGTCAATAATGCCACTACTATACCTGTTTGAGTCTCTGCTTTCGATTCTTTTGGGTATATACCTAGAGGTGGGGCTGCCAGGTCAGATGGTAATTCTCCACTTAACTTTCTGAAGAACCGCCAAACTGTCTTGACAACGGCTGCACCACTTTACATTCCGAGCAGCAATGAGCATTTCTAGTTTGTCACATCCTCTCTAACACTTGTGTGGAATGGTATCTCATTGTGGTTTGGGTTTGCATTTCTCTAATGGCTAATGATGGTGAACATTTTTTCATGTGCTTTTTTGCTATATGTGGATCTTCTTTGGAGAAATGTCTGTTCAAATCTTTTGTCCATTTTTAAATTGGCATTAACCTTTTTTGTTGACGAGTTGAAGGGTTCTTGAAATTTTCTGGATATTAAACCCATATCGGATATGTGGTTTCCAAATATTTTCTCCCATTGTGTAGACTGTAGTTTTACTTTCATGATAATGTCCGTGGAGGAGCAAAAGTTTTTAATTTGGATGGGCTCCCATTTATCGTGTCTTTTGTTAATGCCTTTGTTACTTTTCTTGAAGTTAGACAAACTGTGTTCACCTGGAGAGGGTTAAAATGGTGGGCTTGTTGTACAAGAGGAAAAGCCTTTGGAACTGATGCCAGAACCTATGCTAGCAAATGTTGACATTCAACCAAAACTTCAGGATGAAAAGATAAAAGATGATGCAATTCTCCACACATTTTCCAAAGTTATTGGGGTCTTCACATTGACAATAAAACTGAACAGCTGACCATCTTCCCCACATTTCATCTCAACATTCCAGTATAGACATAGCTAAGAATCTCAAGGAGGCAGGTGGTCAACAGGTATCATCTTCAGTTTGAGTGTAGAACAGTGTTTTTGATACTCTTAGGAAGGCAAATTCTATTTTACTTTAAAGACCAATCTTAGGAGAGAAATGCTGCAATCCTCAGGGAAAGATTGGAATGCTGTGTGAAAATCTCAGCCTACTAAAGTTGATTCAGTGGCAAGTGCAGTATAGAACTAGAAGGTCCACGGAGCCATGTGTGCTTGAGGCTCTATCTCTCGAGTTCTTTTGCAAGGGCAGTGGGGAAACTGTGGCCCATCAGGAAAACCTTTCTGGCATACCTCTATCTTTTAACATCTTACCAGAAAAAGGGCCAGACTGTCGGCTTTGACATGACTAGGCAAGGTGGGTAGGAGGCAGGGATGGACCCAGCATGGGCCTGTGTTTGTGAGGCCTCCACATACGCACCTTCATTTCAATCCTGGGGAAAACCTGTGAGGGACAAGTGCTTGTCCCCATTTATACAGACAGCAAACTGGGACTCAAAAAAAGTCCCACAGCTTGTCTGAGGCCGGGGAGTAGTGCATGTGCTGCCACGTGAACTTTGCTCAGACTGTTCTTCCTCTGACTTCCGCAGCCCACCTCCCCTGAGAAGGTGTTTCACGCAAACCCAAGCCTATGCAAGACAGCACTGTGTAAAAGTGAGACGACTAACTGCATTTCACATAAAAGACCAGTTATGTTTAAGGCACCAGAAACTGAACACTGCATGCCCTTGTAAAGTCCAGCTGCCCGGACTAGACTGGCTGCAGCACCGAGATGCCAGCGAGACTTCAGCCACAGGCATTAGAGCAGCCTGGGAGAGCTCAGCCTTGCGGTGCTTGCTGTCAGCATTGCTGCTTCTATAACTTCTCCTCATCCTTCCCAAATAGAAGGTTTTGGCATGCAAGCATTCCCTCCTAGGTTTTCAATCTTTTAAAAAAAGAAAAGAAAGGGATGGGCACTTGTAGCGCAATACAAATGCGCTGGTGTGGGGCTGACCGCTGCCTGCACCCCCGTGGCCTGGTGGGCCGGGGTCCCTGGTATCGCCAGAACCAGAAAAGGCAGCTTCCAGCAGTTGTCCGCTTGTGACACACTGTGGGCTGGCCTCCCACGGATACATTACCCGGCAGTGTCTGTGTAATTCTTTAAGTATATTTTAAACACACTGATCAGAGAAGGATTATCAAACTCAAGTGACATTTTAGAATGTTTCTGGTTATAAATTATTTCAGGCTTACAGCCAAACTCTTGCATCTTTCCTGCTTCAAGTGCAGATTCCCAATGCACTCTAGTAGAAATACACTCAAGCAATTTATACCATGTTGTGCGTATATATAGCTTAAGGGAATACTGGTTTTCTAATATCATTTTTGCATCCAAGTTTATAGTACATGACCAGTTTTTAGACAGTGACAAGTGTGACTATAAGTGGTTTAACACTGTAATGACATCATTGCAAGATTAAGCTCTGAATGAGCAAATGGGCTAAATCTTGGTACACAGTTATTATCTGTTGGTGACTAATTTGATTCCTATTCAATATAGAAAAACCACAAATGTTTCATGAGGCACTGAAAAGTACTTTTCTTCAAACAAATCTATACTGTTAGCCCTTCATGCTTAGAAACAGCTAACCGAGAAACAACAAGCAGAGTGAAGGCAAAAGGAGGCTGCAAAACCTTTTCTGTATTTTGGTATGAGAGAAAGAAAGGAAATCGTCAAGTCTGAAAAGCGAGGCGAGCGGTTGAGCAAGGACAGTTGAGAGATCAGGTAAGGGTGGGGCTTTACATGTAATGCATGACTGAAAATACAGACAAGGCAAAAAACCGACAGGGCCAAAATACTTCCTCCTTGGTGGGCCTCCCACCTAGTAAACAAACCGACGCTAGCATCCTCACTAGCGGCTGGGCTTTCAGCGAAACGCAAGCACGTTTTGGGGGATAAGGAATCCACCCAAAGCGGAGGGACTCACCACGTCGAAAGCAGTGAACACATGGCAGTAGTGGTGACTGGACTTCAAGTCCTTTGTGATGTAGGCGAATGTGGACAGGTCCTCTGGGTCCTGGGCAGCGCAGGAGATATTACGAATTTCATGCTCAGCGATGACGTTCTGGAAGAAATGACATGAGAGACTACAGTTGTCCTTTGCAAACCCACCAATTTTAGCAGAAAGGGGCGTGACACCTTCCTTCAGCCCCTGGTAGAGTTCTAGACCAGCCGTGTGCAAAGTGAGCCGAGGACCCTCCGCAGGCAAACGTGTATCAGGACTGCAGGGGATGCGCTCGTTTAATTACAAACAACCTAAAATAGTCACATCCTGGAGCAATGGGGCGCACTGGGTGGCAAGCATAGAAGCGGGCGGGGTGACAGACACTTTAAAAGAAACCAGTCACGGCGAAGCCCTTTAGGGTTCCCACGCCTCACGGGAACCTGCGGCCTGGCACACTGCCTCCTGCTGTCTCCTTCTGGAAAGGATCATCCATCACTTTCTCCAGGCAGGATGGAACACCGACCCCAGGAAGCACTCCAGATCCCTCCCGAGGGTGCTTGCCCTCATTCTCGCGCCCTGCTTGCTCCCCCAGAGCAAACGCAGGTACAGAAAGAAGCAGGCAGGTGAAAGAGAGCCCAGGTGTGCTCTCTCCAAGATTGCCAGAGGCTGGGCGTGGGGGTGCGAAGGGGAAGAGCAGGCTGCAATCTTG
Source organism: Tamandua tetradactyla (assembly GCF_023851605.1). Taxonomy (NCBI): domain Eukaryota; kingdom Metazoa; phylum Chordata; class Mammalia; order Pilosa; family Myrmecophagidae; genus Tamandua; species Tamandua tetradactyla. Next base: position 165,171,965 of record NC_135333.1, on the reverse strand, counting down.
AAGCCCTGGAGGGCTGGCTTGGTTGAGGGCCCTGGGGATATAACAGCATTTCTCTAAGGACAGCCACTACCATAACTACCTGAACCCTAACTCTAGCCCGAACCCTAACCCGAATCCTAACCGAGATGGGCACTGTTTTCCTCGATATCTTAGACAGGTGAGGACACTGGTGCTCAGACTTAGCCAGGGCTGCTGGGGGAGCTGGATTGAAATTCAGGGGTGTATGCTTTCTAATACATCGCAATCCATGCCCTGCTCCCTCTGGTTTGACGTGATCTCCTTTCTTTTTCTCTCTAGCATTTCTTCACACCTGCTCCCCTCCACCTCCAACAATAACTGGTTGGGGGAAGCAAGGAAAGGGTTAAGTATCATCGTTCTGGGGCCCACAATAACTGTGGAGCATCGTCTTGGCTGCAAACCTGTTAGGTACATAGATATATTTAAGAAGCAAAAAATTTATATACTAAAGCATTGATTTTTTTAATCTTATCACATCCTATTTAGTTCTTTTTTTTGCAGTTGTCATTGATCTAAAACCCTCATGCTTTACTTACCCTAATTACTTCTTAATTGCACAATCTTAAATAACCTGTTGTCAGTATAATGTTCCATGTATACTTATCAATGCCTAAAATGCTTACAAAATGTCTTTCCCTGCCAGCATCTCCAGCAGGTATTTCATGTCCCTCACTCTACAGAGCTGTGTACTTGGGAAGCAATTATAGTATTAACACATAATAGAAAATTAAATTAAGACATTCTTCGCTGTGACCATGTGTTGACGCTACATGCAGTGCTCTGTCAAAAATAACTTCAAATTGAGATCAGAACCCCATAAACAAGTAATATTCGATTGCAAGATGCGATTTTAAAACAGAAGGTCATGATTCTCCTCTGGAATTCAGATAATCTCTTCATGTAGAAAACTAAATTAGGAACTAGTGGGTTTTAAAATGAATTTAAAAATAAGAATATTAGGGCAAGCCACGGCAGTTCAGCAGGCAGAGGTTGAACCCGAGTTCAATTCCCAGTGCCTGCCCATGCCAAAAAAAAAAAAAAAAGAGAAGATTAAGGGCTTTAAAGAATGGTGTCAGCCAGTTCTGAGCACCCCTGCCATCTTCTTGACTGCTCTTACCTTGCGAGTATTTGTGGATTTGTCTCACTTGTCCAGGATCTACTAGTCACTAGAAAAAAGAAGGCAGTTCAACTTGCTCTGTCTTTGAACAAAGCTGGCACTGTGTGCTCTTGAGATCCTGGGCCACCATAAGGAGGGCCAATGTCTCGAGAAAGTGAGACAGTGAAAAGTGCTCTGGGATGACCTGAATGTGCCAATTCACAGTAGGCTGCTCCTGCTGATTTTCAGTTGTGTGTGTGACATCACGGCCTTGGGCAAAAGTGCAAAGTAGGAAAAGGGTCTCTTTGGAGATCTCTCTCCTTCTCTGCTGTTTGTGACCTTCCCTCTGCCTTTTCTAACCCTCCCCAATTTTCTGGAGCCCCCCTCTGCTCTATATCTTGGGACCCCAACGTCACCTCTTAACTGCCCAGTAAGTCCTGTCCCCTACTGTGATGCTCCACATTCCAAAACCAGCCTCCCCGCTCGGTGCCAAACTCTTATTTCTCTGTTCCCAGGCTCTAAGCTAGGAGGCAGACAGGCTAATAGAAATGCCCCATCCTCAGAGATGAACAACTGATAAGTCTAATCCTAACTGGCATCTAAAAAAATCCTTAAATGAATTTGTATCGAAGGCTTGTGTGGGGAGGTATTTTTGAGCAAAATTTCCTGATATATCCCTGGTGCCAGGATGTGGGAAGGAAGCTGGGACATGCTATGAAACGCCACCATCGCTCTGCCGTGCCCACCTTCGCAGGAAGGCGGGGCCAGTTCTCGCTGTACCCTGAGACAGGGGCATGACAGCTGCAGACAACAGGGGACAGGATGTCTGCTTTCCTCCTCAGCCCAGGCGTCCGGGAGGAATATATTCTTTGCATCTCACGTTATGCACCGATCAGTGGCTCCTCCACAGATTAAAAGGTGATACATGTTCCCTGGTGTCAGATGGACTCATTTTATGCTGATCAGCCTCCATTCTTAGCATGCTCCAAGGAGCTTTTTAAGAGTCAGGAGAAGGCCTGGGGAGGAATTCACCCTGAAACCTCTTTGGGATAAAAAGTTTGGCAGCTTAGTAGCTTGAACAGGGAGAGAATCACACACACACACACACACACCCGGTCTGTGGCCTTTCATCATGCTAAGGAAGAGCTAGAGGTATGTGGCTGGTGGGTGTAGAACAGAACTTTTTGGTCCAGCCAATGAATGGTTCTAAGAAGGGAGGTGACAGTGCTGTGACGGAGCTCATTGTGCCTCTTCCCGCTGACCCCACCTGGACTCCCACAGGTAGGGTGTTTCTCTCCAGAAAGGTCCCCCTGGAAAAGGGCAGCAGCGTGGCGAAGGGCTCACTGCCACAGCCTCCCCAACTCATGCTCAACGTGCTCTTCATTAGGCCCCTGACTTCTTCAAAGGAAAAGCAGATGCTATAAAAAAAACAATGGGCCCTTGTGCAGGCAAATGTTCCAAACTATTTGGTACCTACAAAATAGCTTAAGCCCTGTTCGAAGTTGGCATTCAGAAAAAACAAAAAGCAACCCCCAACTCTGCATTTGGCCGGACCTGAGGCCCAGAGGAGGGGCCAGCGCAGGGGTGCCAAGTGTGGTCTGACCTCGGCTGCATGCTCGTGGGTGGACCACGTCACCTCCTGGCAGGGCCTGTGACCTGGAGGACGGCTGGCAGCTGACCCGCCGTCCCCAGGGCGGACGCTGTGCTGGCACCACCTCTGGACCACAGGTCTTCACGAAGCTGATGGGGCTTATCGAAAACAGCTCAGGCGTAAATCCATTCCCAGTTTCATTTTAAATTCAAGATCATTTTCTGCTTCTTCCTTCTTAAATCAGGATCAGTGAAGCAATTCATTTTCTAGGTTGCTAGGCAATAAATTCATGAGTTGATAACTAGGCATCTAACCCTTCCCCATGAACTCTGCCAAAGCCATTTATTTATCAGAACAAAAAGCAAGAAGAACAATTAATACATAATCAATGGATCATAATCAATAATCATAATCAATGAAAGAGCCACGTCAACCTAACTGGTGAAGGTAGCTGCGGGGTTAACAGAAGAAGTGTGAGGTCAGGAGTGAGCAAAGCTAGGCTTCTCCCTGGCCACCGAGCCCTGTGACAGTGGACAGGTACCCACCGAAGGTCTGGCGCCTTCAGCTGCTGCCGTCGTTAAGTACAGATTAAACGACCCTTTGCCTTATGGGGCCCACTTAAGAGAGCGCTGCTTAGGAACCAACTACAACGAAAACAGAAGTGCCTTATTACAGGCTTACTGGCCATCGGTACCTGACACTGAGAAGCCTTCACACCCCTCATTGCAGATCCGAGTGGCCCAGCAAGATGACACTTTCCAGGGGGAGAAACATCCCAAGTGAAAGCAGAGTGCGGGACTCTGGAGCTGCTCAAGCTGCCCCTTGGCTGCTGTGGGCACAAATCCGAGGCCGCTCTGGGCTGGAGGACACTTTCTCCGACACCTGGACATAGAGAGCGGCGGGCAAAGATGGTCTAGACCTAGAATCCAGAATTAGGTATTCTAGATTCTAACAGTGAACCTGGAATCAGTGAATCTAGAATCAGTTCCCTTCACACCTGGAAGGCTATCCCTCAGCACGGAGCCTCCACGCCTTCTGAATCCAGTCGGTCCGCCCGGGTCCGGGTCAGGCCCCCCATCTCTCAGCCTGGGGCAGTCAGACGCCCCAGATGGAACCTCACCACGTTCCCTCCTGCTGCCCCTTTTCTAAACACAGCCTCTCCGCTTTGGTTTCCCACACGGCCACTGCTTGGCTACGATGCGGAGTTGTCTTCTCACCCCCTGTCCACCGCACCAGCTACACCGCAGGCCGCCGCCATGGGGACCCTGTGTAGCCAGTTAAAGTTGACCTTCCCAAATTCCTGAAAACGCCAGGCACGTGTTACCTTACAGTCACAGAGGGGTTGGCTTGACCTGCACCTTGCCTTTTTGCTAGATTTCTCTAGAATACGCTGAGGGCAATATTGGCAGGATTTGAAAAATAAGCTGGCCTTCTTTATTTAATATTGTCCTTGTTTACACAGAATTATCTTTCACAAATCTTTCTGCGTGTATACTTCCAGTGAGCGGTCATCAGTGAGCAGAGGTCTATGGACAACTCACGTAGTTATTGGCGACGGATGCAGAAGTGTTTCCTAAAGGTTCAGGGGCGTCACTTCCTTCTAAGACACTTGATATGTCCTTAAGCAAAATGTCAACAGATTTGGCAAAGCTCTGGCCCAGCCCTCTGATCACGGACAGTGGGTTAGAGAGGATGCTGTTAAAACTGACACAGCCACATGGGAAGGCAGCCTTAAGACTCTGGGAACTTCTTACGGCAGACGCCACCTGTTTAGGAGCTGTCAGAATCCAGTTCTGAAAAGGCTGTTAATAGAATGGAGGGTCAAACTCACACACTGAAAATCTACTGCTGTTCATGCTTTTGAAATGTAAACGGGGTGGTCAGAGTTGCTCCAGGCTAGGAAAAGATACAAGTGCCAGAGCCTTCTTGACAGCAGTGGAACTTTCAGTGAGCGTCCCATAAAGGCCTGGAACTTTTTAAACCATTTGGCTACAGTGCAGGGATAAAGTAGGTTTATACATCAGCAACTGAAGTTGCTTCCAGGAAATCAAAAAGCAAATCTATTGGGCTAATTCTGATTTGGCCTCCACAAATTGTGATCTGAAAATAACCGTCAACAACATACTACAGGACTGAAATGATCATCTTGATGCTGATGGCTACAGCTCCGATGGTATTATTACAGCTAAGGCATCTCATCAGAATATAGTTTGTGCCATCAGCCAGGAGGTAGTGCTGGGTTTAAGCTTTCTGCCTGGCTTTCAGAGTTTTTCCTAAAGCCGAGACACTCTTTTCCTGGCAGAGGTCAGGCTGACCTAAGCGCCAATGCAGCAGCCTTTTCTGTTACAGAAAATAAATCTGGGAAACTTCTAATTGGTTAATGCAGATGCTCAGGTTTATAACAGACACCAAAGAGTCACTGCCTATGGCCCCAAGTCATCATCTGCTTTACGAGTTCCTGGTCTTCTCCTCCAGAACCGAGATGGGCCGAGGTGGGAGGTCTGGGTGGGAAGTTCAGAAAACAAGAGGTATTCCCCAGTGGCTATCACTCTGCTTCTCCTTTTTCTTTATTTATCAGCTGGAAGGATGCAGGAATAAAACACCCAAACATTTGGATTCTGCAAGGAGGAGCAAGGCAGCTTTGAGTTAATGGAGAGTGAGTGACACAAGGCTTCTAATCCGGCACCAGGCATTGCCTTCACCAAGAAAGGAATTCTAGAACACTCTTAAGTAAAGTGCAGCCCAGCTGTCCAAGCTCTACCTTAGAGCCTACACGGGTCCCACTGCGAGTACAAGGCCACAGCAGAGCCGCAGCATGGCCTTGACTTCCTTTCTGATTACGTCTCTTAAGAAAATGATAAAGCAGAAACTCTCTCTCCTATCTCAGTAGTTGAGAATTAAATGCAATTAAGAATTAAAAAAGCCAGAGAGTGGGTTTCTTATGTCCGCCTTTCATTACATGCATTAAGTGAAAAGATACTGTGCTGGTTTGAAGTTATGCACCCCAGAAAAATGATGTTCTAATCCATTCCTGTGGGTGCAGACCTACCGTGGGTGGGACCTTATGGTTAGGTTGTTTCCATGGAGATTAATCCTTTATTGGAGTCCTTTAGGAGAGCTCATGGTTGGGGCGGGGGGGAGGGAGAGAGAGAGAGATCAGAAAGAAAATGCTCCAGGAGAAGCCAGAAGCTGAGCGAGCCATTTTGAAACCAACCCAGGAGAGAAGGGCCAGCAGACGTCACCACATGCCTTTCCATGTGGCAGATGAGCCCTGGATGTCATTGGCCTTTCTTCAAAATCAAGGTCTCTTTCTCTGGATGCCTCACTTTGGAAATTTTCATGGCCTTAGAGCTGTAAATTTGTAACCTAATAAATCCCCTTTGTAAAGGTATATTTTGCATTCTGGTATATTCCATTCTAGCAACTTTAGCAAATTGAAATATATAGAGAGATATTTTTTAGAGAAACAGAAAGACAAACGTGCTAGCCTTAACTAATGGCATTTCCTCTGATGAAGAAATGATGAAATTGTTGCCTTTCATTCTATAAGTTATTTTCTTTTGTTTTAATGTTCTCTAGATGCAGAGGACATGCCAGATAATAAGTGGTATAGTCTATTAGAGAAGCATCATGGAATAGTGAAATCACATGTCAGATAATAAGTGGTCTAGTCTATTAGAGAAGCATCACGGAATAGTGAAATCACATGTCAGATAATAAGTGGTATAGTCTATTAGAGAAGCATCACGGAATAGTGAAATCACAACATTTGTATGAATCTCAGATCAAGTGCCTCAAATAAAATGTACCTCTCTATATGTGTGAGTGTGTGTGTTTGTGTGTGTGTACACGTGTTTGTATGCACATGCATCTACAAGGAATGTTTGGGGAGCATGAAGATTGGGGGGTGGGTGGGGAGTGATTCAAATGGGGGTGTTGGGCATGATGGGGAACAAAGGATTTCAGATCACATACTCAGACCTGCATCTGGTGTCTAAACCAAATGTAGGTGTGATACCTACCTTATTTGTGGCATCGATAAATTTGACGCCTTTATAAGAGACAGAAAGAATAATAGTGGGGACCTTCTTCATTTGCTCTGTAGACTTCTGAAATTAAAATTAGAAAGCTGTTAGAACAGTTTGTGTTGCGTGGCAACGGAAGCACATAATTTTTCCTCTTGAAAGATAAAAATGAGCTCAAGTTAAAAACAACACATGCACGCGTGCATACACACACACAAACCACACACTCTAATTTAAATGTTTGTCTCTCTTCTCTTGGGCATAGCCGGGTTTTGTGCTTATAAAGTATCTGTCTTGCACTTAAAGGTCTAAAAAGAGCCTGTTTGGCTGCTTCATGTGGGTGAAGGAATACTCCTTCTCCTACTCCTTTTCCCTGACGCAAAAAGGGGTGATGAGGTGCTCTGTCTCCTACTGCAATTCCCAGCAACCATTCCTTTGACTAAGTTCAGCTCTGTCAGATTCTCCATGGCTGAGTTCAGCATTAAGAGAATAGTTGTACCACTCCCATTTTTTTTCTAATTACCCTCTTCAAGGCACCAGGTGTGTCCGGACATGTACTTAAAATAGGGATATAAAATACACCATTGGGAATTTTTCTTGAACCTGGCCAAATCAGTAAAAGCAGGTATTATACTTAAAGCAGGATCATTTGGATTGCAAAGGACACAGTGCAGTTCTATAACAACTAAACTGTCCAGAAGCAGTCTGCATATTTTGAGCCACAGCAAAATGCCGGAGGGTGCAGGTAAGCGACATCATCATTTAGAGCCACAGTGTTCCCTGAGACTGAGCTTTTAGGATAAATGTTCACGTTGGCTTCGTGTGCTTTGAGTCTGCAGCTTCTACACTCTGCAAAAAGTTTCTCTGTAATTTAGTATGTGCCTTTTCGTTTTATCGTCCATCACAGGTCACCAGCAGCCTGTTTACTTCATTTTGCTCAATGGATATTCCTAATAATCACATGAAACATTAAAAAGAACCTACCTGACAGTTAGCCTGAAGGATTTTCCAGATAAGACAGGTGGGAACATAATAGGAGAGAAAATACATAAAAAGGTGAGAGGAAGCCATTTCAGTAACTGGCCCCCAGCACGGATTCAGTAAAACGTAGAGTAGTGCCATACAGAGAACAGGCTTTACGGGTAAACCCAAATGCAGGGAAGTTGTTCTTTTAAGAATTGCTGCAGTGATTTTTAAACATTATTTTAAAAATTACAGACCCCGTCTCTCCTTTTCTTTCTGTTTTTCCCTCATCATTCTGTGTATGGCATTGCAGTCTGATGTAGACTATTTTAAAAATTACAGACCTCATCTCTCCTTTTCTTTCTGTTTTCTCATCATGTTACTGCATTGCCCAGACTTACGACTGCCATGCAAGCACTTTCACTCTGAGCTCTTAACAACCAGCTGTTTTATGTATATTAACAGAATCAGGGAAAAAATTGGAACTTTCCTGATTTCTTCATTTACATTACTCAATTTGCCATTTTTACATTCTGAAATAAAACCATATTCAAGAATGCTTTTAATAGTACAGCGAGCATAACTCACTGAGCTCAGTAATGATAATTACAATGCATATTTCATCTGAGCCAGAAAGACCCTGCGCTTAAAGATCTAGAGGCTCTTCACCTTTTCTTGATTATTTTGATACAACACCTTTTTGTTAGATACTATACGTGTTTCAAAGACAAAGAAAATAGATTACCAAGATATTACTATTGTGAGTAAATGTCTCATGCAGTACAGAAAAAAGCACTTGTCCTAAAGTGCTTTTTAGCTAGTTTTAAAATGACCCAGACTTACCAGTTTTTGTTTGTGATTGCCAAAAGGAGATATTATGAAATTGGAATCTAGGGTTAGATACTTTAATCTTTTCAATGCTTTTTCTAACCACTTCTCAGAAAAATGTTCAAGATAAGTTGAAGACCAGGCTAGAAGAAATAACTTGCCGTCTGCTCATTGTAAGGCAGAGGCAGTGGGCTGAACCCTGTAAGAGAAAAGGCTGCGGCTGGCAGTAGTTTGGTGTACTAAGGGTTGTGTGTGAAAGATTCTTTGCAAAGAGTAACAATAGATAATATATAGCACTAAGTCACATTGCTCTTTCTACAAATACATTCCCATGGACAGATCTGTCTCTTGAAACAATATATAGCTAACATAAGATTAACATACCAGCATTTTGTTTAGAAATAAATACTCATTTGTTATTCACACAGTAACTGAGTAGTTATTTTCGGCCAGCTACTATGCTTATCACTGGAAAAACTCAGAGTGACCATCAGGGGATGTCAAACAGACCTCACAGCGGGCGAAAGCCCCAATCTGCTGAGAGCGGTTGCCTGAAGTGCTGTGTTGAGAAGGATCCTGAGCGTGTGTCTGGGCTCAGTGGGACAGTGGGCCAGGAGCAGTGTCTGCCATGGGAGAGGGCGGGGAGAGGCACACCAAGCCACACGTCGCCATTCCTGGTCTTGTCTGCTATAAACAACAGCTACAATACAATCTTGACCCCTGTAACAGGAGAGGCACAACCAGGGTGCCACCAAAGCGCCCAGCAGTGAGAGCAGAGAAAGTCTTCACTCATTCATTCAACAAACACAGCCTGCCAGGGGTGCTGTTAGCCTTTGAAGGTTGAATAGGAATTTTCCAGGTAGCAAAGGTGAAAAAAGGCTTGTAGCGGCAGAATCTGAATACATATATACACATAGAGACGCAGACATGAGGAGCGATGTGGTAGGTTTAGGTGGCGGGTGGGAGATGAGGCTGGTGCGGTAAGCCTGGCAGACCATGGCTTACTCTGCCAAGTGAGGATCCAATGGAGGTTCCTAAGGAGGGAGTAATACAGAAAGACGGTTCCAGTGTTTGATGGACGATGGATTGAGGCAGCTAGAGGTTATGTGCAGGGGGTCAGGAAGCTGCTGTGCAAATCCAAATGAGCAACCCGAAGCACCCAAATTAAAGCAGAGGCACTGGGGAATGGAAGGAGGAGCCACATGGGACATGCCAATGGGGAAGACTCAAGAGAATCTGTTCTCTTATCACTGGGGAAGATCAATGAGCAGGAGGATGTCAGAGAACGAAGCCATTAACTGATATAAGGGATACTGGAAGGGAATGTGGTTTTGCAAAAACCTAATGGAGATGGTCTTGAATGTGCAAAGTTTAAAATACAGGCAGAGATGTCCAGTAGGAAATTAGATATAAGAAGATCTGGAAATCCATTCACATAGTGGGTGGCTGGGGATACGAGAGCAGATGGGGTGGCTTAAGGAGGAAACAAGAACCGAAGAGGGCTAAGGACCCTACCCTGGGGACGGTTAATATTCCAGGGGAGGGGGGGAGAGAAAGAAGAGCCAATGAAGGAACCCAAATGGAGGTGGAAGAAACCCACAAAGCAGTATCAGATGCAAAGAGGAGGAAGAAACCTCCTAGCATAGTGGCTGGTACATATGGGTGCGTGCTCCTGTATTCACTGAGTTTTCTGGGTGAAATCGCTGGTTTCAGCAACAAGAGGGATTTCATTAGGTCTCTGAGCAAGAGCAGCCTCAGGAGAATGGTGGCAGGAGACAGCAGAAAAGTACAAAACAGGTTGTGGGATGAATGTCTCTGGAGAGGTGGATGGACGGACCAGTCAGGACACATGTTTTAGGTTGAAATGAAGCATCAGAGATGCTCTTGGTCATGATACAAAGATTCCAAATTACATGTTCAGCCAAGCTGGTCAAAGGAAAGAGAAGGTCAAAGGTGGCCATTTCTCCTGCCCTGGAGTAGCCCTGGGGTGTCAGTGACACAGGCTGCTGACAGGCAGTGAAAGGGGGTCCCACATACCTCCAACCTGGAGACCAAACCCTACTTCTGTCCCCGTGGAGTCCCTTGACAAGGAGGTGATGGATCCTGGCCAACCCCAGAGGTAAAAGGCACTGTGGGAGGTCTTTGGGGTAATGCTTCTTCTTTAAGGCATTTTTACTCTCTACCAGAAATAAGGAGCCAACCTTTTCTGGGGGAAGTTTCTGATTGTGTATTTGGACAGCACTGTCAAGGCGGTCTCTTCATACGTTATTTTAATGAATGACGAAATGCAGAGAAAGAAGGCAAATACGCTGAGTCCTCAAGGAGACAAGAAATCCAATAAGCAGCCCACCTCATTTCATTAATTCTTTGTAGATACTGAAGTGTGAGAGCAGGGCTTTAATGCAAACACAGGCAGGCTATGCGCCCCCCACCCCCAACACCCCCAATTTCTCCTCAGCTTTGTAATTGCCATTTTCTTCTCCTTCCCTGGGACTGAGGCACAAGGCGCTGGTTCTGAGTTGCTGGGGTGTGGTTCCTCGGGCACTGCTGGTTTCTCTGCCCTCTCTGGATGCTTTGGTGGTGTCGTGTGCAATTAATGCTGCCATATGTTTGTGTTAAAAATTCAAGCCTTAGTTATGTGTATAAACAGAATCCTCTTCTTCTCGCCTATTTCCCCAGCAAAATGCTCAGGGCAAATCTTTCTTATGGCATGGCACTCTGTTGCTGCTTGCTGCTCTTTTCTATGCCATACTCTTTGGAGGAATTTGTGGGGTTTCCCAGAGTCCTGGGAGAGACTGATGTATAATGAGGGCCTCTGTGTGTGTAAGCAGCTAACACTCTTGGGTAAAGGCCAAAGGAAGCTGAGTTACAAAGCTACTGGCTCTCCTACAAAAAGCATTATAATGATATTCAATTGCATTTTGTTCACAATTTCCCTGGATAAGATTATCACCCTTTCAGTTTTTTAGGAAAAACAATATTTAGTGAAATAGAGGTTACATTTCTGAAACTTAAAATAAAATGCAATGTTTGAATTTTAAATCTAAAGGCAGCCTTATATTTATTACTTGCTTTTGTATTGTCTATTAACAGAACAGGGAACATCATTTCATATCTGGAGGGGGCCACTGGAAATATTGCTCTTAATAAATAAAAACTATTAAACCGTTTTAGAGCATTTTATAACAGAAGGGATTTTTGGATTCACCAAGGGAAAGAAATAACCATTTTTAAAATGATAAATTCGGTTCCACTTAGACTCTTTGTATCAGATCAGAAGTCACCATTGCTGCTTTTATTTCAGCCTTAAAGCATGTCCTAAAAATAAGGAGCCTCACAATTCCTAATGTGGAATCAGCAGTGCCTGAACACCCTGTTCAGACTGCATGGACTCTCTCATCTCAGAGCATGACACTCACAAGCGTGAATGAGCGAAGAGGTGGGCGCACTTCAGTTGTGAGCTGCAATGCTAGGCTGGAGTCGGAATGACATTTATGTTCCTAATAAGAACCATTCATGCCCCATAATCAGCACAGGGAGAGAAAAGGAGGCTGGCTGCCCCTGGGGAGGCTGCCCCCAGCCCTTCATTCCAGCAGACCCTGATATTTTGCAGTCTATTTTAAGAACAATCTTGGGAGCAGATTTTCAGAGGGTCTACTCCCACCCAACTTTTAGTATATATTTTAGCCTACACATGGCTATCCTGAGAATGCTTTCTAGTTAGATATTCAGTGCTGAGTCACAACTATTAATTTTGCTGTATAATATTTTCCTTAGTTTCAAAGCTTAATTATTATATTCAGTTTCAGCAAGTACACTGAAGTAGTGGGATCAGACAATTATGTTTGGTAGCCCTAAGTGACTTTCAAATGATTAAAACACACATAAAACAAGCATTATGGGGATGATTTTGTATACAGTGAAACCAGCTACGTCGTGGGGATTATAAGAGAGAGAAAAAGCAGCTTGCAAATTGGCAATTTGAGATAAACTCGAATACTTCGAAACTCAGTCTAAACGTCGTGCTGTGGAAGCGCCTTCCCTGGGTTCCTGGACTGGGGGATGGTTTGCTCCTGCTTACCCGGGGTCCCCCTCCCCCAGGAGCCTGTGTGGCTCTCCACTGCCCTGAGTCCTGGGGAGGCTGTTTCCCTCACTGGATGGCAGGTTCCTGGGCGCCTGCCCAAATCTGCCTTGACTTAGTCTTCTCCATAACCACTGCCAGAGAGTCTCAGGCCAAACCCTGCAACACCGCCATTTTTATAGCTCAGAAATGCCTAAATATCAGTAACTTCATAGGGTTCAATTGAACAGCAGCTGAAACACATGGCCGTGGAAGAAGGAACAAATGAATGCACGTACAGGAACCAGCACGGAGCTGGCTTTAAGAAAGCAAAGCCCAGTGCCTCCCTTCCAACACAATTAGAACTCGATGAACTTTTCCACAAGTATGGTGTCCAAAGCCGGGCAGGAAGGCTCGGAAGACATGGAGGAGAACTGCAGATAGGATGAGTTACCAAGAGATTCTCATGGGGTGGGAAAAGCTTCATCGATCCTGCGAGTTCTCTGCAGCTTCCAGGAGAGACGGATGAGGTCTTCTTTTGCAACTGGAAACAAGCTCAAATGACAAGCACTGTGAGACGAAGGAAAGATTCTTGAGAAGGCAGAGCAGGTACCAGGGCCAGGCAGGAAGCTTCTGTCCCCGGATGTGTTGTACAGTCGTTTGGGCTCTCACCTGCCACTAATAAATGGGGGTGGGTCTCCTTTGGCTGGGAAATGAGGCGAAATGACCTCTCAAGGGCTTTTCTGGTAGTAAGAACTGAACAAAGGCTCGGAGAAAACAGAGCCCAAGAACGTGTGACCAGAGCAGTGGGCCAGCAGTCATTCAAAGCCCTCCCCCCGCAGAGGACGGAGCGCCGGCGGTGCCTCTGCAGCTCACCAACCCTGGCCAAAGGACAGCGCTGTCCCCTTTGCCTAGTCCTCTAGCCTCTGCTTGTTTCCAGGTACGGTGGCAGAATGCCTCCATCTAGGGCTGCCTCCAAGTCTTAACCATACATCCGGTGGACCAAAGCAGTGCTTCTCCAGCTCGAGAGTGCACTGGAATCCCCCGGAGGACTGGTTAGAGAGCAGGTGGTAAGTGTGGGGTGGGGAATAAGGAGGTACGTTTCTCCTGCGCTGCCGAGGCTGCTGGGCGGGGCCCCCCCGCTCTGAGAACGACGCCCCTAGCCTGCGGTGGGGGCTCTGATGGGAAGTCCCCGCCAGGACGGCGCTCCGCCACGTGCCTGCCAGCTCGGCCCACTGCCCCACGCCCATTCAGACAAGCGAGGTCCCCGAGCCCTTCATCGGCATCTAGCTGCGGAGCTGGGCCCTCAGAGCAATGAATGAAGCATCTCATTCCTCCATGCTGTCTCAGGGACTGGGAAAGTATAAGCCTTTCCCACATAACGAGCTCAGCCACATTAAAAGCGGATCCCAGAGCCACATCAAACTAGAGTTGACACGCCCAGGAGTCATGGTGAGGACGGATGCCTTCTCACAGAAGCCCCCAGCTCTCCCTCAACCAGGGGCACAGCTGCGACATTAAGAACACGCAGCTTGAAGATGTGACACACAAATGTCAGTTGGCCTTGTGCACTGCTTCTGGGGGTGGAAACTGGTTTTCTGGAAGGCAATTTGGCGCTACTTATCTAAAGTTTTCAAATGTATATGCCCTTTGACCCCACCGGTTCTACATTTAGTGACTCCTAAGGAAATAACCAGACCAGTTGCAAAAGATTTAGGTAAACTTTATAATTTGAAAAAGTTGGAAATGACCTAATGGCCAATAAAGGGACTAGGTTAAATGAATTCAGTTGAGGTATGAATGGGAAGACTCCTCAGCCACCACAAATGCAATTGGGAGTGGATATATGTCAGCATAAAATATTTCAAAATGTACTATATTTAAAATAAAGGTTACAAAACCTTTACAAAATAAAGGTTACAAAAATTGTACAGAATCTTTCAAGTTTTCCTTGGCAGGAAAGCCATACTATGAAAGTAAAAATGAAATGGTCTGGAGAATTCCACATGAACCAAGTATTAACAGAGGGCCACTTCTGGGTGGTAAAATTATAGTTGTTTTTATTTCTCCCTTCTGATACATGTTCAAAAATTGATAACAATGTATATTACCAAGTATATTACTTTTGTAATAAACAAACAAAAGATTAGATTTTTTTTTTTAGGTTATAAAACCGACACATAGAGGCTTTCAATCTATTACAGGTAAGGACAACTTCAGGGGCTTATTTTCAGCATGGTTATCTTGAATGTGAAGGAAGCTACTGCCGAGCCTCTTCCCTCCAGGGGTCAGTGGAGTATGTTCCTAAGTGCACGGGAGCTTGCTGGGATTTCTGTCCTACCTCCACCCCTGGCCAGCAGCACTGCTCTCTCTGTCTTAGTTTCTCCACCTGTAAAATGGGTATGTTGATAGAGCACCTACTTGGTGAGTTGTTGTCAGCATTAAATAAGAAAATCGTGTGCCTGGCATACAACGAGCATCAGCAGATTTTTAGCTATTATTGTTAGGCTAAGGATAGAGCTTTCTCTTAAAAGTCTCCTTGCAAAGCACAGGACAAAGAGAGCAGAAGCAAATTCAAAATCTACGAGCTGAAGTGAACACCTTCCTGGCTCGTTGACACATGTCATGGTGGTAGAAAATGGTGGTGCAGCAACGAACATGCAGTACAGCAAGAAACCTAGGCTGGCCCGTGACCGATGGAGTCAATCAACATGTTTAGAAACAGCGCAGAAGGCGAGCGGGAATAAAAGGCAGAAGCAGCCCGTGGAATCTTTCAGCGATGTGGAAGGGTGGGGGGGGGGGTCTCTATGCGAGAAAAGCTGGTAACAAGAGCAACAGAAACAAAAATAAGCAATAAAGGGGAGTGGAGAATGGAGGCCATATGGAGTAAGGTGGCTGGTGCCGCTTGGTCTTCTGTTAGGTGGACTCCTAGGAAAACATTCGCCCAGGGAAAAGCACATGTGAGCAATGATCAGCAGTAAGGACTGACTGAGCAAAGAGGCTCTTTGTATGAATGGCCATTTACACACACACACACACACACACACACACACACACACTTATAGGTTGAGACCTGTATTCACATGCCTTGTGCAGTATCTGGGAGCGAGTGAAAGGAAAATATTTGACTCTTTTATGAAACTTTGGCAACAGAGATTTAAAAAACAAACAGATACTTGTAAGTTGCTTCCCAGCCTAGGACCTAAGAAGTGCTTCCTGAAATCATTTCTGAAGGGGCAGTTCCTCACAGAGAACAGAAAAACTAAACATGATTTTAGTTTGACTCTTCTGTAAGGAAACAGGCTGCCTGAATTCATCATTTCCATCTGAGTCTAACATCCATTTTTTTTTCAAGCTTTTGAAACCACTCCCCACCAGCAATCTACTTCCCTAAAGCACAGCAAACAGAAAAGATTGTCTTAGCATTTTCAGCCAAGGCACAAACTCTTATTTGGAAATCTATACATTTGAAACTGCATACCTGGCTTGGAATTTCCTCCAGATTAAAAGTATAAAAGTCATACAAGACCAAATGCGAAATCTGAGCTATGGTGAAACTATAAGTCATTTGGGAAATAAGAGATGCAAACCTTGGAAGATTTGCTTATTTATGACTTTAAATAATCTAAAAATATTTCCTTATGTCAGGAAGGCATATTTTCTACCTTATTCTAGCTGAAAACAGATTTCCCCCCCTTTTATAAAGAGAAATGTCCTTGAGTATAAACACTTGTGAACACTGCTAATTGTCCAAGATGGGATTAGAAAAAGTAAGATTTCAGAGAGCATTAAATTGAATATAATTGTCTACCTCTTACAGTAGCAGATGTTTCCTAATAGTATATTTAATAAGGGAAATGATAGAGCACTGCATATTAGTGATAATTACATACTGGAGCAAAATTCAGGGCTGGGGAGTAGAGTGTGTACAAAGCTAGAGAGGCAAAATTGAAGACCAGACCCTGAGCTGGCCATGGCAGTTACTCATACCAAAGAGAACCTGAAAGGCCAAAACAGCATATTTATTGCTTAGTAAAATCCAGCGCTGTGGACACTGAGGCAACATCCAGTTGTCTTGGGAACAAACTGCTTCCTCCAAACATGGAACTGCAAAATTATATACACCACCTTATCTACAGTTTCTCTTCTTAATGTTTTTTTCTCTCTCTTTTGGCCACGGGCTTTTAAAATTGGAAACAGAAGTATAGGATTCCTAAGTTTTTGAATATACTCTTACATATTATGTACATCAAAAACCAGGATCACGGCTAGGGCGCTGGTATGAAAATTAGGGAAAAGCAAATGAAATGATCCAAATACATGAATTTATTCATTTTGGAGAAAGGGAGCCAATACATGAGATTTTATCAAACTAGGCGCTTTAATGCATCATTACAAGGTAGAAATGATATCCCAGGTATGTGGAGTAGAAATACCCACGGCCCTTGTTGTTAAGGGGATGTGATGTGAACTAGACAGGGGGAAAGTTCCCTGTTCTAAAAGGAGCATGTGGGGAGAGGTGTCATTTAAGGGTCAAACTTGGCTGTGTCTCTAAGGCTGGATCTGGCAAGAAAACTCAACCAGGAAGAGAAAAGATAACACTATAAATGAATATGTTCACATTAAATAAACAGCTTTTATAATTCCTCACACCTGTTAAATTGTTTATTTACGAATATATTTTTAGATTTTAATTTTAAAGAGAAATGTCTGTAATTCTGTCAGGGCAAAGATACATAAGCAGCCAAAGTTTACTACTAAGGAGCAAAATAGTTCACAAAAAATCATTCTACCTAAAAGTATACCTTAATGTCAAAGCATATCTAATCTCTTAGGTTTTTATTAGAGAAAACTCCAAAAGATAAGACAAAAATTACAACTTTGCTTAATAAAAAATTAACAGGATTAATGCAGGTGTCCACTGATTCCTTTTCACTAAGCAATTGAGAAGATAAATTTATTTTAAAAGGGTCTTTATTTAGAGTCTGAATCCAGGAAAAAATATGTTAAGACAGTTTGAGGGGAAAACAGCTGATTAACTTGAACAAATAAAGACATGATTCCATATTGTAGAACAATATAGATTACTATAATCTAACACACTAATTTATTATGGCATATTTTTAGTTGAAATATGTGTATAATAAGATACCGGGAAATAGAGTAAAAGTATCCTTATTTCAGAATTGGAGGGGACCCTAGAGATGGGTGAACAGTTCAGATAAATTTAGAAATAATCTATGAATACTAAACACAACCGTTTCTGAGAGGGGTAAATTGTACTTGGTTTCTACTGGGGTAGAGAAGTGAATGTGTGAAAGAAAGTGTGAAAAAACTTCATAAAGTAGCTAAGGATGCAACAGATACTCTCCTGAAACTTTTATTTATATTAAAACACTGGAATGTACCCCAAGCTGTTGGCTATGTCTGCATCTATAGTGTGTGATTTAGCCAATTCTAATCATAACAGACTCTTTGAGGTTCCTAGAACTATTCACAAACATAAACCTTTCCAGCGATTTTAAAACTCAGGACAATGAATGTTCCACTTGCCCTTGAGAGAGGGGACAGCCGGGGATGCTGGTAGAGCCAGACGGCCTGGATTCAAATCCTGATATGTGAACTTGGGGAATTCTGCCTCGTTTTCCCACATGTCAATGGCGACAGTAGCAACACTCACCTCGTGGGGCTGCCAGGAGAAGTGAATGAATCAATGCACTTAACTCACCTGTGGAAGACCTGGCTCACAGCTCGCGAGTGCTTCAAGTTTTTAGTAGTAATAGACTGATTTTAGGAGACCAGGCCTATACATCAGTCTTGGGATCGATTTTGGGGTTCCCTCAGGCTGAGGCCCTGCCCTCTGCTAGGTGCCCATGGCTATGTGAAGACACCTTTACTACTTCCTGTTTGGGATGATTAAATGTTGTCATGTGGGTCCCCTCCACTGGACTCAGGGAAGGCAGGAGCCAAATTCTAGTCATCCTTGCTAAAAAAGTCCTTTAAGGGAATATTTCTTTGAATAAGGAAGCACACTAATTTCCCTCTACCTGAGGAAGAAATTTTAAATCCATTCAAAATGCAGACTGTTGAACTGACCCTTTTCTGTTTCAATAAGAGGAAATCAGTGTTTGGCCTGACGTTATCATTATATATCAACTTTTAAGAGCATTTGTGGCCTGAAACATGTCCCAGGGGAGAGCTGATTATACTGGGACATTGGGCTGAAATGGCCTGTAGAAAACAGAGAAAGCAGCAACTTTGGGGTCAAACTGAAAATTAAGTAGAAGTTGAGATCACACCATTTTCGGTTGTCGAGAGTGCTAATTCACAGCACAGTGGGACTGCAAAACAGATCGAACCTGCACTCCTGACTTTGGAAGACTCTGGCGAGCTCAGTCAACGCAGCTTCAGCTACTGTGTCAAAGACCGAGTTACAATTATTTAACCAAGGTGGAAATAAGCATTTGTGACCTCCTAAGAAGCAATGAAATGTCTATTTTCATATAAACTACCCCAAAACAAACACCCAGGGCAATGAACCAGAAAAATGTCCCAAAGAACAGAAGAAGGCTTCTAAATAGATTGCTTTTTCTAAGTTTCATTTTAAGTAACAGAAAAGGATTTAACTAAATTATTCTCCACTCAGACGATCAAAATGGCTTTGCGATTGCTATTTTGGATCCATTAAATTTCAAGAAACTGGATGAAACTCAAATCAAAGATCTGGAATATTTTAAATGGCACCATGTACACTACACAATAGTTATACCAATTACAACATTGAAGTAACTTGATTCATATAATTTAGTTGATTGTATTAAATCAAAGAAGCTGAATTCATTTCTTGTATGTTCATGAATATCTCCAAAATTATTATGAGGCTTGATGACTGAAAAACTTTCCCATTTCCTCAGTGTTCACTGGTGACATAATTTAGGTCAGATGTATACTGAGAATACAAGAATAAAGTACTTAGAAGAATCCTAAAGGGCACTTGGTGAATGTTCTCATTTTAAAGTAAGAATTTGGAGACCCAGAAGAAGCAGGGAATGTAGCGCTTTGAAGACCTGAGTTTGGGTCCCAGATTTGCAACTTAATTTGCTGTGTGACTTCAGGAAGGTTAATACCTGCAAGCCTCAACTTCTTCACCTGTAAAGTGGGAATAATAACTGTACTAATCATCTAGGGTTGTGGTAAAGATTAAATGGCATAAATATAAAAGGCACTTAGTACAGTCTGTCATCACATAGGGGCACACTAAATGCTAGATTTATATTACTGTTACGACTAAAAAGTGACCCCTAGTGCAAGTTAGTAAGAACACAACTTGAAGTAGAGTTCCCAATACTTACTAGAGCTATTTTCATCTAACCACAGTACCTGGGATAAAAATTCATTGGTAGTGACAATTTAGTGTAACTCTACAACAAAGAGGAGGGCATTTCAGTCAAGCTATTGAAATGGCTAAAATATGAAATTAGCGATGACACCCTGAGGTCCCAATCTCATGGAGAGTCTATATAAATAGATATTCACAAGCAATGGAAACGTTTCTCTTCATAACTGTTTTAGTTAAATTATGTTTTAAAATAGTTCCCACCAAAAGCTGCTCATAGAAAATAAATGACAAGGTAAACTGGTCACAAAAAGAAAAAAAAAAGCTAGGGTCCGACTGCTAATGAGCTTAAATTTGGCTTTGATTAGTTCCTATATTGAATAAGCCTGATAACTCATATGTTGTATTGTCAGTGAGATATTACATATCCTCTATTAATCTGCTGTGGAGGAAGCAAGATAACAAGTGATCATGGATCCACCGTGTGGGCGGAATTTGTCTGTTTGGCTTACACAGATTAGGAATACAGTAATTAGGAATACCTGGGAATACAGTAACCCCATCACTGATATTTGGAATTGCCATTTTAACAAATATTTACTGTCCTTAAATGGTTCAACTATGAGCTGAGTTTTTTCCTTATTTTTTTTAAAGAACTAAGAAGCCTCATCAATAATATAAGTTTTATATAACATATTCCCAGTGCTTATGCATTTGATGATTTTTAGTTGATTGGGAATCTCTACAGTAAGTATTCTTAGACTGTCAAGTATAAAACACTCTACTGTAATAAACTAAAGATCACTTCTGTGCCAATCTTGAGAATGATCAATGCATGTATAATTAATTTTAAAGCTGTAAAAATGATTACGAGCAAATGCAATATGGCATAAATATTTCTCTGGAACAACAGTGAGATAAGCTGAAGTATAAACATGAACAAAGCCAAAACACCTTTTTATGTAACACCAAAGTGATTCAGTCGGCCAAGAGATGAAGAAAATAGTAATTTGAAAAGTGGCAATTTGTATCCATACCCAGTATTTAGTGTTTCAGCTACTAGGAATAAAATAGTTTGGCAACTTACCCGCATTTTGGCACAAGCATCCTGGGTTGACTCTGTCCCCCTGAGCTCTTTTATCAGCATAGAACCTAAATACTGAAACCCAAAAAAACAACGCAAAGGTTTATAAAAAAGAAAGCGTCAACATCCATCACGATTCAAAAACAAATCACAGGAGCACCAGTGGTCTGGGTTTCCCGGCTATAAGCTGCTACATAACTTTTAAAAGCTGACAGTTAACTAATCCTAACACATAATGGATTCGCAGACACAATTAAGCAGAATTAAAAAGTTCTAGCTCTGGGGGTTGCAAATTGCCCTTTATAATAAAACTGCAGCATCTTCTAAAAATGCCATCTTTCAAATCATATTTAACTGCAAAATGGGGGCATCTAAAAATGTTTTTCCTTTTTTTTTTTTGTTTTTTTTTCTTTTTAGTCCGCAATGTCTGCAAAAATAAATCACACTACTGTCTGTGTAATTACAGGGTTGTGTGAGACAGCTGAGAAGCTGAGCAACATGTACCCCGTTCGGGCTCACTCGGCTGCATAGGTAATTAACATCAGGCTGTTCTTAGGCGGAGGCGCAGTTTTGGACCTTTTTCATTCACAGCTGTGTGGCCTGTGGCTGATGCACCTGAGACCTGGGGACAGGCGGGCAGGGAAAAGGAGATTCTCAGCTGTTTTACAGCAGACAGAGCCGAGTCCCCGTGGCAAACGGACACAATGGAGGGACAGGTGCCCCAAAAAATCTGCTTCCAGGAACTTCTATCCGCTTTGCTGGGAGGTGATTCTATCTAACACGGAATGGTGCAATCCGCCATTCATGCCCCAAATTCGGACCAGGGCAAACAGTATTAAACGAAACGTCTAAATTGCCTTTCTTCCAGTTGGCCCTTCCTCAACCTTTTGACCTTTAATGGGGTTCTTCTTTCCTTTTGTCCCTTCAATGAAAAAAAAAATCATGCTCTACTGATCTTCTAAAAAGTAGATTAAAATAATTATTTTAGAAGTGATTCGAAAGCCTTCCTGAGAGGACCAGCGACACCCGAAGTCTGCAGAAACCCGGGAGTCGGTCCTGAGGATCCCAGAAATCCTGGCCTGGAGAGGACGTGCGAAGGCACAAGGCAGAGGGCTCGCTCAGGGCGCTAGAGGAGAGGCCCGGGGACCTGGGGTTTCAACT
The DNA here is from genome assembly GCF_023851605.1 of Tamandua tetradactyla. Lineage (NCBI taxonomy): Eukaryota > Metazoa > Chordata > Mammalia > Pilosa > Myrmecophagidae > Tamandua > Tamandua tetradactyla. Next base: position 165,149,803 of record NC_135333.1, on the reverse strand, counting down.
TTGGAAGAAGCAAGAGCTTCTTCTACCCTACAGTTTTGGGGAGGTCACAACAGACAAATCCAATACAGCAAGGTAAGTAAGCAATAAAAGAGGTACAGAGAACACAAAATGGAAAAAAAAAAGGCTAAATTGCCATGCGAGAGAGCGCGAACACTCACATCTTAATCCAATTAAGCGAAATGATCTTACAAAATCTTTGTAAGTTATCAGAAAGTTTGCCCAAAGTGAAGCATTTCTTTCTAAGAGAGGCAATTTCAATGTGCTGCAGAATGTTCAGGCACGTTTTCTGCTGTAGTCATGACAACCACCACCTGCCCCAAAGCCTGCAGTATCTTCTGAACATTTACCTGTTTATCTTACTTGCAATTCTCAGCTAAGCTTAACCGAGTCCTTCTCTTAAGAAAAAGACCCAGTCACATATCCTAATGGAGGAAATGAAAAGAATCCCGTCTTTTTATACAGAGGCAGACCCAGTGCTTTGAGGTCACTGCTGAGTGAGTGGAGATGCGTCCACGTGCTGTGTGTATCCTTGCTTCCATTTTAAGATTGCCCTCTACCACCTTGTTAACAAAATACAACTAAGAAGAAGGACAAACAGATGTTAGGAATACGAGAGAAAAACGGTTATGAGTCTCTATTTACACTCTTTCTTTGGACAGTAGGCCACTTTGAGGGAAAAACGCTTCAGAAGTTTCAGTGGTGGACATGTTGGTATATTTTTAATACGAAAGCGAACAAACCGGAAACATGCCCTCTCTCCCCAGTGGCACCAAGAACTGAAAAGGTGACTTACGAAAGCTTTGTAGTCGCAGGACTGGAAGATGAGCTTCTCTGGGTGGTGCTGCCAGTACTGGACTGGCGTGGAGGCTGTGGCTTCATTTGGTGGCCGCAGGGTGATGGAAGGTTCTCCCCAGTCTCCTGTCTGAAAATCAGATTCATTCTAGAGGTGATATGGGCAGGAGCAAGGTTCATTCACTAAGGCGGACCTGATTCACTATCTTACACACGTGTGCTACAGATGTGCCCGTGCCTTGGGTGTGCCATATGTCTACAAACACCCTCCTGCTTCTTACCTTTTTATGTGTGCTGGCATCCTATTTCCCAAAGCTGACTTAACTTTTGGTGGTGCGAAGAAGTTGAATTATTCTATTTTTAGGATGACACACTTTGAGAAATAATTTTAAAATAAAACATGAAAATGTTCATAAATGGTTTGCTAATTCATGAGAGTCTATTGCAATAGCCAAAGAATACACTGTCTTTGAAAGAATTTTTGATTTTTAAATTTGTGGGAAATTTTTAGTTTGAATTGCTTTTACATTCAGAATGTATGTCCCATAAATTTAATATACCATGTCCTTTGAATGATTTACATCTCTTGAGGAAAGGATGTATGAATTAAAGTATGTGTGACACGAAACAAAATCTTAAAAGAAAAACTTACTAATGGATAACAACTAGTTTCTCTCATCTGACTTCAATTGCATTAAAATAATACCAAAGCGATTGTTTTGGATGCAAACAGCTGCTTTCTCCTCAAAAGCACCAGCGAAGACTAAACAGTCAAACGCCTAGTTTGATCATATGTACTGGAGGGTCCTGATTCACAAATATAAGCATGTTCATTCACCTATGATGGTGTATTATCCAAAATACACGTGCTAAGATAATCTCCATCCTATCACTGCTGAGGTTAGCCACCATCTGCTTTATCACTATCCCTGTTAGTGCAAGCCTCTACAAAGTCAAAGACCCACGCTGGCAGGTCTCTTCCTGGCTCTAAACTGACTTCATATTATATATGGAGATCTATTACTCTTTTCCTGGGTAAAGATTCTGGTTTTAAAACACTCAGTTCTTTGTTCTCAAATGGACTGAAACTAGAAAACAGGAAGATTTCCAAAATCACTCTCTTCTAAATTGAATTCAGCTGGCTTTATAGAAGTAAAGAGAACTTACTTTATTTCCTAGGAGTTGGAAGAGTATAAAAAGGTCTCATAATCTTCAAAACCAAATAAAATCTTGGTCAGAAACCAAGTTCCACTGACATATGAGCAAATAGGCTGACACTCTGTAGGATTCCTTACCACGGGGTTTTCAAGGAGTCTGGGGCAAGAAGGCAACATTTTGGATGTACATGCATATTTTGGGGGAGAAGGTCCGTGGCTTTCATTCAACTCTTCAAAAGGTTCTCGAACCTCCAAAAGGCAAGGAGCACACTTCTCCAGGAAGAGCTTAAATAGGGTGTGTGTTTTGGGGAGAAGAACCAGCATTCCAATTTTCTCTGTGCAGGTTGGGCTGATGATATTAGATGGGATATGAGGTGGCTGCCTCTGATGGAAAAGTGCTACGTAAAGGCCTTGCCTTCTGGAAATCTCTAACTGGCTTTGAAGAAACAGAAGAGAATTCTAGGGGTCCTCAGGAATGGGCAACCTTTCCATGGAAGAAGAGGCTGAAGATTTTCTCCTTGAGATGGGTCAGTCCCCATTATAGGAGAAACAAAGTTAGCCTCGGGCTATTTTCTTGGCTGCTCCTTGAGTGTGTGACCAGTCAGAACTTCTCCTCTGGCTCCTCTCTCCTGCTCTATTTCGAGCAACTATTCGTGGTCGTTCTTCTTTAGTAGCTGATTTACTTGCATATTGCTCAGTCTCCTATCTCCTCACTGCGGACATAAAGATTTTATCTGTTATGCTTATTTTAGCATTTTTTGTTTTCTGACCCCTCCTTCCCTGGCTCATTCTGGCTCTTGAGTTTTCTCTTGATATTTGAATTTTTATCTTGTAAAAGCAATGACAACAATTAATTATGGAATTAAGTTTTTCTCTCGTTTCCTATTTTGAATCTTTCTTTTCCTTCTTTCTCAAATTTCCGGATCTTAATGATCTCTCCAATATTAATTGGAGAGTTCATTCATCATTGGGGGCTATGATATGCACTTAAAAACCTGCTATAAAATTCAAAATGTAGGCTGTGTGGATTTCAATATTATTGTGAAGCTGAGTGTAGTAACCTTTAAATGATCAAAGTTTAAAACTCTGTAAAGAGGCAGCTATGGATTCTTAAATAAAAAGCTCTCCCCAAATCTAGCAAAGCGTCCTCTAATCTTCCCCTTAACCTTCCCCCCACTTCCCCCTCCCCACACCCCCGTCGATAAAGCAACAGCAACATAGCAAACAGGAATTGTACACTGAAGTCACAGGTAACACTGTTAACGGAACAACAGAAGTTTGCACGCAACTCTGTGGAATGATACAAAAGGAGGATCTGATTGACATCAAAGGAGCCTGTGATTCCTGCTGATGTGACCCTGGAACCAAGCACGGGGTCTTCATGTCAGCCTCTGACAGGCAGCCGGGCACACCTTGGTGGAGCTCATACACAATCTTCAAAAAACAGCCTGAACAGACACGCACAAGCTGGGGCACCACGGCTTGGGGAGGGGCTGGGGGTGGAGACGGGTGTGCTGAAGCTCGGGTATGGGGACATTTCACTGGTTAGTACGTTAAGCATGCAAATCATATGCAAACTCATTCTCCAATGGCTGAATTCACTCAGGCACTCTTGTCATTAGATTTCAACATGAGTTCCACACTGCCAAATGCTGATGCAAACCGTTGACGTCATTCACGTAAGTTGTAGCAGCCATTTTGGGAAAAACAAGCCCCAGCACATGCCATCTCAGTCTGGAAACCATCCCATTCTCCTACTGGGTGAGCACGGGAAGAAATTAGCGGTACATCCATTTAACTGTTTAGGCAGTGCCATCATCTGCTTGGCCATGACTCCACTTTGTCCAGGAATCACAAACCAACTGCTTTGAATCCAGCCTGAGCTGATGGGGTCTCCCCAGGTGCTACGGGGAGAGATAATTATAGGGAAGAAGAACACACCTTACTTTATTTTCTTTGTGGCCTTGACGCATTGGTCCAGTCCAAATATTTTTAAATTCCCTGCAAGGACTGAGTCTACTTTTCTGGAAATAGAAACTGAGTTTTGACATACTTAGTGTTATTTCCACAAATTTGTTTTCAAAGGGATAATGTTCACAACATTGGATGAATAAGAAAATACATTTCCTTTCTTCCTGGAAATGCAACACCTTAACAAAAATTTGGACCTCAGTTCTAATAATATTTAGAAGACTCAGTTTGTCGGAGCTGCTTTTCCTCTTTGGAGTTAATGCAATAGGTTAATGAATGGACTTCTACAAATGGGATTTGTATTCTGCTATGGGGATGGTGAAGTTTGGTTTTGGGAAGGATTCACCTGCCAGGCTAAGCAGGGTTACCTTAGCTCTCCACCCTCCCAGAGGCTGAATTACAGCAGGAATGACCCATAGGGAACTAGGGAGAAAGTTACTCTATGACCCAAAAGTTAAGGTAGATGTGTGGTTTTGTCCCATACATATAATATTCCACACTGTGAAACCCCAGTATTAGGTCTTTTTATACATATTACATTCATATCTATATAATAACTGCATTTCCTCAGGCAAAAATTTTAATTGAATTTAATAGTTCCTCAGTTATAAAAAATGTTCACCAAAGGGGGAAGAAAAAGTTTCCAGCTGGAAATTCTTTCTAAAATGTTGCTAAACATTGAATCAAAGTCAAACAGACCTAGAAGGCCTTTTGTCTCAAAAGAATGGTTTGTAGTTAAATGTTATCTTCAATAAAAAAGTAAATTAAACACAGTAGCAATGATACAAAATAATCATAATTGGAATAATAGGATGGAGTAGGAAAAGCTTTGTGTAAAATATTTGGTTGTTTTTTAACTAGTACGTAAGATTGCAACTGACTGATAGTGTATTCTTCAGAGTTTGATTAATTACGGAAGAGAAATTAAAATGGTTCAAGTCACTGTTACTAAATGTCTTCAGGCTTTTACTTCAGAGCTTAAAATACTTAGAGAACAGAAACGTTTCCTTTAGGTTCATGTATTTAATGATCCTAATATGCCAAGAATCTGGGCATGGCTTAAGACTACCATTTATTTTGGTATTTATTATTTTTTATATGAAAGCCTAAGGCTTTTTCAAATTGTTTTACAAACTCACTAAAGTATGGCAATTAAACAGAGGACAATGTACATAATCAACTATCCCTTCAAACTATTTAAGTTCAAATAAAAATTAGCCTTCCAACATAAAGGCACACAATAATTTGAGTTGGTGCTTTAAATGGGGAATCGATTCTGTTTAATAGGTATTACCAATTGCTTACTATAAAGGCTCGGTGTGGCTGTTTGAAGCACTACAATTGCGTCACACCTAATATGTAATTAAATGGTCCCTTATATCATCAGCTGAAAAATATAAAACCACTAATTTAAACCACTAATTAATCCATAGATAAATTTTTATTGGATGGCAGATTCCAAAATGCAGCTTTTAAACACTGCATTATTTTTAAAGGTACGAAGCTGCAAGTGTTTAGTTTGTCTGTGGGCCATACATTTACGACAAATTCATTCTCTTTCAAAAAGAAGGAAGTTGAAGATATTATGTATTCTGTATGCTCTAAGAATACAAAGAGGAAAACATTCTCTATGGTCTTATTTTGTCATTGAGTAAAAATTTTCCTAAAGAAAATAAAATAAAAAAAAAAGAAAAATTTTCCTAAGTATCTAAGTAAATAATTAAGAGCCATGATTACAGCTTCTCTTTCTAACCTGAACAGAAGGGAACTGTATTTTCCATGCTTTGTATTGCTCTTTAAAAAAATTTTTAAATTAGGATTTAATTGATTTTTATTGAAATAGAAGCATTGAAATCTTTTCTACTAGGAGTTATTTCCACCTACCTGCTTATAAATTTAGATCTGAATATTAACAAACATTATTCTCTATTTCTTCAGAACACTTAATGAAAAACCAAAATGATTTTAAATGACAATTGTTATTTTAAGGTTTTATATTCAGTAAGTCTAACATTTTAGAGATGGGCTAACAAACAGATATAAGATTTATGTGGTCCCATCTACATTCCATTATCTCTGAGGCTTTGAAGAATGCTACCTATAGCGCTATGCTCATAAATATTTATACATTTTTTGGAAATATGTATAGAAAGGCCGTCTATAAGCCGTCACACACACACATGTAGGCACGATGCTGCAGTACTTACTTGAGAAAAATCTTCCAGAATAAAGAGTGCTACTTTGGTCAAATGCAGTTGGTTAGCGTGACTTTGTTCCCACTGATGATGAACGCAGAGATGGACACTTGTGAGTGCATAAAAAGCTCAGTTCACACTTATGGGTTCAGGAGTAACTGCTGAATCACCGGAGCCCCAACGCAAGGCAGAATTACCCCAGAGCAGACACAGGGTCCCCATGAGCCAGATTTCCCATGCACAGGAGGAGGGGCGTGCCTGACGTGACACCCCCAGAGGGGCCCAGCATGCCACCCCAAGACCTCTGCTCCGTGATTCTCAACCAAATGTGCCGACCTCTCGGATGACCAACTATCCACTGGGGAAACTTTAACAGGAGAGGAAGACAGGATTGTGTATTAAAACAGAAAATGTAAAAAGAAATAAGTGAAATGTTCACAGTTTCCAAACAGAAAAGGGTTTTTCCTCAAGTATACAAAGGGGGAAATGTGAACAGTTGAAAATTGGGCAACGCAAAGTCAAGTGGGTCACAATTTCACAACATTGCAAAGATCGGTTCAGTGCGTCAGATGGAAAAAGGCTGAGAACCACTTTATAGCTGTCACAGAGCCTCTCCCCCTGCACACCTCCTGCATTTGCGTTAAACTTGTCCAGAATATCATGCAAATCATACTCAGTTAAAGATTTCTCACAAGGGCAGTGCACAAACCTTCAAGAATTATTAGACACAATGGGTTGAATGGCCCATGGACGTGGGGAGTACAAAACGAGGAAGAAAACAACAGTGATATATACATGTATGTGTATATATATATTTCTATATATATCAATTTACCCTTTTCCTTCTGCCTGTAAAAGCAAGGTAACACAGACACCTGGAATGAAAGCCAAAACTCCCACGGCACAGATTTTAACCGTAGACTTTAAAACCAAGGATGTTTCTCATCTCAGGACAATTTTTGCACAAAAATTAGCCACAAGGCACAGCAAATGAAGTTATCATAGACAGACCCTCAGGCGTCACTAGACATGACAGGTTTTCGGCATTGCCAGGACACAGTACCTGTAGCTAATCACAACACTTTGCAACACATCACATGGCATGAGTTCAGGAAGAAAATAAAAATAACCATTTGTAACCTTACATTATGGGCCTGGTGGATGGCTGAGAAAGGAAATCCAGCGTTCTGATTCGTCCATATCTCACAGACAGACGACTGCTGATATAAACAGAAAACTATCTCATCTCGTCAATAGTTAAAACATGATAACTACCAAGATAGCATCAAGGAAGGGAAGGGGGAAAATAATAAAAAGGAAAGAATCATTTTTCTTAAGAAAAAATGTATTACAGGGCCCAAGATTTAATAAGCAATTTCCAAGTCATTCTCTTTTTGCTTAAAAACATTTTGGGCTGGCTGGGGGGAAAAATAAAAAAGACCATTCATGCATTCGTTTTATATTAAAGGTAATTACTAATACAGTCACATTTTGGAAAAAAAAAACTGTTTTACATTTGCCAAAAAGAATGAAAATATCCTCCCTCTGCAGGCCATTTCTATCAGGAGATAATTTCTTTGTGCGTGAGAACGGTGGGGGGAGAAAACCTTTGGCACAGTGCAAGGATTTTTTATTTTCTTATCATCACTGACCGAGAACAGATGAGGCAATAACGTGACTTTTCGGATCCAATCACTGCTCCACTTGCTAAACCTGAAGACAGGTGTCCCAGTGGCGCTCCCCAGCGCAGACTTAGGGTTTTGGTCACGCCCCTTACCCTGCGGGCATCACGCCCCTTACCCCAGCAGGAACGTCCCAGGGGCGGCCCGCCGGCCCCCGATGCAACAAGGCAACACTGTCTGCTGAGACCCAAACTCCACTCCCGAAGTCACAGCAGCCCCCAGAGAGAGGCACTGGGCCTCTGGCCTGACCTTCTTAGGGCTCTTTTCCCGAATTACACCTTCCGAAAGACAAGGGGACAGCGAGGCCCGCGTGGCAGAGCACCCAAACCTATTCGGCCAGCACCGCGGGCCTCCCCAGATGCCCCCGCAGACAAGACAAAGATCGCTGCAGGAAGGAGCTAAGAACACCCCGCAGTACGGGCGGAAACGCAGCAAAGAACAGTATCATCCACCCATTAACTGAAAAGGAAGCTTATCCTGGCTAAATGATCCCTTCTATTCTCCACCCCCCCCCCCCCCCAGGAATGCTCACTGGAAAGCGAGCACCCCATCTCTCCAGGATCCATGCCCTCTCGGGACACACCTGCACGCCTCTGCTTCCATCCCTTCTCGGGCTGTCCTTGGGACGGCCGCGGGGTCAGAGTGCCTGGTGGCTGGTAGGGAGGCCAGTCCCCGGTGACCCGACCCCAAAGCACCTCCAGCTACCTCCCACTAAAATCAGCTCTTTCATTCCCAATTCCCTCTCTAAACATCATGCTATCTTCGCCACAGGTGGGCCTTCCTCTTCCTGCTGGGCAGAAATTTATTCTCTAGCAAATGGAGTCCTGTGCCCCCCAAATCCCCTGGCCTCTTCTCCATCAGCTGTCATCTGATTGAAATGTCCTGACTCCACACTTTCGGAAGATTCCCAGTTTACCAAGCACAAAACCTACATGAGGGCGCCCCTGCCCTCTCGGGCACCCTCGCCCCTAATTCCTTAGCTCGTTATTCTATGCAATATGAGCCTGGCGTGGAGTTCCCCAGAAGGCAGTGGAAATCCCCGCTTAGATGGAGCCTGTCTCACTGATCCTGAAACTGATATGTACGAATATAACCAGTTCATGGAAGTCTCACCCTACAGGGGGGCAAATGTCTAACATTCTACTGTTTCCCAGTGGGCCGTGGGCCCATTTCCCCTCCCTGGCGGGCCCCAGGGCACTTTGAACATTTTGGGTGGGCTGCATGACCTCCCAGCACCTTTGAATAATGAAGAACCTCTTTTGTGTAAAGCTCCAATCTCACAGTGACGCTCACCTTCCCCTCCCTCAGCACCAGCCGGTCTTGGGGCTCTAACACCCCAAATGCGTAAGCGTGGCTTTGTCCTCTTTCCCTCCTCCGTGGCGTGGAGGTGGGATGGGGTGGCAGGGTCCATCTCGTGATGCCGGCCACCCAAGCTCCACCTTTCTCATGGGGTGTAGGGTGTAGAGAAGGACAAGGGCCCTTTCTAATCTGGATGCTGATGGACTCTCTGACGGTCGTCCCTGCTTCCCGGGGTAACGCTACCTGGGCCAGAGAAGCCCTCTGTGGAGCACGTGCCCCCGTGCTGGTCTGCCATGTGCGGGGCGAATCCTCTGGGAGACTCCTGGAGCTGGGCAGGACACCCCTGCACCGTCCCTGATGGGCAAACTCTGGCTCCAGCTTGACTTCCACTGACCGCACCCACTCCTGTGTGTGATGCAGGGGGGGCGGCAGGGCCGCGTGATCCAGGAGCCACACACCCACCCTGGCCAGTCGGGCCAGGAGAGGTGGCTGCACTGTGACGGCTCCCCTCTCTGCCAGGACGCTGCCAACTTCCCTCTCTCCAGCTTGTGCAGGTGCCACGAGCATCCATCTGCCTGCCAAAGGTCCAACTGCCGAAAGAGGTGCCGGGTTCCCTGGCGGGCACCCCCGTCTGCGCATGCACCCTCTGCTTGGCCTGGGGTGGTGGGGAGGCGCTCTCTCTCCTCCCCCTGGGAAAGGAAGGGAAAGCTGTGGTCCTTCCCACAGGGACTGGACACACGCTCTCTACTCTCCCCAGGCCCCCTCCTGCCCGTGTGGCCGGGAGGCTGGCCATGGCCGGGGCTGTGCCGCTCCTGGCAAACCCCGAGCAGGCTGCCTGGCTCCCAGGGGCAGTGCTTGCTCTCTTTAGGATGGATGGCATTTAGTGTCTGTGGGAAAAATTCCACTTAGCATCCTGTTACATAAAAATATCTTCCAGCAGTCACATAGGGCTGCCAGAGGCGAGGAGGGGAGACAGGACCCCATGCAATATTAATTTTATTTCAAAAACTTCATATAAAATTTTTCTCAACGAAGGAAAAAACCCTCTAGTCATAGACACAGAAGAGAGTTCATGCAGTTTAAACACATTTTCAGAAGGTACAACAACTATTTTCCATTTACAAGCCATGTTTTAAACTTAGAAAAAGTGAAACCTCCATAATTTCCAATAATTGTATGGGTCAGTGCAAATGGTAAAAGTCAGATTTCTAAAATAGAGTTTCAGTTAAGGGCAGTTAATTGTGTTTTTGTTATGAAGACTGTTAAAAAGAATAGGCTGATGCATTCTGAATATCATAATAGTTTTGTTAGCAGTAAATAATTTATCAGGCTCATTTAGCAGCAACTTAAGGTGGACCAGCTGTAACTGCTGTGTTCAGAATAGAAGATGGCTCTTCTCCTGGATGCGTGGTTATTAGACTGAGTGCTGGCATGAATTTTTCAAATGCAACAGAACTTCCACTGCAGAAATTCATTATGCTTATGAAGATAATATTTCAGAGTACAAAATTTATTGAAGTACTGGTTTTCAAAAAGTTTTGAGAAAGAAAATAGAATAGCGGGGGTGGGGGGAGAAAATCATCTGGGGCCTGAAATCTTGCAAAGCAGTGATTTAAAGCTAAGTTTTAATTAAGCTTTAGAATTCCCTTCATCTGTAAAGAAGACGACTAGTATTTGCCCTACTTACTTCACCTGGGGGTTGCGGGGCTCATGTTCGCTTCATGGGAGAGGGAACCTGTGCATGGCTGAATTCCCAGGGCCTAGAGCACTGAAGGCCTTCAAATATATTTAACAGACGAATGGCATTACACAATGTGTTCAAAAGTTCTTGGTGAACACCAGAGTGCCCTATAACTTTAGTTACTGTCATTGTTCACTAACAGTTGTGGTCGGTTCACTTTAATATCGCTGCTTGTGCCCCGAGTAAACCTCATGCCACCGATCCACTTCTGCTAAACTGTACTGGAGATTTCCCTCGCAGACTTGTTAGAAGAGTCCTCATTTGTCCTGATAGACAATTTCATTTACTTATTAAATTTCTCTCAATTCCTCTGCCACATATCTTGCAAAGGCTAATGCGGTTGATCTGAACATGAATTACTAGGAGATCCTAATAAATGGGAGTTAAAGAAAGACACAGTCGCCTTATAACTGAGATATTATCAATGATTTAATGTTTATTTCTTTGATGAGTAGAAGTCAACACACATTCGAAGCTGTATAATGTTATCTCCAGCCTAGACTCTCCCCTGACTCTGGAAATGTTTTCTTGAAATCAAACAAAATGTACAATAAAAAGAGTATTACCAATCTCCAAAGTTCCTCTCCTAAAAGTGGGCTCCTTTTCTTTTCCACTGGTAGTAATCCAGCCCTGTACAATCAATTATCTCCTTTGTCACCCATTCTGTCCTCTTTATAGAGCAATCCCTTAAAACTTCCACTAAAAGCAAACAAACTCCCTCCCTCCTTGAGCCCCTGCTCCTTTTCTCTGTTCCACGTTAAGCAAAGCTCTCCAAGACAGTTCCACTCGCATGGTCCCCCCACTTTCTCTTTCCTGACCTCTGGTGACCCACTCCACTGAAATCGCTCTTCTCCATAAACTCCACTCTCACTTTCAGTGATCATGTCTCGCTTCTCAGACTTTTCCAAATTCTCTTTTCTCTGGCTGTCCTACTTGGCCTCAACCAGTCCTGGCTCCCAAATTCGTATCTCCAGCCCAGACTCATCCAAACTTCACACGCAGATAGGCAGGTGCCTACAAGACACCTCCACGTGGATGTGACATAGGCATCTTGACTTTAAATTAACATCACAAACCAAGTTCCTGCCTGTCTTCACCTTCCCCATAAGCTGTCTTGTCTCCTCAAATAGCAACCTTATTCTCTCCAGTTGTTCAGTCTCAAAACATTGGCACCATCCTTTCTCTCACACTTCACACTCAGTCCAGGAGCAAATCCCATGGAATTCACTTCTAAACTCTACTTCCACTTCTTACCCTCCTATCGCTTACTTTGGTCTACAGCCACCATGCTCTCACATTTGGATTACTCCATTAGCATCGTCACTGGTTTCAAAGATTTCACCTTTGTCTTCTGAGTGTCTGTTCTCAACACAGCCAAAAGGATGCATTTAAAATGAAAGCCAAACTGTGGCACTTTGCTCCATCTAAGGAAATTTCGAGTCCTGACAATGGTGGGCAAACGCCTTACCTCTCTCTCCTCTCCATCCACTCTTCTTTCTCACTTGGTTCTGATGGCACAGCACACTCCCGCTTCAAAGCCCCTGTATTTATTGCTCCTTCTGCTGAAATGTTCTTCCTCAAGATACTGCAGGACCAGCACCTTCACCTCCTTCAGACTTCTACTTAAAGGTCACTGCCTCAGGGAAGTCTTCCCAGCTACTCTAGCAGACTGTATAAAATCAAGTCTATGGGCAACACACAATGGCTCAGGGCAGTGCGATGGTGGCTCAGTGGCAGAGTTCTTGCCTGCCATGCTGGAGACCTGGGTTCGATGCCCGGAGCCTGCCTATGCCAAAAAACAAACAACAAAAACGAGCAAACAAAAAAAATCAAGTCTGTGCTTTCCACGCTGTAAAAGGATTAGGCTTTCAAGCAGAAATACAGAATTTGAAAAAAGTTTAGAGCATAAGAACCTGACATTCACTCAAAGAGAGCTACTGACCATCTATTGGGTGCCAGGTATGGGCGGCCAAGATGAGTCAGGCTTAAGCCTGCTTTTAGTTAATATTTCCGGAATAGGTACTGCTATGGACACGGTCCTTTTCCCACTGCCAGGACCAGCAGTGAACTGGGATCGAGAGGCTGACGGTGGGTGTCAGAGCAGATAAGCCACAACTGCTTCACAGAGTCCAGCACACCAGAGTCCAGCTTTGAAAACCTACTGGGGGTCCACTGATGTGTCGGTAGTTTAATAAAGAAACTTTTATGAAGAAAGCTCTCCAGCCAGATTCTATCAGAGATGAAATTTTCTGGCTTGTTCTAGCCCTGAAAAAAAAAAAAGGCTTTTCCTCTGTTTCTCCTTTACATTTGTCATAATTCTTTCACACTTCAGGGTGTTCAGAAATTGACCAGAAAAATCCGACAAGAAGTGTGAAAGGTTTGGAGTGAAATTTAAAGGAATAATGAAGTCCATTCCTGTTCCTGGATGACAGTGTCTCTGAAATAAAACATAAACAAACCTGAAGAGGGAGCGAAACAGCTTCAAAGGCAGGAGAAAAAAGGGCATCCTAACAAAGGAAGCCTCAGTCAGTAGCAAACTCAGCGGCCCCTTGAGCAGAGACTTAAATGAGATAAGATCTGTCAAAGGACAGAGTCAAACAAATTTAGTTCAGCCAAGGAATAAGGCACCTCGCACCTCGTATGCCTCTTTTCTTCCAGCAGTGACAGCCCCGAGGTTGCTTCTTCCGTGGGCACTAATGAACCCTGCCTAGAAATCAGAAACTCAGACTTTTTTGTCTCCTGTGTTACCCAGAGGCTACAGCCAGCACGGGATCATTTCTTCTGTTCCGCTGCTGGAAACAAAGACATTGCTTCTTCTCCTCTTGTCCCAGACGAGTTACATGACAGACACAAATCCCAAACAAACGCATACGGTTCGGATCTTCTCTTCAACTCCATTGCCAATGTCTGGAATTCTGGGCTTGTGTCTTTATTTGTAGTTGGTTTGATCTCAGGTTAAGGGTAAAAGCAAGAGGTGGATGTACCCTGACCCTTTTTATTTTCAGGTTAATTATATTGTTGGCAGGGAATGCTGAAGTCAAGGAAATGCCGCTTCCCATCATTTTCCTACCTTCTGAAGAGCAGTCCTCTCACAGCTTCAGGATCCTGTCTGTTCTAGTTTGCTAGCTGCCAGAATGCAACACACCAGAGATGGATTGGCTTTTAATAAAGGGGATTTATTTCATTAGTTCCTCAGAGGAAAGGCAGCTAATTTTTATCTGAGGTTCTTTCTTACGTGGGAAGGCACAGGGAGATCTCTGCTGGCCTCTCCAGGTCTCTGGGTTCCAACAACTTTCCCCAGGGTGATTTCTTTCTGCATCTCCAAAGGCCTGGGCTGAGCTGCGAGTGCTGAGATGAGGTATGCTGAGCTGCTTGGGCTGTGCTACGCTGAGCTCTCTCATTTAAGCACCAGCCAATTAAGTCAAATGTCATTCATTGCAGCAGGCACGCCTCCTAGCCAACTACAGATGCAATCAGCAACAGATGAGGTTCACCATTGGCTCATGTCCGCAGCAACAGAACTGGGTGCCTTCACCTGGCCAAGTTGACAACTGAATCTAATTACCACACTGTCCTTGCCCTGCATCTAGGGGAAGATCCTTGGACGGATGGGTCCAGATAAGTCACGTGCAGGAAGTGAAAAGCCAGGCCCGTGTTTCTCCTGTGATGCGTGACCTGCCATTGCTGGCCTCAGCCTCGATGGCACAGCCAAAAGCAGGAGGGAAGAAAACACCACTCTTGGTTCCATGTTTAATCCACTGGCATGATGCAAATCCTTGAGAATGCCCGTGGCCTGCAAGTTTAAGGTTCCCTCCTCCTCATCTTTCTCTTTCCCTCAGCCTTCCTTACCCTCCTCTTCCTCCTTCCTTCCTTCCTTCCTTCCCTATCTCTCTCTTTTCTCACTCCCTTTTGCTCCCTCTCTTTTTCTTTCTGATTCTCATACTGATGGTACATAAAACCAGCCCATAGCTGCCAAATTCAGAGAGAACTATAGGCTTATGTGGTGTCTTTTATTCATTTGTAGAGATAATATATAATACCCATTCCCCACTATGACAACTGTAGCCCTAAATGGCATTACATAGTTATTTATGAAATCTCTTCACAGGAAATATAGAGCAAAGAAAAAGCAAAAAAAAGGAACATTGTGCAATCCAGATCTTATTGTACAGCTCCCCAGGTTGTCTGGATGTAGGATTTGAGTCAATTTGGATAATGCTGTTGTTAGCAATAAGGCTATTTGGCTTGCTCTACTTCAAAGTCTGGATGGCTTCACCACTGATGGAAATATTCTTCAGGACAACTACAAAGTGGAAATATTCATAACTTATTCAAAAAGCAGAGATCAGCTTTTTATCGTACCATGAATTGCTGCAAAGAAACTAGATCTTGCAAAGTAATACTGCTCTTTGCCCGTAACATCTCTTTATAGAAGATATTATGTTGCTTGTCTTGCTGGCCGAGCCAACATTTTCTTTATGTAAAGCCATTTATTCACGAGATGCTCAATGTTCTTGCCTCTGGTGAAAAGCGGTGTTGGACAAAGCCATTCACTCAACAATGCTTACTGAGCCCCCCGCTATTTCCTCAATTAACCTTGTGAAAATATAGAAGAAGAGGCCTAGTTGAGCAAGCATCTTGAATGATGCCAACGTGCAGTCTCTGGTAGAAGGCTACACAGCTTTTCCCTCAACTCTGTCCTGTTCAACATGTAAATCAATACATTGAATAACTCAAAAGACGTGTTTTTGAGGTCAACTTTCCAAGTTAGCACATGACACGGTTGGGAAGGATAGCTGATACACTGAGTGACAAGTTTAAAAAAGGTCTTGCTAGGCTAGGATTATTGGATATATAGTTTAGTAAAACTGTTTTAGCTGAAAGGGATAAAGCTTTGCATTATGGTTAAATGCACCCACATATACACACACGAGCTCCGCTGAGGGCTGAGAAGGGAGACTTGGCTCCACAGTGGGCCACTGAAAAAGAGTGGGCAGTTTCTGTGAAGGAAGGCTCAGGGATAACAACATGTTATCGCTGGTCAGCATGAGCCTCAACAAAACAGATGTGCTGAAAGCTGGGGTTTAGGACATCCTGCAGCCCATATCCCAAACCCACTTATCTGAGAAAAGTTAGCAAGGGGCTGGGTATGTTTAATGGGGTGAGGGGAAGACTTCAAATCATCTTCGAATTCTTACAGGACTATTCTTAGCCAAAACAGCCCCAAACTCTCTGTGTTGTTTCAGAAGACAACATGAAGGAACAAGGGTGGAGTTTTGGGGAGGCTTATTTCAATTCAAGTATGTGACCAATGGCCTATTAATCAGAACTTTCCCAAGACTGGGGGTGCCTTGCCTCACAAACAGGGGCTGCCTTTCCATGACATGTTCAAGCAGAAACTTGTGGCTGGCAGGGATGACACAGGGATGTTAGAATGAGTGCTTGCATCAATTTAGACACATTTTCTGGCCCTTCCCACCCTAAAATTCTGTACTTTTCTTTAACGGAAGTACAGAATCTTCTAGCCATTAACACATATAGAAACATACAATCCGCTGCAAATTTTTATGATGCTTCATTCAAACCTCCTTAAAATAGAGGCCCATCCAGAAAGGGGTTCACATCATCTAACGATTGTTTTCACAAAACAATCATTTGAGAACGAAAGATTGGATGTCAAGGGCAAAGAATTTTTTGCAAATACAATATTTATCCACATTAGCCTTGAGGTTAAATTCTTTACTAAACTTACACTTATATAAGTTATTAGATATTATTAATACAAGATTTCTCAAGGGACACAAAATGTCACACTGAACCCCCCTGGAAGGTTTCAGATATTGTAGAATGTCACATCTGCTGGGGCATAGTTTGTAGAGACATAAACTCGGTGTAAACCATTCGGATTGCATAAGCTCAAATCCTGGCTCGACTCCTTATAATCTGTGTGTTCTTGGGCAAGTAATACAAGCTCTCTGTGCCTCAATTTCACCCTTAAAAATTGTATGTTAGAGTTGGCTCTGATGAGGATGACAATGGACTACCAGATCTAAGCTAGGCAGGTAGGTGATATGCTACTGTCTCAAGCAGCTTATTTGATATCAGGCAGTTTAAAAGATTTGATATCATCTCAATTTGTGTCCAGCCTACTATGTCCTAAAACCCGATGGTTTTATGGTGCCTTTAACATTATGGAAGGTAATAAGATCAGAAAGATTCTATGAAGTGCTTCTTACAGGAGAATATGAAAATGACTAAGGGAAAACCAGGACTTGCCCTGATGCAGCCAATATACATTTTATCATGTAAAAAACTTCACGTGAAATTTCAAAATATCCCTGATAGATATATTTTGAAATATGTTAACTCATAAAAAGATGCATTTACATTTTAAAGTGTTTAAGTATGGGTAATAGCTATACACACTTTTTTTTTTTTAACAAGGTACAGCTCAGATGTTAACTGGATTACAACATGATAGAAACCGGTGCAGTGTTTGCATGCATAAGAAGGACTGTTTCCATATCAGTAGAAAGGTATTAGTTTGGGCTTACAAATTGGGGAACAGAACTAGCTTAGTAAAACAGAAAAATATTATGGGGCTTAATTTAAAGTATATTTATTCTAGCTGCAGTTGAAAAAGCATGATATAAAAGAAAATTAGAAGTTATCTCCAAATAATAATAATAATTTATAAAACAACCGAAATGCAGGGACAGTGCAAGGACAGTTCAGGGGTAGAATTCTCACCTGCCATGCGGGAGACCTGGGTTCCACTCCTGGACCATGCACCTCCCAAACAAACAAACAAACAAGGAAACAAAAAAACAACCCAAATGTATTGCTTTATAGTTCATAAAATACTTAGATAAATACTATTTTATTTGTGCCTCTCAACACTGATGTGGGGTGGGCATTCATCTCACTTTGGGATGCAAAACCTAAGGAGCTGAGCAGCTAAGGGTCTGCTGAAGAGACAGAGGTAAGAGGCATCAGAGAGGGCAGAGATGCGCTTTTAACCTCATTTCTACTCTGGGGTTTTTTTTTTTTTCATCCCATCAAATTAGGCACAAAAACATGAAATCAATACCCAAGTGATATAACAATTTCCCATCAGACATTCTTGGGAATTTGAGAGCCCAAGTGGGTTTATTCAGGTGCCTGCGACTGCCATTTCTGTCTGCCTGGAGACAATTCCCTCTTCTGGTGCCGCACCCTGGCTGTCCTTGGAAGGACCCCTTTCTACATCTCAGACCACGAGGTTCGAGTGGAGCTAAAACTAGGCCTGGACAGTCACATCTTGCCCTGGCCGCCTCCCCATCCCTTTCCGACTAGCTCAGGGGCGGACAACTGATCCCAACCAGGCTAATCAGAACCAATGGGACTCAACACTGGGAATTTTCTAGAACATCTTGGAAAGAGTAGCTGTCTTTTCTTCTTCCTTTTTTAAAAAACCTTTCTATTGTATAGGATAACATATATACAAAGCAAAGAAATAAAAAAGCAATTGTTTTCAAAGCACTCTTCAACAGTAGTTACAGGACAGATTCCAGAGTTTGTCATGGGCTACCATACGATTCTTTTAGATTTTTCCTTTTACTTGCTCCAGAATATAGGAGGCTGGAAGCCTTAAATATATATATATTTTTTATCATAAATCGACTTTTTTCCCCTTTTGTGAAAAATAACATATATATGAAAAAGCAATAAATTTCAAAGCACAGCATCACAATTAGTTGTAAAACATATTTCAGAGTTTGACATGGGTTACATTTCCATAATTTTAGGTTTTTATTTCTAGTTACTCTAAGATACTGGCGATTAAAAGAGTATCAATTTAATGATTCAGCATTCATATTCATTTTTTAAATTCTATCTCCTCTGTATAACTCCACCATCTTTGATCTTTCCATTCTTCACTTTAGGGGTGTTTGGGCTGTGGCCATTCTAAATTTTCCATATTGGAAGGGTCTGTCACTAATATGGGGTAGGAAGATGGTACTATCTGATGCTCTGGAGAGGCTGGAGTAGGTTTCAGGACTTATCTGGAGCAGGGACTCATCTGGAGGTTGTAGATTTCTGGAAAGTTACTCTCTAGTGTATGGAACCCTTAGGGAATCTTATATATTACCCTAAGTGTTCTTTAGGATTAGTTGGAATGTTCCCAGTTGGGGTGTGGTAAGTTACGATAGGTGGCAAGGTCTACCTGAAGCTTGCCTAAGAGTGACCTCTGGCGTAGCCTCTCGACTCTATTTGAACTCTCTACCACTGATACTTCATTAGTTACATTTCTTTTCCCCCTTTTGGTCAGGATGGAATTGTTGACCCTACAGTGCCAGGGCAAGATTCATCCCTGGGGGTCTTGGAAAGGTATCTGTCTTTCTTGCAGGTTCAAACTGAGGAGGAGTAATGTTTGAAGCTCCTCACATGTAGAGAAGGCCTGTTTGGGTAAAGAGCCAACCAGAAGAGAGCAGAGCCAGGAAGTATGACATGTATCAATGCCAGATTCAAGTCTGCCTTAACCTTACAGGGACACCATTCAAACATATTCCCTTTTCCGCTTAAGTCATTTTGAGTTGGATACTTACATGCATCCTGATGAGTCCTTAACTAACATATCACTTTAGTCATATACAAATGCAATTAGCTGGGATGGAACAGCATGACCAGTCCTATTTCCTCTAGACATTAAAAAACCTGCTCTTTGTTTTTCACATGCAAAAAAGCAGAGGAAAAGGGAGAAGGAGAAGGAGAACAGGAGAACTCCCCTCCCCTTGCTAACTTACCACAGGCAGATAACAGCCCAAACTCTGACCTGTGAAAGCCCAAGAACTGGACTGAATACAATGAGAAACATTCCAAAAATTTAGCAAGTGGAAAATAGCCCGATGCGCCTGTCTGTGAACAAGCTGCCCAAGGTCAGCAGGCGTCAATTACTAGGACACTGCTAAATATCACAAGGTCAATCCCACTGAAACAGGGTTTTTATGTACTGTCAGATTTCTTATTTATTCAGTTGAAAACAGAATCTTCTATCGATATTAAAAAATGTCCATGCTCGTTCTGGGTTTGACTGGAAACATTTACCTTGGTCAAGTATAGCTTATGGAGGGAAGGTGCAGATATTGGAGCTTCTATAGCAAATGACTGGAGGTGTTGGGCTCTGATTGGGATCCGACCATCTGATTGCCTCTTAGGTGGACTTGACAGGGAACAGAAGAGACTAAACTCCTAAGATGAGTATCATAACCTAGAAAAATCCTTCTTAGTGATTCTCCCACTTCTGATTATTTCCTAAAAAAGGATGCATAGGCTATATAGTAACTTTCTAATGTTGCCTGAAAAACACAAATCATACTGAAATTTCTAACCCCAAAGACATCAATAGGTAGAATAGGGTATATTTTGAGATGAGGCAATTAACTGTCCATATTAATAAACAATGTTGAACACATCAGGTTTCAATTCCAAGTATAAAAGCACCATTCTTCGTTTTTGCTTGATATGCCTTTGGTGATGGTGCCTGGTCTAGAGTTCTTGGTTTAAAACAGGGCACAGATGTCACCAACACCAAGTTTCCTCTCTCCGAAGCTGCACGAGAGCCTGTCAACTTGACAAGCTGTCAAAGCAGAAGCTTCTGATGGAGAAGCCCACTGAGCTTATTCTCAAACTTCTTTTTGGGTTGTACATTCTCAGTCTGTGCTTAAGTATTAGGAGTTGCTCCTTAGACCTTCAAGGAAGAGAATTTTGAAGTCATGGACAGGTTGAGCCTTTCCAAGTAGCAGTTATGTGAGGAAAATCTAAATAAAAAACTAACTACTAACTTATGGGCACTTAAAAAAATCTGATGTGACAGCAATAAGAAAACTTGTTTAGTTGAAGAGGGGAAAAAACACTTGGAAAATGCTGTTCCTTTCAACATAGTGGTGCTATTTTCTGAAAGTAGACTGCAATTCCCATGATGCCACAATGCCAAGTAGAGTTTCTAGGAATGACGGGCCTTTTCTCCCAGGGCAGAGAATAAAAGAACAAATGACTCCCTTCCTTCTTGCCAATTGATGGCCAAGCATTTGCCTCACAGCCTTCTGGGTTATCTGCGCTTCTCACAGCTAACAATTTTGTGTACTCTATATCACAAACAAGCTCTAAATTTCATTTAAGGGGAAAATATCTTTCTCACTTAAGATTTCATTTTACCATATTAATAAAACATGTTGTATTGTAAGATACCCTTTGCCACATACTTTTGTAGCCTGAATTTGCAGGCAAGTACTCTGTGCTTTCTCTGGCTTTGATGATCACTCGACAAAGATGTCGTCTGCATTATGATTTAAGCTCCTTAACAGATTTTTGCATTTATACGATTAAAATAATGAGGACAACACCCATTTTATTTTCAGTATACGTTCTAAGAATAGATAACACTGGAATAAAAAGATGATTTTTATACACCCCTACAGCACCTGAACACTTGCCTTTCTACTATTGTTGATGTGACTCGGCCTCCCACAGATAAAGGGGTGTAAGAAGTTTAGGGACTGGCAGGTGACACAGCTGAATTGATGGTCTTATCCTCTAGATAATGCTTTACAGCTTAGGGTCTGCTTTCACATCATCTCTCTAATGTGATACAGGCGGACCCAAGAAGCAAGTGCTATGGACATCTTAAAGACCAGAAAACTAAAGTTCAGAGAAACAACACGGGTTGGCCCACGTCACATAGCCAGAGAGAAACCAAATCAGAACTCCACCTGAAGCAGCCCCTCGGGAAAGACACCTGCTTTGTGGAGAAACCACAGGCAGGAGCTCCTCTGGTTTACAGAGTAAACCCTGCTCCACCATTCAAAGCTTTTCACAAACGAGAGAGAAGGACAGGCCTCTGCTGAGATGCGTGTAGTGCCCTCTGGAAGTTTTAACAAGTCACCGCTGCGGCGTGGAGTGTGGGAAGCTTCCTATCAGTCTTACCCAAACCGCTACTGCCCTTACCTTGTCCTGCTCGCTGTGCCTACAAAAGTGCGATCCATCAGAGCCTACAGGAAGTTAGTATTTGCAGAACGGTCATTAAAATATTTTAGATCATTTCAAGACAGAGGCAGGCTACGGGACTCAGGGAGCATGGGGGCGGGGGAGGAAATGGTCAAGCAGGCCCTGGTTTGCCTCTTGGCTCTGCCCTTTGCCAGCTGTGAGCAGAGCACTCACTGAGCTCGGCCTCCTGGCACGGCAAGGGGTGCTGTGAGCAGGGCCATGGCCGTGACAGGACTTCCAGATGCTGGGTGCCCCTTTCCTTTCCCTCAATAAGAGTCAAATATTGAACCTTGGTAGAGCTGATGTGGTATGTGAGGTACTTTTAAATAAAGAAGTCATTGATCTAGTCATACCAAGTAATCCTGTTGGAATCAGGAACTATTAGACTTCCATCTGAACCAACTTTCCAATGATTTAGGAAAAAACTTTGCAGTGTCTAACTTATTGCCCCAGGCAATATTGCTATTTTTATTGAGGCAAAAGCATTCAAAACATAAGGACTTCTTCCTTATGGGTTTTCCTTACTAATATTTAAGCGAAAATTCATGCAAAGATACATATTTATCTTATGGCTGAGGAGTCTGTTTTTTATTTTGTGAAAATATAAGTACTATTTTTCTTTCCCATAACATGTTTCTATAAATTTAAGTCTTCTATAAATGTCATATTTTTTAGCATTTTGGAAACTCTTTCAGCTCTCTTTATAAGTTTGGAGAAAGTGGTCCCTAAATCCAATGGATCCACCCACTCTCCTTTTTTATTCATTTTAATGTACTTTCACTTCTGTAAAATGTCATTCAAGAAAACTTATAAAAATTGCAATTGGGCACTGAATACTGGAAACTATTTTCTCCTCTTCTTTTTCCATATTTCCCCTCACCACCTCATCTCCACTGAGCTCTGATTTAAAAAGCTGATGTGCCTTGTGCAAATGAATAGCTTGCAGGATACCTTGTTCGTGCTAAAATCAGATGGATAGGAAAGTACTCTGAAAATTTAAGAGCACTGTACACATTAAGCTATAATTATACAAATGTGAGTGCAACGTTTATCTCTTAAGGGTAGGGAAACGGGGGAGAGTTTTAAAACTTTGGGCCTAATGAGTCCAATTTAGAATTACAGGCTAGAGAAGCTATGTTCTCAGCGTGGTAGGGAACTCACTGTCTAGATGCACTTATATCATTATATCTAGAAGTTTAAAGAATACCAGGAATGCTGAATTTACCTTGTTTTTCACATATCCATTCAACACAATTTGAAGTCATTTAAGACAATTTTATATCAGAATAAAAACAAACAATAGCTACAGTATTTTCCAATCCCCTGTATTTCAACACAGGTATTGTAAAATATTGGTTCAAACTGAAAACAAGTAATTAAAAAGCACTCTAGCATTGCCTTTTAAAAAAAGACTTGCCAACTAACAAATTTAATAGGTGGAATGGACTTTAAATTTATCTCAGTTTAACTTTTAGCGATGATTTTCCAAGCACTCCGAACATTTGTGGAGCAAACCTTAAGAAGGCAAAACTCCTAAGAATTCCTACAGCCACGAGAACTTAAGATTCTGCCCTGCACCTGGAATTCCAGATCACTCCAGTCAGTCTCAGCCAGATTTGAAGAGGTAGAGAGGTTTCTGAATACAGGAATCCATCTGTCCTGATAATTTTTCTCTTAACTGCATTTTCCTTTCTTTTACTAGGTAAGAAAGAAATCCTGAGGGTTGTCTTCTGTGTTTTAGTGGGAAACATTAAGAGACTGGCTAGGCAAGTATTAGCCAAGCTACAACAAATCCCCTGGAAGCAACCTCAGGGACTTGCTTACAGAAATTGTATTTGCTAATTCAAGTCTTTAGGAAGACCCAGCCGTACTGGTTGAAGTACATATCTTCAGGAACAATGTGGCCTAGAGAGAGGATGACAGGTTTTTAAAAAAGCAAATGGATTTCCAAAGTTGTTATAGCAAATGACCAACAAAGGAAGAGTAAGAAAAAACACGAATCAGGTAGTCAAGTGGTGGAAAAGTCACATAAATGGAACTGTTCAACAACAAAATTACTGAATAGTTCATCTTTTGACAGATTAAAGCTTTGAAATGGCACTATTTCTGAGAGGTTCACATTCATGTCTCCATGAATTCTGGCAATACCAGACTAGAGAACATTCTCAAGATAAGCACATAAAAACTGCAATTAACAAAACCTATAGAGCTGCTATCTCAGAATCTCTTTTTCTTATTGATCAGATTCCTGCAGTGCAACTCCTATTTTCTCTGCAGCAAATGTGCTGTATTGACTGGTAGGAGTTTAGAAAGCTTCTACAGCTCATAGCTACCAATGGAAGCCTGTGTCTTTATCAGACATTTGACCAATGTTAGCTTCACCCGTGAGGAAATAAGCACAGACCTTCTCCCTACCAGCTGCTGAGCTTTCTCTTCTTCTGCTTTTGGGCTCTTCTCACCAGGCCAGATAAAAGTCATTCCATTCTCTCAAGGCAAGACAATTCCTGAAGGGGATGGGTGTGGAAGGGAACGACAGGAAAGAGATGTGGGCTATTCCGAAGGCACTAGTTTATGAAGCTCACCAAGACAGCAGGGGAGCAATCTTGCTAGATTACCTCTGCGTGTTCATATAGAGGTAGGAGTAATTAATCCCTTTTCAAGAAAACTGTGCTATGTGGAAAAAGTTCACAAATTATATTAGCATCTGAGTCAGGTGGATTTTGTTACCCAGTCAATAGCTAATGTCCACTGAAGAACAAGGATCACTTCTCTTCACCAGAGAAGAAAAAGACCCAGTTTGTGTTAATTCACAAAGACCATGCAGCTAAAAGTTAAAACAAACCATGCCTCTGAGATGCTGTCATTGAAGACATTTAACCACATATGTGATCCATAAATATTAACAGATATCAAGGAACATATGAATAACTTGGGGAAAAAAAGCTTCTAGACTCTCTATTTAAAAGAATGTCAGTGAAAATAGTAATAAGGATTAAAAGACAGTACTTAATAAGACAGAAAGGGAAAGTTAGTCCTTTCTGATCTTTCCACATTTTCCATCTCCCGTCAAGGAAAGAGTCTTCACAATCCAGCATTGCCATTCCCTGAGAATAATTCAATATTGAAAGAGTGGAACAGAGAAACCATATCTCCAGAGCATGTGCAGGCAGAACAGTCGTGATCTCTAGAACATTCTCTTCACATTTTTCTTTTGTGAGCCACAGCATAGAATGCTTACCAAAAGCTCTTAGAATCTCACCAAACACTTGAGACAAATATTTAACAACCAAGGCAAAGCAATTACAGTCAAATTTTCACCTTGAGATTCTCATCTCAGGTGTTAGAGGTAGAGAGAAGCCTCTTGGCCCATCAACCTGAACCCAGAATGAGGATGAAAAGAGTTGATTCTGCCAATATTGTCAACCAATCTGACTCCAAAACTGTGGAGCTAGCTGCTCATCTGAATGCGCTTTGAGGACAGTCCTGGGCTGTAACTGACTAAAGTTTCTGACAGTGATGTGAGGACAGGTCAGCCATGGAAAGGTCTGGAAGCAGCAGATCTTTCCTTTCAATTATTTGGTCAGGAAGCACCATCATTTTCACCCATTCAAGGTGACAACAGGAGATGTTGCAACTAGTCCCAGCAGTAGAATCCTATACTAATGTGTAAACTTGGGAGAAAATTAGAAACATTACACTGAGTTAATACTTTCCCCCAACTTTTGCCCCATCTTCCAATGAACTGACATTTCATAATCTAGACTTATCATTCATTTTCAGCTTGATTCTTAACACAGTTTTGTTCCCTTTAGGGCAGACTTTCTGGGGGTAATAAACCGGACATATTTCCACAGGAGGCATGTATAACAAGGACTGTGACACATTCCACTCCAGGAAAGGTCTGTCTCAGTTCGAGGGAGTGGGGAACAAAAGCCATGGTGCACGCTGGTGAAACCCAGCGTGGGTGTGGCCATCCCTAGGAGCCCACAAGTTCCATATATCAGCGTGCACTACTCAATGGTAGTGAAAGGCAGCACGTCACAGAGACTTGGATACTTTACCTGGGCCATCTGCCTCTCCAGCTTCGATCGGGGAATATCATCAAAGTAGTTCTCATTTCTTCTCCTCCTCGCATCGCCCTGCATGATAATGTGAGGAACGTCTAGGGAGCCACCAGTGGTGTAAGTGCTTTGGCTAAGTGATGGAGACAGCTGAGGAGGAGTGTGATTACCACTGGGTTCCTGAGTGGAGATACATCATGAAGTAAATACCATAGTCTTGTGGCCGGCCTTTGGTTTCAAAACTGTGAACTACAGACACAACAAATGGTACAATGGCAGTGGGGAGTCATTTCGGAATCAACCGCCAAGGAACTACTCACCTTCCACGTTTTCTTAGTGGCACCCTCTAATCACCACTTTTCCTCCTGAGTCCCTCATGTCAAGGGCTTCGAGCCTAAAAAACCCAGCTCTGTTTTTCTCACACTGGCACCAGGGGCGCTCTCAGGAGAGAGACACACACCAGGGGCCCTGGCACTGGGGCGTGTGCTCACGAGGGAAGATGTGTCTGCAGAGGAGCAGAGCACCCTGACCATGGGAGAGGCTCTGCTGAGGAAGCTAAAGTGGAACAACGGGTCTAGAGCCTCCATCAAGGAGTGGTCTGGACACAGGGCAGGGGAGAGGAGAAGGGACGGAGAGAGGGCATGTGGTGACAGAGGGTACCCTCCAATGGCAAAGGCAGCGCAAGCTGTCTTGAGGGAAGCTGGTCAGAAGTTACCCGGGGGCAATGCAGAAATGAGCCCTCATGCTTGCAAGTAAGAGGGGGTCGGGACCATGCTGATTCTCTTTCTGGACCTCCTGTGACACAGTAAGCTCCTGCACTTTTTTTTTTTTTGGAATCTCTGTCTTTGATCTGTTATTCCCCTAACTCTCCTCTAGGGAGAGGTTCAGAACAGGGAAGGGAGTACAGCAAGTAGCAGGGAATTCCACCCCCGAACAGTCATTTCACGATAAGTACAGTGCTGGTGCCTTTACACTCTCCCTCTCCTTTTAACAAGATGAAGGTGAGACAATATTCCCTCTCGAGTTTCTTTTTATTTATTTATTTTTGAGGCTCCTCTTACAGTGGGAGAAAAATGGCCCCTATTTCTACTCTCATTACTCTCAGAGCCTCCCACGAGTCTGTAAATACCCCAGTGCGTCCCCTCGCCTCCCGATAATCAGTTTTCCCCACGGCTCCCTGCTGGAGCCAATTCTCTTCCCTTCCCTGAAAGCCTTGTGGGCTTTCTTCTCCTTTAAACCCGAGTAAGACTCAAAATCTGAGCAGCTCCTTTCCTGCCCCACCCTCTGTCACAGTGACAGCAGCTGTGTTATTTGCCAAAGTTCACTGGAAAGAGGCAATTCTGCCGCGTCCCACCACTGGCAGTTATGTGTAAGCGCCATGTCTGTGTTCATTATTTATCATCACCACCTCTTCTGACACTCGCATGTGTGCAGAAAGGGAATCTGAAACAAGCAGACACAACACTGGATAAGGAGAGCAGAGTTATCTATATGACACTGTAATATGTCATGCAGATTCCAGCTTTTTGATTAATTTTAGAAAACTTCTTATATGCCTCATGAAAATCAGTGACTGCTGGTGATTCCTTCTTGCTGTCAGTGTGCTTGACAAGCAGCTCTCCTTCTCTCATTTTCTCTGTCCTTCCTGTCTTCCTTCCCCTAAATTAATTTAAAATTAATTTTAAATTGCTCTCAACTGTGGTCCTTGCTCGATTTTCTTTGTGTGGGTTTGAGGAGTCTGAATAGAAAACACGTTTTCTCTTTGTGGTGAAGGTGGGAGGTGGGGTGGGAGACGGGGGTTCTTTAACCTCAAACAACTGTGGCTGGCAGGTGGCAGTCCATTAGAGGTATATGTCTAAGTCTCAGAAACATATTATTTAATCAATCGAGAAGAGCAAATCTCCTCTTATAAAACACAATCAAAAGGGAGACTGCTTTTGATGCAGTTGTGGAAAGCTAGTGGGAAACGGCCTGTACTCCCTGATCCACTGCTCTGCCTTCTGGGCACAGACACTTTTCCAGGCGAAGGTGGGAAGGGAAATGCACGGAGCACTCACCCTGAGAGTGATGGACCGCGGGGGCTTCTGCGGGGGCTCGTCGTGCAGCCTGTCTCCCAGGGATGCCAAGATACGTTTCCTGTGGCCAATCAAATTGATTTTTAAAACCTGAAACAACATAGAGTTGGTTACATATTTCATTTGAGAAAGACGACCCTAATACGTCCTAAAAACTTCAAGGAGCTCAAAGAGGTTTACAGGACGTCACCTCTGCAAGGTGAGAGAAGTGGGTGAAATTAGGGAGACCCACGGCAAGGGTTGAGTCGTGTCCCCCCCAAACACGAGTCCGGGCCCCAGTGAATGGGAACTTAATTGTAAATACGATCTTTGAAGAGATATGTTAATAGTGAAGATGAAGCCAAACTGGTTAGCGTAGGTCCTAACCCACTAGGACTGGTATTTTATAAGGAGAGGGAAATGGGATGTGGGGGATATGGAAGGAGGGAGAAAGGGAGAAGGGAAGAGGGGCGAAACAGAAAGAGAGAGGGAGACAGAGATAGAGAAAGATAGATGATAGACAGACAGCATGTGGTGGAGGCAGAGGTTACGTTAAGGACTGCCAGCCAGCGTGGCAAACCTTACAGATCTCAGAGGACGCACGGCCCTGCGGACACCATGGATTTGGATGTCCAGTCCCCAGAACTGTGCCTCTCTCTACACTGCAGTTACAGTCCTTTTTCAAAAATACAAACCAACTCTTAACACTTAACTGGCTGGAAATTCTCCAAAGGCCCCAGCACTCTCAGGACAAAATCTGCACGCAGGTGTGGCCACGAGGCCCTACCGACCCGGCCTCCCACTCTCTCTGTCCCTCCCCCCCATCCTGCGCCCTGGCCTTCTCTGTCTCTCCATCAGTCCATACTTGGTTCCCCCCTGGGAACTCCACCCCGGCTCACCCAGCTGCTGGAAGGCTCCCCCCAGCCAGCTCTTCAAATGATGCAACTTCTCATGGTTCTAGACACTGCTCAAGTGTGGTCTGCTCAGAGGGGCTTTTCCCCCTCGTCTTCCCCAAGGAGCTGGGCCCTGCTGCCTGCCATGCTCTGCCCCGTGATCCTCTTCTCATCCTTCTCTGAAATAACTCTTGCTCTAGTTTGCTAGCTGCCAGAATGCAACACACCAGAGACGAATTGGCTTTCAATAAAAGGGGATTTATTTCGTTCTTCAGAGGAAAGGCAGCTAACTTTCAACTGAGGTTCTTTCTTACACGGGAAGGCACAGGGTGGTCTCTGCTGACCTTCTCTCCAGGCCTCTGGGTTCCAACAACTTTCCCCAGGGTGATTCCTTTCTGTATCTCCAAAGGCTTGGGCTGAGCTGCGAGTGCTCAGATGAGGTAAGCTGAGCTGCTTGGGCTGTGCTACGTTGAGTCTCTCATTTAAGCACCAGTCAATTAAATCAAACATTATTCATTGCAGCAGGCATGCCTCCTGGCCGACTGCAGATGGAATCAGCAATAGAAGAGATTCACACGCCATTGGCTCATGTCCACAGCATCAGAACTAGGTGTCTGCACCTGACCAAGTCCAAGTTGACAACGGAATCTAACTACCACATGCCCACCCCTTGTGAACTTAGCAACTACACACATCACCTTAAACAATATTAAGGTGCAAAAATACTCTTCTAGCTGTGGACCTATGAATCTCAAAATAAGATATCTGGAGCCAATATGAAAGGACAGTCGCAAGATCCATGGGGAGAAATTGGAAGGAAAACCTGCAGGGCAAACACCATCAGATTTCAAAGTCTGAAAGTCATTTATCCTTCAGCTTTAGAAAGTGGCAGTCCCACCCTTTCCAAGGGCCTAGACAGTGGCCCACCTCTTTCCAAATCAGCCTCGGGGACCACCTTTTTCTCGGCTCCACTCTCTCCAGGCATCAGGACCACACCTGGGCTCTCTGCCATTTCCAGGACACATGCTTAACCCCTCCATGTGGTGGCAGCCAGGCTCTCCCCAGTCCCCAAGGAGCATGCTGTACCTTCTGTAAGGCCTGAGGCAGCTCAACCCTTCCACTGCAATGAGATGGGAGGCTCATCCTCTGCCCTCAGGGCAAATTCATCCTCTCCATGTACATGGGTGGGTCCACTCTCCTGGCAGAGGTTTCTTGGCTTCAGACCCAAGCTTCCATGGTTCTCACTCTGCAAACTCTAATTTGTCACTTTTGTGTCCCTCTTTGTTCAGATTGGCAGCGGTTCCGTTTACACCAACAGTCTCTTCAAGCACTCCAGGACTTCTCCATCATTCTCTTCACAGTTCCTCCAATATCTTCCCCTTAGCCATCCAAAAAACCGTTCCAACATATCTGATATTTGCAAACTGCAGCAGCACCCCACTTCCCAGGTACCAAAGACCCAAAGCCCCAAAGATAAATGATTCTCAGGCTTTGAAATCTAATGGACTTTGCCCTGCGGGTTTCTGAAACTGTATGGGTCCGATGACCCCTGTGTTCCTTCCTCCCTATGGAAACGTGTCTATGTATCCTATGAATGTTCCTCCTTTATATGTTGGCAGCAAAAAACTTGGTATGAGTTTTCAAAGGTCCAAAGCCAGAGGATAATTTTGCCTTAGAACAGACCATGCCTGTAACTAACTTTGATAGGAGTTTGTACTGTTTCGAACTTTGTATTTCATTTGTATTGCTACTGAAATGATTTAAGGATTTCTGATATTGTTATGAAATTAATGTATCTTGTATATGGGAAAAACATGTCTTTTTTAGGGGTCAGAGGATGGAATGCGCTGGTTTGAAAGGATGTATGTCCCATTAAAAGCCATGTTTTAATTAAAATCCCATTTCATAAAGCTAGGATAATCCCCATTCAAGTCTGTATATTTGAAACTGTAATCAGATCATCTCCCTGGATGATGTGATTTAATCAAGGGTGGTCATTAAACTGGATTAGGTGATGACATGTCTCCACCCATTTGGGTGGGTCTTGAGAAGTTTCTGGAAGCATTTTGGAGAAACATTCCTCATCTGTAAAATGAGAATAACCCCTTCCAGATAGGGAAGATCAGCTTGCAAGAATTTTGATGCATAAAGCACTCTAGGAGGAGGGCGTCGTAATTGGGGCACTCTAATCATTAGCTCCTTTGATGTCACATTTTGGAGAATGAAGGAGATTCAGAGAGCAGAGAATGCTGCAGCACCATGAAGCAAAGAGTCCATCAGCCAGTGCTTTGGAGATGAAGAAGGAAAATGCCTCCCAGGGAGCTTCGTGAAACAGGAAGCCAGGAGAATAAGCTAGCAGATGATGCTGTGTTTGCCATGTGCCCTTCCAGATGAGAGAGGAACCCTGACCATGTTCACCATGTGCCCTTCCAGATGAGAGAGGAACCCTGACCATGTTCACCATGTGCCTTTCCAGATGAGAGAGAAACTCTGACTGTGTTTGCCATGTGCCTTTCCACTTGAGAGAGATACCCTGAACTTCATTGGCCTTCTTGAACCAAGGTATCTTTCCCTGGATGCCTTAGATTGAACATTTCTATAGACTTGTTTTAATTGGGACATTTTCTCGACCTTAGAACTCTAAACTAGCAACTTACTAAATTTCCCTTTTTAAAAGCCATTCTGTTTCTTGAATATTGCATTCTGGCAGCTAGCAAACTAGAACAACTCTGATCACATGTTCATTGGTTGGGTTCCCCCCCCCCCCCCCATGCAAGCTCCCCAAGCTTGAGGCCCTAGTATATCTTTATCCCATTGTTCCCCAAATGCCTAAAACAATGCTTGGAGTACCAGAGGCTTCATGAAGATCAAAGAATGAATGTTAATATAGATGAAAGATGCAAAATTAGCCTTAGAACTCAAACACTGCCTACTTGGGGTGGAAGCAGTCTACTCAGGATCAAATTTTATGTCTAGACAGTGGTACAAACAAGCATTGCAGAAGTAATGTCAAAGGAGCTAATGATTAGAGTGCCCCAGTTACGACACCCTCCTCCTAGAGTGCTTTATACATCAAAACTCTTGCAATCTGATCTTCCCTATCTGGAAGGGGTTATTCTCATTTTACAGATGAGGAAACGGAGGTTCAGAGTGGTTATGTAGCCTACCCAACAGCTATGGTGATGGCTCTGTGATTTGAATCAGGTTTATGTGGTTCCAAAACTTGTTTTATGCCAAAGTATAAACTGAAAAGCTTGGGAATATCTCCAAATATTACTGACTCATTCTAACATCATATTATAAGTCCATGGCTAAAAAAAAATCCTATTTACCCCCTTCCTGCCCAGGTATATAGTTCTACACTATACAAACTCTTGCTAGTAACCAGTTCCCAATGTACACTATCCATTGTATAAAATCAATTTGTTATATTCCTCTTTCCAAATTTTAAGGGTGGAGGGTGAGCATGTCTTTGTTTGGCATTCATCACATTGGACCTTGTATTTTCTTCTTATTTTTTCTTTGGGTGCAAGGTCTAGGAACTGAACCCGGGTCTTCCACACGGAAGGTTCTACCACTGAACCACCCTTGTTACCTGGTATTTTTGCTTGTCTATTTGTCAGTTAGATTATTGATCTTTCTGCCTAAACTGACTTAGATTTTTAACCTGCACTAAGTTCTATTCCTTTTGTTGTTTGTGCCACTCTCTGCCACAGTGTGGCGGGTGCCTGACCCACGACTGTTAATGATAAGGGGTGTAAATGTAAAATAAGGTGAATGTCCTCATGCCTTACACCCCTATGATGTTACAAACCCTCCTTCCCAGGTTGATGGATCTTAATCTTTCCATTTGGTTTTCATAAATCATTCCGCTATCCCATAGATCCCTTTAGTTGACTTTCTCTGTAGCTTCTCCTACCCTATTATAACTACTTACAGTTTGTTAAAAAAATTGTTCAAAAAAAAATTAACTAATACAACATTTAGAAATCATTCCATTCTACATATACAATCAGTAATTCTTAACATCATCACATAGATGTATGATAATCATTTCTTAGTACATTTGCATCAATTTAGAAAAAGAAATAGCAAGACAACAGAAAAAGAAATAAAATGATAATAGAGAGAAAAAAATAAATTAAAAACAAAAACAAAAACAAAAAACCAGTTTCAGTCCAGTAGGGACAGCTTATCCGAATGGACAGGCATACCTGACCAAACAATGTATATCTGCTCCTCACTTTATAAGAGCCCCCCATGTAAAATGGAAACTTAATATCAGTCAATCAGAACATCTCCTCACTTCCACTTTCACCCTAGCTATACCTTTCCACCACTCTGCTGAGCTCCCTTCTGCTATTTGAATGGGATACTACTCAATTCATGAATTGTTTAATAAAGCTATGAGATCCTAAATTGCAAAAAAAAAAGAGCACGTGATTGTCAGGATGTGCAGGGTTCCTGTGCATGGTGTTCACATACACTGTCACTGTAGCTTCCTCAGGATAGTCCTCTAAAGTCCACTTCTATCTCACCAGCTTTTTGATGAAATTGAATACTGGAAATATACTCAGAAAACAAACAAAAAAATTGTTCACAGAATTCTAGGTATAAGGTAAATCATGGTTTTACATTTAAGTAGGATACTATTTTCTGCTTTAATGCCCGCCCCCCTTTCTTTTTTTTAACATGGGCAGGCACCGGGAATCAAACCCGGGTCCTCTGGCATGGCAGGCAGGTGTCCTTGCCTGCTGAGCCACCGTGGCCCACCCTAATGCCCCCTTTTAAATGCCCTTTCAAGCACACTTGATTTCCGGCTGACCTTTTAGCTGCAGTGGGAGTAACTCTGGACCAGAGTATACACTGACTGCAAATTCCCTTCATTTTGATATAGCTGATTGTTCGAAGCCTTTTAATTTTGGAAGAATGGTTTGGATGATTTCTCCCTAAATTTCTTATCTTAAAGTTATCCATGTGGAAGCTCATTTGCCTTCCTTCTGTCCACTCGCACAGCCCTGTGCTGTCTTTCTGCATTTATATCAGCCAGCTCGGCGTTTCACTCTCTGCAAGAGTTTAGCAGTCTGCAAATCTGGAGATTTCACTGTGTACTTCCTTCACAGGGCTTATAAATATGCTAAGTAAGTGTGGTTCCCAGGATGATTACTTGCAGGCAACACTGTTTATACAGTCCAGATAAATGCCCTTATATATTTTAATTGTTTCTTTTTGTTAAGCAGCAAGATCAAAGAATTCCCCCAACTCGGAAAAATACAATATTAGTACTTTCAAATGCCTTTTGCAAATCTAAATACACTACATTCCGTTACTCCTTTTTATCTTCATTCTCAATTACGTTGCCAAAGGTTACTATTGGATGTAAAGGTCCTGCATAAAACCCCACTGCCTTCTCCCAGTAGCCCCTGGAGCTGATGCTGCTGATGGCACTTCCTCTAGGTCGCTGAGCCCTGCTAGGCAATGCCTTATGATAATACTGATGTTCAAAATCATTTCTACAAAAACTGACACTAAATAGCAAATAACTGTTGCGAAATTTAGCTGGTTGGGCCTTCACTGCTACATTTGCTTTACTCTCTCACAATTTAATTCTGGGCAAATTACTTCACTCTTGACCTCAGTTTCCTCACCTATAAAATGAGGGAGTTAGAGGCCAACCTCAAATGTAGCTGGGAGGGTGGAAACGAGTGAAATTGTGCTGACGCCAACACAGTGCCTAGCTCAGGAGATGTCACCGCCAGGGGTGCCTTTTGCTGCTATATGATGCTGAGGCTGCAGGGAAATTCCCATCCAGAAGGCAAGAGGACTTGGCTCATTTTCAGAAAGCTAATCAATTTGCTGGTGCTTTGCATGAAGAGGTTTGGCTAACCTTGGGAAATTCCTCATGGAAGTGACTGGTTTCTAGTGATTAGTTTAACACTAGACCTACTTTAAGGAAATGTACGCTACTCTCCCACCCATACTATTTAATCTCGAACAGGAGGCAGGCTGAGGCGGCCACCACACTGGAGCTCTGTCATTGCGCCTTCCATAGAGCTCCTCTGAAAATAAGAGAGAGAGAGTGGGAAAGAGAGTGTGTGTGTGTGTATGAGAGAGAGAGGAGACAAAAGAGAGAAAAGGAGGGAGAGAAAGAAAGGAACAGGAGAGAGCTGAGAAGGAAAGCAAATTAACACAGAGAGAGGGTTGGCATCAAGACATTTAGATAACTCTCCACATTTATTAGAAATGATCCTGTAGCACCAAAGATATTGACAATAATAACAACTGTTTATTGAGCATGTACTATGTTCTAGTTCTGGGTGCTAGTTGTGTTAGAAGGTGTGCCAAGAGCATTATATACATATTTACATATCTCATTTAACCTCACAGGAGAGGAAACCCTGATCAACCCAAGAGTCAACTCCAGTTGGCTAATGATGGAAGGGGAAGGGTGACATTTAGTTTTAAAACTCTGAGTCAACAATAAGAACTCCAACGGCAAATCGATAAAGGAGAGAACAATCCAAAGAAAGACAGCCGTTCTGGAGACGTATAGACCAAAGGTAATTGGGTTTGTCTTGAGCGAGAAGATGTTGATTATCTTCAGAAGCAGCAGGGCCCCTGAAGTAAGGGAATTCTACCACCTAAGGCATCACGACTGAGGAAACCAGTTAGCAAACCTTTAGTTTTTAAAAGCCAGACTAATGTTTACTGTGGAAGAAAAGGGTTTTGTAGGATTTTATTACTACTTGGGTGAAAGTTAACAAGGAACTCCAATGGGAGAGCAAAAGATAAGGTCTTGGTAATTTATTGGGGATTTCGTTATTCTAAGTCCTTGAGGCAATTCAATTCAACTCAAAAAGCAATATTGTGTTTCTGCCACAAAGTATTTGGGGAATTCAAAGGGGAAACTAGACCAATGGGGCTTCTAATATTGGAGAGATTGATGACAATGACTGCGTTATCAAACCAATAACGAAGAAAAAACTGATTATATCACATGATTATATGAATGTGTTCTCCACTGCTGAATCTACTAGATATGAAATAAAAGACATCACTTTTTCTTAAAATTTTTTCATTACAACTATCCTAAAAGAAATGGTAAAGACAAGCAATGCTGTGGAAATGACAAGAACTTGCCACAGGTTATAGTATCAGTTTATCAGAGCAGTAGCTTCCTCTAGGAATTCTCTCTAGCATCAATTAAACAGCACAACCTCAAATGCCCCATTTCAAATCCCGGTAATAGGAGAATAACCGTGCTGAGTGACAGTTCTATAATATCATCATTGTCATTAGTGCTTCTAGGTTTAGCTGTGATATTAGACAATATCATGACATTACCCTGACACAGAACAGCTTATTTCAGAATATATCTTACTGTGAAGCCAAAAGTCAGTGTGGTTAGACTTTTTTTTTTTTAAATTTTAATGTCACATAAACAAAAATGTTAAATTCACTGTGATGTAAATTTCACATGGGGTTCTCCTTTATCTGCTTTTTAAAAATTAAACAATTTTTTGATTGTAATAATAACAGGGCTTCTTCACTGTAGACAGTCTATAAAGTAGAGAAAAACACAGGAAGAGAACAAGTTATCCACAGGATATTAACATTTAGGCATGTTTCTTTTCATGATCGTGTTTGGTGGCGGCACAAAGTACAATTTTCACCTGGATTTGTTTCACTTAGTATTAAAACAAAATAACTCGACTACATAAACAACTGTCAGTAGACACTGTAAGTTGAAGCAATCTGCAATTCATTAACCATTTCCCTGAGCGGTGGGAGTGTAATCGGTGCTCCTTTTCTGGATATAAAATATTCCATATGCTCAAATGAAAAACCCTACCATCCTACGATTTCCATTTGCACTGACATGTTGCACAGACCCAACGTGAAAGACACCAAAGAACTCAGCAAGAATGTACACGAGTCACAAAGGAGTCAGGTACTGACAGCCTGTCTCCATGAGCCCCATGAATCTCAATCCATTTTCTGCTGCCTAGACCAAGTCCTCCAGGGAAAACCGCAAATCCATGTCATGTACCTCAGTGTTACTTTTTGCATTTGTTATATTTTGGAGCTCAGATTTAGCTGACAGACGTGAAATAAACACATGTAGCTCGAATTCTCTGGAGATTACACATGCAGCACTGCCGAGCATCTGAGCAACTCCAGATTTCACTGCCATAGAACTAACTACACCCTTTTAATTTCTGGATTTTTATTTGGGGAGGGGAAGAAACAGATTCATCTTGTGCTCAGAACCCCCTTCCATATTAAGGGTTCCATTTTATTCTCCTTTTCCTTTTCTACATATTTGCCAACCAAAAACAGAGTACAAGGCCTCTATAAGCTTCCCATACAAGGCCATAGAGTTTCAAAGTGGCCTCTTCTGGATGAGATGGAGTGTTGTGAGGAGTTCTGGTGTTCTTAAATGTTAGAGCGGAAGCTGAGGTGGAAGTCTATCTGCAAAACTAAAATTGCAATTAAATGTGAGTGATTCCCCATCCCATTTCCCCAGTGATAACTTCTAAAGTCCTCCCCCCTGAGAGCATCAAGGCAAAGTGTCTGTGTGTCATACTCAATACTTACATGCCAAGAAACATTTTTTTTAATAATTGAAAAAATTTTTTAAACATAACAACATACAAACATGAACATTCTTACCATATGATTATTCCATTCTTGGTATATAATCAATAACTCACAATATAATCACACAGTTCTATGTTCATCACTATGATCATTTCTTAGAACATTTGCATCAATTCAGAAAAAGAAATAAAAAGAAAAAAATCTCATATATACCATACCCCTTATGCCTCCCTCTCATTGACTGCTAGTATTTTCATCAATCCAATATATTTTAGCCTTGGTTTCCCGTATTTTTTTCTATACTCCTTACCACTTCCTTTCAGTGATCACTAGCATTTCAATGTACTAAATTTATTTTAACATTTTCCCCATTATTCATTTATTTTTAATCCATATGTTTTATTCATCTGTCCATACCATAGATAAAAGGAGCATCAGACACAAGGTTTTCACAATCACACAGTCACATTGCAAAACCTGTATCATTATACAATCATTTTCAAGAAACATTGCTACTGGAACACAGCTCTACATTTTCAGGCCCTTCATCTCCAATATACCTTAACTAAAAAGGTAATATCTATATAATACATAAGAATAACCTCCAGGATAACCTCTCAACTCTGTTTGGAGTCTCTCAGCCATTGACACTTTATTGTGTCTCATTTCTCTCTTCCCCCTTTTGGTCTAGAAGATTTTCTCAATCTCTTGATGCTGAGTTCCAGCTCATTGTAGGATTTCTGTCCCACGTAACAGGAAGGTCTACACCCCTGGGAGTCACGTCCCATGTAGAGAGGGGGGTGGGCAGTGAGTTTGCTTCTTGTGTTGGCTGAGAGAGAGAGGCCACATGTGAGCAACAAAAGAGGTTCTCTGGGGGTGACTCTTAGGGCTAATTTTAAGTAGGCTTAGCCTGTCCCTTGTGGCATGCCCGAAATCTTGATTTGAACTTGCATCTGATTTCTGACTGAGTAGCTGTCTCTCATTTCTCGGACTGTTGTCATAACCCATGCAGGGCATCGTATGAGGGATGTAAAGAACTCTCAACCAGAAAGTCACAAGTTGGGGTTCCCGCCCGGACCCTTCTTTTAGCTCAGTTATCTTTAAAACCTTTGAATTGTGATATAAAGGGGATAATAATCATTTTATTCAATTAACAAACTAGGTGTCGGCCACATAAAATCACTGTGTTAGGCAATCTGTGAGCCACAAAGAAGAAAAACATATCAGTCCTCTAAGCACTCTCAATCTAGTAGATAGAAAAAACTGTAAATAAATAAACAGGGATATGTGTCTGTGTTTCTATATCTATCTATCTACCCACCTACCTATCTATCTATTTATCTATCTATCTATCTATCTATCTATCTATCTATCTATCTATCTATCAATCAATTTATTCATCCATCCAGCCATCTATCAGTCTACTTATCTATCTATCCATCCATCTCTCTCTCTCTCTATCTGAATATAATATATGTATCAGTCTTCCCAGCCTAAAAGGTCTTTCTGTGGATTGAATGAGATTGACTACAAAGGTGCTCTGGAATCATAAAGGACTGACATAAGATAGAATTTCTCTCTTAGGTGACACAGAAACTTAAAACTGTATTACTCTATCCTTGCATGATCCTCTAATTAATATTTGGAATATTATCTTTGTTATTTAAATGTGTTATCATGGCTACCTTGGATAAATTTTGTGCTCATTAGATTAGGATTCATGCCTTTCATGTCTCCAAATTCTCCTCCTATTGTCTACATTTTTTTTTTATCTTGCCAGACAAATCTCCTCCAGGTCTCCAAATATGCCACATTTGGCCCACATTTACTTATCTCTGCATATTCTAGAATGTCCTTGCCCTTCTCTTCATTCGAATCTTGCAAGGATGAAATCAAGCTCCATGCAAAGCCTTTCTTGCTCACTTGGATTACAGCAACCTCATCCTTTGTAAGGGACTCAATCACGTCCCCACAAAAGGCATGCTCAGGCCCTAACCCCTGTCGGGTGGTGAGAGCCAGTCTGTAAACAGGACCTCTGAAGATGCTATTAGTGAGGCTGAGCCCAAACTGCATTGAGGACAGGCTTCATCCAATACGGCTAAAGTCCTTATCACCAAAGGAAATTGGACACAAAAAGAGAAGCCATGTGGAGCAGCCAGAAGCTGGAAATCAACAGAACCTAGAAGAAAAAGAAGACACCACCACGTGCTCTACCACAGATGGAAACCCCAAACCAACGCTCCCCAGCAGCCAGCCCCAGAATGCCAGTTTCCTGGGAGAAAGCATCCCCTTGCTAATGCCTTGGATTCTGACTTCCCCAAGCCTCAAAACCTTGATCCAGTAAATTCCCACTGTGTAAGCCAACCCACTGTATCCAATATATTTGTTTTAGCAGTGACTGAACTAAGACACTCTCCTCTGAAGTTCTATCGCATTTGTGGGCTACCCTGGACTTTTGACACTTGATGCATCCTGGCTTGTATTGCTAGCTCCGTTTTTACGTGTAATATTAACTTTCTGTTATTATTTTTCAAAGAAACAGCATTAATAATCAGCAAATAATCAGATAATAACAGTTCCTATGACAGATGCCACCAAAATGCAATTGTGTTAACCTTGGGAAGGAACAGAGGTTCCCAGTTAAATAGCCCAAGAGAGAGCAAAGGACACTGAAAAGGAAAGAGTAAGAAAGTGAGTGAAACAGGGAAATGTGTATTTTCTGAATGTAGTCTGTCTTAATAAAGAGGAAATACTAATTAGAGGAAATGAGATAATCTTTGTATGGAAAGAGAGAACTTAATTGTATAATTGGCTGTGAGCATTTAAGGGTTCTGGAGGCATAAAGCCTTCCTTTGTAATCAATGAGAATCTTAGGTTTATTTGGAAAGCTCTCTGAATTACCTCTTGATGAAGGTACTAATTTTCTGATTATATTTTCACGTAAACATTGCTCCAGAAAATAAAAAAACAAAAACAAAAGCAAAAACCCTGACCAGCCAATCAGTTCCTGATTCCTCTGTTAGCTACTTTTGCTGCAAATGTGAGTAATGTGATTTGCACCGCTCAATAACAATTTGTCAGGACCAGTGCAGGAAAAATTTGTTACACAAGAAAATGGGAAATAGGGCTCTATGTTCCATATCTGAAGTAGTTCTTGAAGACATGAAGATGTGCTAACAGCATCTGAAAACTGCAAAACACTCTGAAGTGTACATAAAAGTGCTCTGCATCTTAAGAAGTAAAGAGGCCACAGTTTTTCTTATATTTTGCTAACTAAGCAAGGTATTTATAGCTATTGAGGGTATTTTAAAACTTACTTTCTTTCAAATTTTGAGATCGTAATATTTAGGATCTGTTTATTGTATAACCAATGTTCTCAGTATTGTAAATGAAATTATGGTTACTAGAATTCATTATTGACATGTTCCTATAATATAAAAATAAATTGAGGTATGCAAATTACATGAATATGCATACACTTGTCAAGAGATGCTTTAAGAAGACTTGAGTCTCAAGAGACAATACTAGGTAAATGAGAGCTTGGTTTCTCCGTTTTTGAACTGTAAATGGTTCCTTTTCTGCTCCGTTGCTGCCCTACCTCCCTCCTTGCTGTTTTGGTACTTTTATGGCATCTAACATCCTTGTCAGAGGGTAGGCAAGGAATTCAACCCAGGCAATTTGGTTTCCTGTCAGCAGCTCCGATAAAATGATTTGGTGTGGGAGGAGATAAAAATCTCCCTAAAAACGAGCTAAGATTAAGGCTTCAGAATCACAACCATGGATTTTAATTAGCCCAGCCAGCTACCACTGCCCTTTAGGGTGCGGCGTCTGCCGGATCTCAGCCCACTTATGGAAGGCAAAAGGATGTTAGGTTAAAAAAGTACTTCTAAGGAAGGCAGATGTTCTTGTTAGTTCCAAGGACGGTTTTAAGATGAGAAAGGACAGGATGACAATAGTGGGAAACAGAGTTTTTACAACCCCTTCTCTACCATCAGCTGCCCCACCCCACTATCCTCCTCCTTGTCCCCAATTGCCCTGGAGAGTCACATAACAGAGTGAAGCTGGGAGCCACCATGCACCCACGAGAATGACCAAAATCAAAAAGGCTGACAGTACCAAGTGGTGGGGAGGACGTGGAGAAAGTGGCAGCTTCATACACTGCTAGTGGAAATGTAAAATTCCTCTTCTGGATCTGCCAGCCTCTTAAAAATGACCCAGTTCCTTACAATAGGACCCTGCAATTCCACGTCCCAGGTAATAACCCAAGAGAAGTGAAAACATACGTCCACACAAAGAAGGTCCATGAATGTTTATAAGAGTATTATTCATAACAGTTAAAGTTAGATATAATCCATATGCCCCATCACTGGTGAATGGATAAATAAAAGATAGGCTAGCCATACAATGGACTATTACTCAATAACAAAAAGGAATGGCCTCTAATACAGGCTACTGCATGAACAAATGCCAAAAACATTACAGTAATTGAAAGAAGCCAGACACATAAGAACATCCATTTATAGAAAATGTTGAGAAGATATAAAACTACAGAGATGGAAAGCAGATCAGCCATTGCCTGGGGCTAGGGATAGAAACGGGGATTGACTGCAAATAGGCAGGAAGTGAAGGAAATGTTCTCAAACTCTATCGTGTTGATAGTTGGACAAGTGTATAGGTTTATTAAAAATCACCAAACTGTACATTTAAAATAGAGTGAATTTTATGATCTGTAATTTTCCAATAAGGTTGTTAAAAATAAAATAACACTGGAAGAACGCATGCAGTAGTCAGCATTCCATCAGCACAGTATAAATAAAACCATTCCTAAAGGCTATAAATGCGGCTGCTCCAGAGAGAATCCTCCACCCTCCTGGAACCCACCACACACAGCTGGACTAGAGGGTGGGCAACACACACACTGCAGATGTCTAGTACATCTCAAGGAGAATGTGACCCCCAGGGCGGCTATGCTTGAGAAGACTATACTTCACAATAGGCTGATGGATAACTAGGATACTCTGCCTCACAATTATACATGCACAATAAACTAGTACCCCTGACTTTCCATATGTGGCTGATTGTTGAGGGTCTTACTGGCCCCAGCCATGACACTTTGGTCAAAATGTTCATGCTTTCCGAATGCTCACAGCATATGGCTTATGAATATGTGAAGAGTGAACTGATCACCAGAGCCAATGCAGGTTCTGTAGGAGAGGGGAACAGATGGTGACGATGAACCGTCTCTCAAGAACCAGGGACTAAGGTTGCTCTCTAAACACTAAATTAATCACAGCAACACAGTAAATGGAGACACAGTGACCTCCAGACCCAGCAATGGAACAGGCTGGCAACCTGACCGAGGTTTCATCAGCGACACTGAAACCCAGTTTAAGAGAGAAGGTATTTTGTCTGGATCGGTGGACACGGGGAAGGTCAGATC
Source organism: Tamandua tetradactyla (assembly GCF_023851605.1). Taxonomy (NCBI): domain Eukaryota; kingdom Metazoa; phylum Chordata; class Mammalia; order Pilosa; family Myrmecophagidae; genus Tamandua; species Tamandua tetradactyla. The sequence goes on along the minus strand of NC_135333.1, from coordinate 165,106,892 downwards.
CAAGCAATGAAAGAATGGATACAGGAGGAATTAGAAAGGGAGGTGCGAGGGTAGCTCAGTGGCAGAATTCTCACCTGCCATGAGGGAGACCTGGGTTCGATTCCCGGCCCATGCACTTCCCCCCAAACCAACAAACCAACAAAAACAAAGAAACAAGTAAAAATTCAACAAATGGTGCTGCAATAACGAGCTTCTCACATGGAAAAAGAATGAAATGTGAGCCCCACCATACAGCATACAAAAAAAAAACAAAGAATTAGAAAGGTCAGCCTTGGCAGTATTCCCAAGTAAGAGAGTATGAATCTGGAATAAATAAGCTCCCTGATCACTTAAGAGCTATTCTCTGCCATGGGTTCTAGGCTATGTCAGCATGACTTATAGTAATCCAAATGAAATATTCCTCAAAATTCCCTTTCCTTCAGTACCGTACGCATCAGGAAGCAACACTCTCTGAATCAGCTTCCCAAAAACGAGGAAAAGAAGGGATGACGGTGCGTGGGGCAGACTTGTGGTCTCAGCTGCAGAGACCTCCCACCTTACAGTTCACACATTAACAAACTGGAAATCGTGTTTATAAGCTGTCTTCTCGTCGACTTCATCAACAGTACCCAGGCCCAAGAATCTGCCCAGTGGGACCTGGTGATCCAGAGCAGGGCTGGGTGTTGGGGTGACATAAGTGGGAGTCTGGGCTCTGGCACTTGGTGCAGATGACTTTAAAAACGGTTTGACCCTAGGAGGTTGTCGGCAGGGTTAAATGAGATACACAAAAAGCTCTCAGCACACTGCTGGGCGTGCACAGTGCTCTCAGCAAACGGTACCTGCCTGTGCGAGGAACAGCACTGCCGTTCCGTGCCGGCCACCTTCCTGGCTCACCCAGCGTCTGAGCAGGGAGCACCCAGCCCCCCGGAGTGCGGTCAGCTCACCAGCATCCCAGCCAGACACAGCTCAGCAGCCAGGGGTCCCCGGCAGCCACTCCCGCTCCAGCAGGCCCACTTCTCTCCAACATCCATGGTCTCATTAAAAACAAGTTTTTGCCAAACTGTGTTAATCTCCTTTTTTTTTGACAGGGAGATTAGTATATGGTTGAAAGACAGGGAATGCTGTAGATACAGTGTCTCTGATTTCAATAAAGCCTTGGTAAAGTCTTCCATTATCTATAATTCGGTGGGCTCCATGAGGGAAAAGCCGAGAGGGTCCCGGCTGGCTGTGCATCTGTCCCCGAGAGGCTTGATGGATGGCCGTCATACACTGGTGGGGGACCGCTGACCGAATGCCATGGGATCTGCCCCTAGGATTCCTCTCTATTCATTATTTTTTCTTAATGGCGTCGAAGTAGACATAAGAGGCAGGCTTATCAGGTCATTCAGTGACATAAAGCTGTGAGGGATATTTAATATGCTAACAGGCTGGATAATCTTGATAATGCAAGATTCAAAATTCCCTCAGCAGGCAAAAAGGCCAAGCTGACACGAGCAAGATGCGATTTAACAGGGATAAATGCAATGTCCTAGATTAAGATTCCAAAGGATGCGAACTGTGCAAGTTCAGAACGGGGGAGGCACAGTTTTGCCACAGTTCAAAGAAGGAGCTGAGATTTCATTGAACGTAAGAAGTTTAGTGGCGAGAAGGCCAGGCTGAGGGTCAGCAGGGACCCATGTACAAGTCATGGGTTAAATGACTTTACAAGGCGTGTCATTTCATTTACCTTACCATTTCAACTTTACAAAGCAGGGGTGTGTCTCCTTTTCAGAAAGAAACAAATTGAAGTTCAGGAATTTACAAGGAACTGATGAAAGTTAAGCAGAGGACCAAGTCAGGATCTGAACTCAATACCGACTTCTAAAATTCCCCAAATTCCTGTCTTTACATTCATCATACCATGATGCTAATTACCTCCCAGCAGTGCTATGAGGCTTAAGTGGGACGCTTTAAATAGAAGCCCCTGGAACAGTGGCTGGCTGGCTGCTTCTGCTCAGTCGTTGGTCTCTCTCCAGGCTGTGTGCTCACCTGACCGACAGGTATTTTATGTATTATCATCTGAACACTGCAGTCTAGGTCTTTATATATTTCACCATTAATATAACCACCACAGAAAATGATTCTGTCCTTTCTCTTCTCTATATTCCTTTCCTCACTCACCCTTATTCCCAAACCCCTACTGCCAGAAGAGGAAGAGACCCGGGAAAAGGCAGTGGGAAATGTGAGTGCGCTCTGAAGTCTCGGCCAGTTAGTAATGATCCCTAGATAATGAAAACTTTTCTTTTTAATTAAGGTAATTTTCAAGGGCTGCATTAGTGGTTCAGTGTTGCATATTTACATGATCAAAGCCCAATTACCTTTAGATAATGAGGTGGCGCTTTAAGTAACCCCAGTGTAATGATATGCATACAAAACATACGAAAGTTTGCCTTAATTCAGTAATTTAATGAGCATAGCGTGTGGTGCAGAGAAACTTTTTGCAGCTGTGGCCAGAGTCTTTATTGGAATTGCATAGTCATATATGTAGGTGGCCTGCCTTAGTGCAGGACTGATGACCCTTCCCTCTCTCCTGGGCATCTGGATGCTGCATGGCCTCTGACTCTTGATCCCTGCAGCCCCTTCTCTCCGGGCCACAGGGGGCCACAGGACCCCAGCACCCTGAAGACTTTGCCCTTTTCGGTAAATCCCTCCCTAGAAGCAGCTGGATGGCATCGTCCTCTGCTCTGCAAGCAAGGGCTGCCGACACCAGCCATCTAAAAGTTCCAGCTAGGGGAGGTTTCACCGTAAAAAATAAGCCGTGGTGGACAAGGGGAGGGGCACGGCCCTTTCACTTTTCTCTCCTCCTTTTCCTTCGCCTTCCCAAGGCCCGAGGGAGGGTCACAGGTGCCCGGGCTCCCGTCCCGCAGGGTGGCGGAGGTGAGCGAGGGGTGGCCTAGCAGTGGGCTGCTAAGAACCTCTGCTGGGAGGCGCCCTACAGCAACATGGAGGAAAGCGGCCGTTCTGGGGGTGGAGGGTTATTTTGGAACGGAGCCATTTTGAATTTTTGATGAAGTGGGGCACTTCTTTCAGTTTCTGAGACCCAAATCCGAGCGCTCCTGGTGGGTTTTCACCTGAGCTGTCTTTTCTCTCTGGAATACCTTTGACCTGCCCCTCTACTCAGTAACCCCCATTCATCTTTCCATAGTTCAAGCCCAAGTTCAAATATTACCTTTGTAAACGTGAAACTTTCCCTGCCATTCCTGTCATCTATCCCCTACCACCTTCTCATGCTGTGCTAATACTAGGTTTTTACATGATTCCTTCTGTAGACCCAACTTTTTAAGGCAGAACTAAATTTTATTCTCTTGGAATAGCTAGCACCTAATATATTACAAGCAGCCCCCAAATAAACCCATCCAGGCCCAAACAAAGAAATCTCAAGAAAAATAACAGCAGATCTTTAGAATGACCGTATCAAACTAGTCATGCTCCAAGAAAAAAAAAATCTACCTAGCATATTCTAAGAAAAAATGAAGTACCTGTGTGTTATGTATCAGACTTAGAAGCTTCTTGATCAAAATGATGAGCTCAAAATGAGAAAGCAAAAAGATGGGCAACGCTCTCTAGGAAGTGAATGCTGAACCATCAAAGGAAAAGCAATATCCCTTCTTGCCAATATACTTCACTATAATTTGCAAGTTCCAGTGAAAACCAGGCAATAAACCATGATTTAGTATTGGGTAGAAATCTGGGTTTCATCTGCAGTTGTCACTGATGCCATTTGTGCAGACAGGAATGATTCAGTTTTCACTTAAAGATAATTGTCAAATTAAGCTGGACAGAGAAGCAACATATGTTGAAAAGTTGGTAATTTATTTCTATATTGCTGTAGAATGATTACAGTGGGGATCATGCCATTAATCAATTAATATAATGTTGTTTGCACAGTGGACACTCGATGGTCATGAAATGTGTAATGATGAAATGCCAGTGCAATGCCGGTGTTAATATCACACCTACTGATCACATCATTTTTTTTCTACCCATATGTAAAAGAAATATTTCTGAAATCTTTAGTTCATTTTTCAGGAGATTCAAGTGTTCTAGTTTGCTAGTTTACAGTTCTAAGGCTGAGAAAATGTCCAATTAAAACAAGTCTATAGAAATGTCCAATCTAAGGCATCCAGGGAAAGATACCTTGGTTCAAGAAGGCCGAGGAACTTCAGGGTGTCTCTCTCAAGTGGAGGAGCACATGGCGAACAGTCAGGGTTCGTCTCTCCTCTGGAAGGGCACATGGCGAGCGCAGCGTCATCTGCTAGCTTTCTCTCCTACTTCTGGTTTCATGAAGCTCCCTGGGAGGCGTTTTCCTTCTTCATCTGCAAAGGTTGCTGGCTAGTGGGCTCTCTGTTTCTTGTGGCTATGTCGTTCTTCTCTGACTCTCTGAATCTCTAATCTCCAAAATGTTTCCTCTTTTATAGGACTTCAGAAACTAATCAAGATCCACCCAAATGGGTGGAGACATGCCATCACCTAATCCAGTTTAACAGCCACTCTCGATTACATCATATCTCCAGGGAGATGATCTAATTACAGTTTCAAACATACAATACTGAATAGGGATTAGAAGAAACGGCTACCTTTACAAAACGGGATTAGGATTAAAACATGGCTTTTCTAGGGGACACACATCCTTTCAAACCAGCACATTCATGATTTTTGGTGAAGAATTTAAATGCCAACGTTCTTTCCCAACATATAAAGAGTGATTTTTTTTTTGCCATAAAGTTATTCTAATCTCAACTTTTAAATGCATTTACTAACACTATTTCAGAGCAGATGCCTCAAATGTTGAGATCACATATTTATTTTAATTCCTTGAGGAGATGAAAATGGCTTCCTATCCTCAGAATTTCATTTTTATTTTTATTTTTGGTTATTTTTGTTGTTTGTTTAGATTTAGCCTCTTCTCTTATCAAGGTTTAGGAAAAATGATATTTATTTCTTATGAACATGAGGACAGACTGTGTCAACAGCTCCCTGCAGGCAAACCATGAACAGAAGTTAAAAATCACTGCAGTATCCTTAGGTGGGGTGTCTCTTAGAGAAGTGTCATGTATGAGAAACACTAATTAAGGAAGGTAGGGGAAAAAGAAGCTCTACCTTTCCAAACCCAACATTTATAAAAGAAGTATTATTAACATGTTGGTTTCATGAAGCACTTATATAAGTATGGCTTATTTTTTGTTTTCTAAAAAAATGCATTTGGCAAACCAAAAATGAATAATTATATAATGAATTTGGGAGGGAAAAAATTGCATCTAGCTAGGAATTTAATAAAAGTGCAACTTTTCAAACACTTTGTTTTTCTATTGAATAATCATTTATACAGGTATTTGCAAAATGTCTTGTCATGTTGAAACTGAAAAAGATGGTCTTAATTGTACTCACTGACAAAGAATTTGGCAGGGAGATATGTTTTATAAACTACTGATTTCAAAATAAAAGAACTTTAACTTGAGCGTTTAAGCTTAGATTTTGAATTTCTGCCTTGGAACGACCCCATGGCTAATATCTTGTCTACATGCAAGGTCAAATAAATGTATCTCTGGTTCATTTGGGCTGACTGCCAAGCAATTTATTAGGAAGCTAAAGGATCAGAATTGGTCATTAAGACAACAGAACAAATGGGCCTTTTCTGATTAGCTCAGTTTTTTAGATGATGAAGCCTTCACGCCTGCTACAAATTTATTTGACTTTCAAATGAGCTCAACACAAAAATCAGATGCTCCCATGACACTCTGTTTAGGACCCCACCTCAATTAAATTTAAAAAATAATAAATTTCAAAGGCTCAGCATTAAGTATCTTTTGCTCCTTACGTCTTTGTGGAATTATTTTTCAGGAAGTGGAAGAGCTTTTTTTTATTTACTTTTTAAAAATTTCTTTTTATTTTTTTGGAAGAGCTTTTGTCACCATTTTTTTCTGACCTATTGTCATATGCTCCACATATGAGGCTTTCCGGAAGATGGATGATTTGGATATTAAAAGGGGAAATTTCAGGTTGTATACATGTTTCCAGAATAAAAATGCCATAGAACAATCAGTGAACCCCAGCATAAATCATAGACTCTAGTTAATAGTATAATTATAATAATATCTTTCTGTAGACCTACGACTTCTCTAATAAAAAAAAATCAGAAATTACGTGAAATTCCTGGTCTCCCTTGACCACATACCAAGTTTTTCAGTTTGACCTTTGATTAGGATTTAGGTCGAAGGCTTCCTTTGGAAATCTGCAGGTTTATTGCGCACACAGCGAAGGTGGAAGGGACCCTAGAGAGAACGTGTAAAGAACAGAACAGCGTCGCCAGTTCTCTGCTGGCCGCCAAAGCTTCCAGCTCCGCAGACCCAGCCCGGCCACCACCCGACCCCGCACGGAACAGCACTTTTAACCCGGCACAGAGTTCCGTTTGCTTTGAAACTTTGAGCGCAAAACACTAAGGGGAGAGAGTTTATGAGAGAACCAAAGCAGGTTTTATAAAAGTTGCACTGTGTCCTTTATGGGACGGTTCCAACTCCTACGGTTCCTCGTCCCTGCAGCAGCTTCTGTTTTGAGAGTCACACCGGTACTGGACACACACAACGCAGTGTTGGCATCCATTCACACATTCACAAACCGCACACTGCAGAGTGCATGTGTCGGCCCTTGCTAGGTTGCTTAGGGGCAATCTGGATGGGAATGGGGCATAATTATTGCCCCAAGGAGTCCCCAGTCTACGGGGAAATCAAGGTATCACTAGATGAATTGACAGATGCTCTACGTGAGTGGCTCAGTGTCGAAAGCGCGGGTTGTGGAGTGGCAATCTCCGCCTAGGGGAGTGGCAGATGGCTTTATAAAGTAGGCGAGAGGCTTCCAGGATGCGTAGGAGTTTTCCAGTTAAAGAGCTAAGGGAAAGGCAATCCAGGCAGGGCATATATTTTGTTCAAAGGCATAGAGGAGTGCAGGTTAATTGGTACACAATGTTTACGGTTTAAAATTTATTTATCTCCTTATTTATTTGGGGGGAGGGAGAATTGTATGTGGGTGTGGCAGGAAAGCAGTGAAAGTGGGTTTTGGCCAAATTGTTAAGGGCCTTTTGAGAAATGTGGACTTCAGCATAAGTGAATTAGGTACAGCCCGCACAGTGCTTAGAACAGGGCCTGGCGGTAATGTGTGCTCAATAAATGCAAGCTGCTTTTATTTTGTTGCAATCAGTGGGAAGCCAATGGAAGGGGAGGTTTTTCGAAAAGGGAAGCCATGGCTCAGGTGCGGTTTATAATCACACTTCCGATGTCAGTATTGAGAAGGGAAGGAAGTGGGGAGACACCGTCACAGGCCGGCAAAGTGAAAGGATTCCAGTGGGTGAAAATGAGGGCTGGAATTAAGCCTTGGCGACTACTGTATTCCTGGTACCCGGCATAGTGGCTGCATGCAGTAGGAGCTTAATAAATAGTGGCTGAATGAGTAAATGAAGGGCCATGGCAGGAGGGAGGGGACAGGAGGAATATCCAGGCAGCAGAAACAAGAGAGGCGGTGAGTAACGGGTGTGGGTGGAAAGGAGAGTGCGTCGGTGCTGCCAGCGATGGAGGAGAGAGGAGGAGGAAGAGGATGGGCAGGGCAGAGGAGCTGCTGCGATCAGTACTAGCAACGCATCTGCTGGGCTCGGTCTCTCCCAAGTGTTGAGCAAAAGTGGCCAAGGGAGGGCACAGGACCGTCAGGCATTGTGTCTGTCGTGCACCCAGCGCTGAGTACGGGTGCTGTCTGTGTTACCTCGTTTAATCCCCATGAACTCTCTCTGGGTCTGAGTTTGGTATCGTCATCCCTGTCCACAGGTGGAAAACTGAGGCACACGATGACATATTAACCAGGTAGCAGTGCTCATATTAAAAGAAGTCTTTCTTTCACAAGCTTTGTGCACTTTTCATTCCATCATGCTATCTTCCCTGTTAAAAATGAAAATGTGAAATACGGAATATGCCATATTTAGAAGTATGGGGGTGGGGGCACTTTGCAATGAAATGGAAGCATACCTTCTGCTAACTTTTTGCTTCATTAATCCTCCAAACCTGTCTTTCTAATCCACACAGTTATTGTGGGCAACCAAAACAAGATGTGAAAATCCTCTGAAAACATAAAGCATTATATAAATGATGGTGGCATTGAAAATGAGAAGAAAATACTTTCAGATTCTTGCCCAGGAACTCTAGAAAAGCACAAAAGACGACAGGCACTGGAAGCTGTGCATATGAGGATGAGCTGATGGCAAAGGCATCTTTCCAATCACGGTTCAGAAAGCTGGTGGAGCTCTTTCCTGTTTTCATGGGTCACTTTTTGGAAGGAAAAGAGTGAATTTTGCCTTCCAAAATCAGAGGGTTTACAGCTCTACTGCCTCCACTTTTCTTTCAGAGAGCCTTGGTTCTCAAAAATGTCTAAATTCATTTCACGTGCATGTGCAGAGCTCCTGGAAGTTCCCTGGACGGGGAGCTGGTGGGGCGCAGGGAGTTGATGTGCTTTCTCCTCCTGCTCCTGGGCGCCCTTGAGAGCCTGCATGTAAGCACTGGGAGGGACCATCACACTCAGGTTCTCGTGTCAACTTGGCCAGGTGCTGGTGCCTGTGTGTCTGGTCGGGCAAGTGTTGGCCTGTCTGTTGCTATGAGGACATTTCATGGACTTAAATCATGATCACGTCAGCTGCATCCACAGCTGATTTAATTTGTAATCAGCCAAGGGGAGTGTCTTCTTTAATGAGTGATGCTTAACCTAATCACTGAAAGCCTTTTAAGGGGGAGGATTCAGAAGAGACAGGCTCTCTCTTCCTGCTTTGGCTGGCGAGCCTCTTCTGTGGAGTTGTCCAGACCCTCCATCAGAATCATCGGCTTCACAGCCTGCCCTGTGGATTCTGGACTCTACGTTCCTGTGGTCACATGAGACACTTTTACAAATTTTATATTTATGGATACTTCCTGTTGATTCTGATCCTTTAGAGAGCTCTAACTAATACAGGGCCCTCCCCACCTGAGGGTGTGCACAGGCTGTGTCCCTGTTCTCCTCACAGCCAGGACGCGTGGCATGCTGTCTGGCACACAGCACGCCTCACTACATGTAGCAGAAAGTCCGTAACTTTCCTCCACGCTTCTCTCTGCTCTCCAATGGCTGGCTCTTTCTCCCCCCTCCCCTCTCAGGTTGCTGCTGTCCCCTCCCGTGGTCTGGGTGGCTGCCCTCTTTAAGTCGCTGCCCCCCGCTATTCCCCCCGACCGTGCTCTGGTCCAAGAGTGTGGGCCCCACGAGGCAGGGAGGGTCTCTTTGGGTTCGCCCCGCACCTAGCATGGGCTTGGCACACAGTAGGCATTTTGGACCTGTCTGTGCGTTTAATGAACAAACAAGGTGAAGCCTTCAAGGTGGAGCAGGTGGCAAGGAAGCAGAGGCCCACTCACGCTTGCGGATCTCGTCTCAGTGTAAGTCACAGGCAGGCGTAGCTACGCTCTGGGACCAGGAATGGAGCTTCGCTCCATGAGCACAGACCGGCTCGCAGCAGGCTGAGGCCACCCCCTCGGTCTCAGCAGGTCTCACCTGCCAAACGGTCTACACCCAAGCCCCAAACAAGAAGAATGGAAGCACCGTACTGCTCCTCAGCCTTGGAGGAGCATCGCTGTTGTTAAATAGCCATGGCATGTAAAAATAATCGTGCAGACAGAGGACTCAGAGTTGCTCAGAGGAGACAGAAAAGTGTCTTGCCATTTGGTAAGTGGTATGGCTGCTACGGGAATCAGGGATGTGCCGGGGATGGGAATGGAAACTACTCCAGGACATGGTACTGTAGGAAACAGTTAACATATTTTAGGGCATGGGAGGTTCTAGAGCTGAATTTGCTCCTCATCATCACTACCACTGAAATAAACTGGTACGACCTAAAATGAGTAGATGATATGCAGTGGTATGGTTGAAAAGTTGGTTTTTTTTTTATGGTTTTTATGGGCCAAGCTTTATGCATAGTTTCTCACAGTAGATCCTTACAACCCATATGGAAAGTAATATTATCCCTCATTTTAACAGGTGAGGGAAAAGGTTTGGAGGGTTATGCAAACAGTAGAGTCAAATTTTAAGTCAGATTTCCAAGCTTGTGTCCTCCTTACCAAGGACCCAAAGCATACATAACTAGCTCTTTAGGATATAATTCTAAATTGCTTACTGCAATGCCATTTCTTGCATATGTCTTACACAGCACTTAGATATCCAGAATGTATTTCTCATGGCAGGATAGCATTTCAAAAAATGGTAGCTTTCAAGAGATGGGATGTTTTCATTTGGAAATGGATTTAGGAGAAGGGGAGTTTATGTCCTCAGTGTCAAGTTACATGATAGTCATTGAGAATTTCACTAATTTCCATCGAAGAATTTCAGTCCATCAATTGATTCTTCAACAAAGCAGTTCTCATCTATTCAGAAACTACCCCCTTAAAGCTCCCTCACTGGCAAATGTTTATTTTTCATTATATATATTCTTCGACAATTCTAAACGAAGGTACTTGAATTTGACATCTTGGCTATGTTTGTCAAGGCAGTTGCAATATCTGGGAGCCTTATTTACACTGAAAACCTGTTCTTATGCTACATTTTGCTGATCTGCTCATCCTCAAGGGCTTTGATGCCTTAAATATACACACATGTTGTTTACTGCTGCCTAATATGCCCATTCATCAATTTTTAAAAATAGAAGCATATTCTGGAACATATTCAATATTCTGATGTTAAAAATGATCACTTCTGGTTCCTTGCCAAAAATTATATGGAGTACCTGGCATATAGGACTCATTAAGTAGAGCATTTACTAAATGAAGAAACTATATATGGAGGTTAAAATAAACTGTTTTTCATAATTTCACCCATACATAATTTCTAAAATTGCATTGGCTTAAAAGCAGGACTGCCTATGTAAAAACATAATCAGGGTTCCGGGACAAGATGGTGGCTTAACAACGTGCGCATTTTAGTTCATCCTCCAGAACAACTCCTAAATAACCAGAAACAGTACAGAACAGCTCCCGGAGCCACGCCAGCAACCGGACACACAGCGTACCCCAGTCTGGACCAGCTGGACCGGCTGTGAGCACCCCCCAGAACTGTGAGTTCCCAAAGCTGCGGTGGCCAGCACCCCTCCGCCACAGGCTGCTTCCCAGAGGGGAAAGGAAAGGACTTTACCAGCAGCAGGGACTGGGCACAATCAAATACCAGTTGTGGAACTAATTAACAAATTCTGACCACTAAAAATAGGCCCCCAGCTTAGGTGAATCTGATCAAAGCGGAGGTTGCTCATTTTTGCCCCAGTGCCAAGGGGGCAGGACTGACAGAAAAAGGGGGGAAAAAAAAGAAGGAAACAGAGGTTTTTGTGGTTGTGTATCTACAAAGGCTTGACTGCCTCTGGATACAGCGGCAGGACTTTTCAGGCTGCAACTGCCCCAGGCATAGGCAGAAGTGAGCTCTTTTGGGGGCTTGTCTGGACCTTGTGCCTTCCCCAGGGGAGGGGTGAAGTCCCACCCAGGTGGAATCCCTCCATCAAGGAATTCAGACACCAGGGCTTGGTAATCTGAAGCCATTAAAACCAGCCTACAACCTCTTCTCTGTCTCTACCATGCCCCTAGCAGGGAGAGTCTGCCAAAGTTAAAGTTACCACATCATCTTATGCTGGTGGGACCTGCAGTCAGACAAAGCGCCACACACAGGGCAGGATAAGAAAAACAGAGTCCAGAGACTTCACAGGAAAGTCTTTCAACCTGCTGGGTCTCACCCTCAGGGAAAACCGACACAGCTGACTCTTTCCTCCTGATAGGAGGCCAGTTTGGTCTGGGAAAATCTGGCTGGGGTCTATAATATCTAAGTAGACCCTCCTAAGTGTGTGTGGGGGAAACGCACCACACAAGCAGGGCAAGAAACAAGAAAACAAGAACTGAAAAATTCTCCTCTGTTAAACAAAACTTAAGCTAAAGGTCCAGATAAAGTTGAACGGAATGTCAAAGAACAGATAGACAACAAATTCATCCAGCAAGAAAACCCTAGATAAAAGAAGTGAAAGCAATCTCCAGAATAAACTAATTAAGGTAATTAAGTGCCTAGACGCCAGCAAAAAATAATAAATCGCACTAGGAAAATTGAAGATATGGCCCAGTCAAAGGAACAAACCAACAATTCAAATGACATACAGGAGCTAAAACAATTAATTCAGAATGTACAAACAGACATGGGAAACCTCATCAAAAACCAAATCAATGAATTGAGGGAGAATATAAAGAAGGCAAGGAAAGAACAAAAAGAAGGAACTGAAAGTCTGAAAAAACAAATCACAGAACTTATGGGAATGAAAGACACAGTAGAAGAGATGAAAAAAATAATGGAAACCTACAATGGCAGATTTCAAGAGACAGAACATAGGATTTCTGAACTGGAGGATGGAACATCTGAAATCTGACAAGAAACAGAAAAAATAGAAAAAAAAAAGGAAAAATATGAGCAGGGAATCAGGGAATTGAAAGACAATATGAAGTGCATGAATATATGTGTTGTGGGTGTCCCAGAAGGAGAAGAGAAGGGAAAATGAGGAGAAAAAGTAATGGAGGAAATTATCACTGAAAATTTCCCAGCTCTTATGAAAGACTTAGAATTTCAGATCCAAGAAGTGCAGCGTACCCCAAAGAGAACAGATCCAAATAGACATACTCCAAGACATTTACTGATCAGAATGTCAGAGGTCAAAGAGAAAGAGAGATCTTGAAAGTAGCAAGAGAAAAGCAATCCATCACATACAAAGGAAGCCGAATAAGACTATGCGCGGATCCCTCAGCAGAAACCATGGAGGCGAGAAGACAGTGGGATGATATATTTGAACTATTAAAAGAGAAAAACTGCCAACCAAGAATTCTATATTCAGCAAAATTGTCCTTCAAAAATGAGGGAGAAATTAAAACATTTTCAGACAAAATGAATCACTGAGAGAATTTGTGACCAAGAGACCAGCTCTGCAAGAAATACTAAAGGGAACACTAGAGACAGATACGAAGACAGAAGAGAGAGGTGTGGAGAAGAGTGTAGAAAGGGAGACTATGAGTAAAGGTAAAAAGAAGGAAAATTAGATATGACATATAAAATCCAGAAGGCAAAATAGTAGAAGAAAGTACTACCCATGTAGTAATAACACTGAATGTTAATGGATGAAACTCTAATCAAAAGACATAGTCTGGCAGAATGGATTAAAAAACAGGACCCATCTAAATGCTGTCTCTACTCAAAGGACACGAGGCCAAGGACACAAATGGACATTTACACACCAATGTTTACAGCAGCATTATTAACAATTACCAAGAGATGGAAACAGCCAAAATGTCCATCAACAGACAGTTGGCTAAACAAACTGTGACATTTACATAAGATGGAATATTATGCAGCTGTAAGACAGAATAAAGTTACGAAGTATGTAACAACATGAATGGACCTTAAGGACACTATGCTGAGTGTGATTAGCCAGAAACAAAAGGACAAATACTGTATGGTCTCACTGATATGAACTGACATTAGTGAATAAACTTGGAATATTTCCTTGGTAACAGAGACCATCAGGAGATAGAAATAGGGTAAGATATTGGGTAATTGGAGCTGAAGGGATACAGATTGTGCAACAGGACTGAATATAAAAACTCAGAAATGGACAGCACAATATTACCTAACTATAATACAATTATGTTAAAACACTGAATGAAGCTGCATGTGAGAATGATAGAGGGAGGAGGGCTGGGGCATAAATGAAATCACAAAGAAAGATAGACGATAAAGATTGAGATGGTATAATTTAGGAATGCCTAGTGTGTATAATGGTAGTGACTAAATGTACAAATTTAAAAAATGTTTTTGCCTGAGGAAGAACAAAAGAATGTCATTACTGCAGTGTGCTGAAAATGGATGGTACTTAATATTTAAAAATTTCAACTAATGTGTAAGACTAAAGCAAAAAATGTTTATTTGGTACAAATCTGTACTTTGAATAGTGCATCTCCTAATATAACTTATGTAGGTAGTTGGTTGAACACCTTAAGTACATGGAACCTTGGGTAGGACATGAGATTTTGTTGGTTTGTCCAGGTGATGCCCTGATGAATCCCAGAGTGATTTGATCAGTGAGTGGAAGAGTATTTGCAAAGTTCCCTTCGGGGAATGGTGAGAATGGGGGAAAACTCAACTTCCCCAAGTTGAATTCTTGATATTCTCACAAGCAGTGTGGACAACCAAAGCTATAGGCTGAGCCCTCAGTCTTGGGGTTTGTTCATATGAAACTTAACCCCACAGGGAATAGGCCAAGCCTACTTAAAATTAAGCCTAAGAGTCACCCCCAAGAGAACCTCTTTTGTTGCTCAGATGTGGCCTCTCTTTCCAGCCAACACAGCAAGCAGACTCACCACCCTCCCCCTGTCTACGTGGATCTTCCTGGCAGTGTGGGACAGAAATCTCAGAATGAGCTGAGATTCAGCATCAAGGGATTGAGAAAACCTTCTTGACCAAAAGGGGGAAGAGTGAAATGAGACAAAGTGTCAATGGCTGAGAGATTTCAAACAGAGTAGAGAAGTTATCCTGGAGGTTATTCTTATGCATTAAGTAGATAACACCTTGTTATCCAAGATGTAATGGCGAGGCTGGAGGGAACTGCCTGAAAATGTAGAGCTGTGTTCCAGTAGCCATGTTTCTTGATGATGATTGTATAATGATATAGCTTTCACAATGTGACTGCGTGATTGTGAAAACCTTGTGTCTGATGCTCCTTTTATCTACCTTGTCAACAGATGAGAGGAACATATGGAATAAAAATAAATAATAAGGGGAACAAATGTTAAAATAAATTTAGTTTGAAATGCTAGTGATTAATGAAAGGGATCAGTAAGGGGTATGGCCTGTAAAATTTTTTTTTTTCTGTTTGTTATATTTTTTTGTTGTCTTTTTATTTCTTTTTCTGAATTGACGCTAATGTTCTGGGAAATGATCATGATGATGAATATGCAACTATGTGATGATACTGTGAATTGCTGAGTGTATGTGTTGGGAATGTTTGTTTCTTGTAATTTTTTTTAATTAATAAAATTAAATAAATAAATAAATAAAAAAAGATACTGCAAGAAAGGAAAAAAAAAACATAATCAGTGTGAAAAATTTAGGAAGTAGGGATTCAAAATTCAAACCTAGCGAGTGGCCACAGGGATGGTGTGAGATGCTCCAAAGTGCTGTTCCCCAAAAGGATCTTTGAACAACTAGGAAAGATGGTATATCCATCTTCCTTGGAACTCCAGGAAGCAGTTAAAGGACTGCAGTAACTGAGCAAGTGCCAAATCAAGGAAAGGTAAAAAATGGTAGGAGAAGCTCAGGATGCCCTGTGACCCCTCTCCTAAACTCCTTCCCTGGGTGGCTGAATCAGCCTGCACTCCCCCGGGGGCTACCTGGCCCTGCTCTGAAGGGAGTAGAATAGCCACTGTGAGCGCACCAGGTGCCTGTATGTCCCTGCCAGTGTAGCAGGAGGCAGTCTGAAAGACTGAACCAGGAGACTGGCCTTTCTTTACCCTCCCAGAACTTGCCCTGCAGGCAGAAGCAGCTTGGGGACAGCTAAAGCAGTAAATAAGAAACAAACAAGTCAAAGAGGTCTGGGACAAAGGATTACTTGCTTTAAGTTATATAATAGAGCACCTGGAAAGGGAGAAAGATTATTTCATAGAATAGGACATATTCATGTTATTGGAATTCCTAAGGCCACTAGCAAGCACAAGCCCAGGACAAGACACAGGTTCAGAAAAGACAGAGAGAACCCTGCACTTATCTGCCTTGGAATGATCTTCTTGATAGAAAGGGTAAGCTCTGAAGGAGAGCACCAGCAAATGCAAAGACGAGAAAAGATTGCTTTTGCTTTGGTTTGTTTGTTTTTGTTAGCATCTGACACTCAAAAAATTTCTGTCACATCATTAGCAGCACACAAACTAAGGAACAGACAGCTCAAGGACTAAATCCCATAGCTGACATTTTAAAATATTCAAATGTACACTGTGCAGGAAAAGATTACAGGACAAACAAAGAAAGAAAAATAATGGCACATCCAAAGGAACAAGAGAATGTAGAAACCATCAACAAAGAAGACTAGATATTGGACATATCAGACAAAGACTTGAAAAAATATGATCCTTGGGCGGGACATCGTGGCTCAGTGGCAGATTTCTTGCCTGCCATGACGGAGACCCGGGTTTGATTCCCAGTGCCTGCCCATGCGAAAAAAAAAAAAAAAAATATATATATATATATATATATATGATCCTCAATATGCTCAAGAAGAAAGCAGAAAACACAGAGAAAGAACTAAACATCAGGATAACAATGAATAAACAATACGAAAATCTCAGCTAAGAGATAGCATTTTAGAAAGTAACCAAATAGAAATAACTGGAGTTCAGGACCACAATAACTGAAATGAAAAATTCCTTACAGAGTTTCAAGAGCAGACTGGAGTTGGCAGAAGAAAGAATCACTGAATTCAAAGACAAGGCAACTGAAGTGATTCAGGCTAAGGAACAGAAAGAAAAAAGAATGAAAAAAGTGAAAAAGCCGAGAGACCTGTGAGATACCATCAAATGTATCAATATAAGCCATTATCGGAATCCCACAAGAAGAGACAAAGGGGCAGGAGAAACAATGGCAGAACACTTTCCAATTATTTTTGTTTTTTTTTTTGCATGGGCAGGCACTGGAAATCGAACCCTGGTCTTTGGCATGGCAGGTGAAATCTTTGCCTGCTGAGCCACTGAGCCAGCTCCCAAGTTTTATGAAAGACATAAATATGCATATCCAGAAGCCTGATGTACCCCAAAGAGGATGAACTTGAACAGAGTCATGCCAATACACAGAGTAGTCAAACCGTCAAATGTCAAGGAGGGAAAGAAAGTTCTAAAAAGCTGCAAGAGAAAATCAATGTATCATGTCCGAGGGAGTCCCAGTGAGGTTAAGGGCTGGGTGGAGGAGGGAAGTGGTGGTGATGGTAGCACAACACTGTGGATGAAATTAACACCACTGAATTGTGTATTTGAACGTGGCTCAAAGTGGAAAATTTAGGTTATGTATGTGACTAGGATAAATATTAACAAACATCAACAACAACAATAGGGTTGTACAACACTGTGTACCCTAATATAAACTATGGACTACTGTTAGTAGTATTATTAAGATAATATTATTTCATCAACTGTAACAAAGGTACCACACTAATGCAAAAAGTTAATAATAGGGAAAACTGCACATGTGAGGGGGATATAAGGTATGCTGGTTTGATGGTATTATGTACCCCAGAAAAGCCATGTTTTCATCCTGATCCAATCTTGTGGAGGCAGCTGTTTCTTTTAATCCCTATACAGTATTGTAGGTTGGAATGCTGTGATTAGATTATTTCCATGGAGATGTGACCCACCCAATTGCAGGTGGGACCTTCTCATTAGGTGGCTTCCATGGAGATGTGTCTCCATCTATTAAAGGTAAGGTTGCTTATTGAAGTCCTTTAAGAAGGAACCATTTTTGAAAAAGCTTCAGAGCCCACACAGCAGAGATCTTTAGAGATGAAGAAAGAAAATGTCCTGGGAAGATGCTTGCAATGAGAAGCCAAAGATGCCAGCAGATGCCAGCCACGTACCTTCCCAGCTGACAGAGGTGTTCCAGACGGCATCAGCCTTCCTTCAGTGATGGTAACCTCTTGTTTGTTGCCTTGATTTGGACATTTTCATGGCTTTAGAACTGTAATCTTGCAAATTAAAAAAATTCTCCTTTTAAATGCCATTCCATTTCTGGTATATTGCATTTCGGTAGCATTAGCAAACTAAAACATATGGGAACACTGTATTTTCTGTATGACTTTTCTGTAAATCTACAACTTTTATAATTAAAAAAAAACATTCAAACTTAGCTTTTGGCCAGTGATTGTGTGTGTGTGTGTGTGTGTGTGTGTGTGTGTGTGTTTTAAAACAGTAAATATTTATTATCCCAGTTTCTCTGGATTGGGACTCAGATTGTGAATTAGCTGGGTGTCTCTGCATCCAGGTCTCTTAAGGGACTGGCTGGTACTGTGGTCACAGCTGAGGCTCATCTAGGGGAGTGTCTGCTCCCAGGTCGGTCACGGGGATTGGCAGGTTTCAAATTCAGGAGAACACTGGGAGATAGAGAGGCAGAGAGATCACGCACAGGAGGGGGCGATGGTGACAGATAAATGGTGTGCAGCTAACTCTGAGAAGTGCCATCCCATGATTGAGCCATATGATCTTGTTTGGAAGGCAGTCATTGGTCCAGGACACGCGAAGAGGGGGTTATACAAGGCTCCTTATACCAGGAGCAGGGGTCGCTGGGAACCAGGGCACAGGCTGCCCACCACAGAGGGGTGAGGGGCACCACATCAGTGTCTAATACAATGGGAAGACACTGGAAGGCTCTATGCCACAGGGACAAACCTGAACGCCATCTAATTCCGCCCTCCTCATGGTGCAGACTGAGACATGAAACCAGAGGTACTGAGACCTTCCTCAGATTCTGCAGCCATACCCAGCCCTGGTGCATCAGCTCCCTGAGAAACAAGCGTATGGGTTTCCCAGTGCTAACTCCATATATACCTGATGATGCCCCCAGGAAGCAGATGCTGGAATGATCCCTGTTGAGTCAGAGAGGACACTGGGGAGGCTCCATGACTAGTGTAGGGTCTGAAAACTGATAGGAAGGCGTAGTCAGGTCTGCACCCAGCTCTGTCTCCTCCTAGAAGGACCTGGGCTGCACCCTGGCCTTCCCGGGTAGCTGTGGGGAGGGATGTGCTAGAAAAACTGTGTAAGATCCCAGGGGGACCTGGAAGCACGAACTGTGAGAAGACCAGGGGTCCTGTGCGGAGTTCTTAGCCACTGAGGGGCCCCGTAAGGAGGCCTGAGAGGACCTCCCTTCCTTGGCGATACTGGCTAGTGATTTTTTAAAACAAGTTCCTCAAATATTTATGATCTGCAAAACACCTTTGCTGCCTTCCCCCTCCCCTCATACAATTGGCGCTGTCATGTGAACTTGGTGTTCCTTCCAAATCAGTCACTGTATAGCATCCTTGATTATGGAGAGTGCCAATTTTGGTCCCAACGAGATGATATCAACATCATCTAGATATATCCAGATGATGCAATATCTTTCTAAAAAAACATGGTTTGTCAGACCTCTAAATTCCAGGATGGAAATATGCTCCGGGACTGGACTTTCTGGAAGTATCTGGGTCTTGATTTTCTTATCTGAATCATGGCACATCTTCTGTCTTAGACAAAGGTTGCAAATATAAATTGAGTTCCTCAGTGAATGATATTCTTCTGTGAGACGCATATATTTTAGGGCTGTACACAGCATGGTTTAGTAAACAATTTATATTTTTATGATATATACATAGCATGGCCATGAATAATCTACCATAAGTCATACAGACAAACCATACAGTCACTAGCGTTGATCAATTTTCTCTATTTTTTAAGCAGTATGACTAACAGAAAGCACACTGGCACTGATGTCACATAGACCTAAATTTGAGTCCTGGCTCTAATATTTAGAGGCTGGATCTTAGGGAAGTTATTTAACATTTCTAGGCTTTATTTTCTTCAACTGTGAAATGGAGATGATAATCCCTTGCTTACAGGCCTACTGAAGACCTTTAGTGTGTTTATTATATGTATATAAATTGATGTGCTTGCAAAATGAGGTGATTTTCTGTGTGCGTGTGTTTGGCATGGGCCTAATGTTCCCTTCTCCTATGACTCTGAAGAGGCGGAGAAGGGTCAGTACTATTATTTTCCACTTTGCATTAGAGGTTAGATGGGCAGCCTGGAATGAGGATGGAGGGGAGGGTGGCTGCAGGCAGATACTGAATAACCTCCATGAGCCCAGAAGGACAGATAATTGCCACTAGCTAGGGACAAAAGAAGAAACGGTTTTCAAAGCACACATTCTTTTCTGTCTGGAAGAATTAACAGGAAGGCACACCATCAGAAGAAAATTTTTCTTAGAGAACACCAATGCCACCTGTGTATTCACTCTTAAGTCCCACCTAAGGAGAGGGGACAAAAAGCAAAATGATTCAGTAAACATTTGGTAAAATACCAGCTATGTGAGAAAGCCACATGTGCCAGTTTGAATCTGTCGTGTACCTCAGAAAAGCCATGTTCTTTAATCCTCATTCAATATGGTTGGGTGGGATCTTTTCGATGATGTTATTTCCATGGAGATGTGACCCACCCAATTGTGGGGGGGACCTTTTGATTAGGGGTTTCCGTGGAGATGTGTCTCCACCCATTCAAGGTGGAGTTTGCTTACTGGAGCCATTCAAGAGGGAACCATTTTTGGGAAAAAGCTTTAGAGCACACACAGCCAGAGACCTCTGGAGACGCAGAAGGAAAACACCCCTGGGGAAGCCTTATGAGATGAGAGGCGTGGCGAGAAGGCCAGCAGACGTCACCATGTGCTGCCCACCTGCCAGAGGTGTTCTGGACCCTTTGACCTTTCTTAAGCCAAGGTATCGTTCCCTGGATGCCTTAGTTAAGACAGTATGATGGCCTTAGAACTATAAACTTGCAACTTCATAAATTCCCTTTGTAAAAGCTGTTCCGTTTCTGGTATATTGCATTCCAGCAGCTTTAGCAAACTAATACGCCATGCAACAGAGAAGCAATGATTCATAAGACATAACCCCATGGGAGATGTATGCACATATGAAACTGTCGTATTAGACTGTAATAAATATAATAAAAGACGAAGTGCAATGTGCTCAGGAATGGACACAGTTATTTCTGAGACGACTGAGGGTGTTTTCAAGGAGGTGAGGCTATTTTAAACTAAGCCTTAAGGAGAAAGACAATTTTCACAGGGAAGAAGGGATGGAAGGCTTTACCATCAAGGCTGATGTACTTGCATCGATTACAAATGAGACACTGTGTAAGCGAAGCTTGGAGAATCACAGGGAGTCTGGTATTTTCGGGGTATAGTGATCTCAGTGGTAGGGAGGTGAGGTCACATTGCAGGGAGCCTTGAGGCTAAAAGGAGAGAAGAACTGATGGTTTGGAGAGGGCAGGTGACGATCGATGCAGAGCACAGACAGAGTGGTTAGCTCTGGATAGGAGGGGCACATTTCTCTGGGCTGGTGAGTCTGGGTGTTACTTGGTAAAGTCTAGAGATAGAGAGGAAATGGGTTCTAGGAGAACATGCCTGGTTACCTTCAATGTCCTGGTGAGATGCTAGGCAAGGTCATTGGTTAAGTGAATGAATGAAACTGGCGAGAGTAGGGGCTTAATAGGCTTATTAAAGATCTGGAATAGCTAGTTATGAGGCTTGGTAAAGATGGGATAAATGAAGGCACAGCTTCTGAGCCCAAGGTATCTGCAAGCTAGTTAGAGAAACACCTCCTCATCTACATGTACAAGGACTTCATTTATTTACTCAAAAACAGAGAAAGTTAAATGAATGGTTCATGAAATAAGAGTGCTCAGAAGGAAAGTCTATTTCTGGCTACATTTTGCACAGTACACTATGATGCATTGTAGTCTTTTCCAGGTGTGTGCTCCCTTTTTAATATTAAGAATATTCATAGATTTCCCATACAACCATAGTTCTACTTTTAGTTTTATTCAGGTTTCTGACAGTGCTTGGTGAAAAGAAAGATTTGGGCACCAGTTTTAATAATTCCATAAACTTTCCACTTTTCCCCAGGATCTTCAGGTAACAGTTTTAGACCTTCTGGGCTAAAGTGCTCCCATAAACCACTGGGGGTAATTAGAGTGTGTTTTACTGAGAAGGAAGCACCAGGCTGCAGTCCTGAAAAAGAAAGCTCTTGAGGCAATGAAAAAGCCAATTCAGAGTAGAAGAGAGAGGCCGAAATGTCTGGTGTTCAGAGGAAAGCTGTGAGTTGAATGGAAGAGAGGGTATTGTTTTCTAGCAGAACTATGAGAGATAAGGCTGGGTGAAGAGGTTGGGGTTGGAGTCCATGGCCTTAGAGCTTTGCTAAGGAATCCGACTTCACTCTATGGGAAATAAGGGGCCATGGAGCAGGGATGGGACATGTTCCTTACACTGCTGGAAGCTGTGATGTCCAACCGAGGCTCTCCAGCAGATCCAACTAAACATAACCTAAGTACTTTTTCCCACTCTCTTTGAGAAAGCTACTGTTGTGAGCCATCCATTTGCTGTGGCATGAGAGAGGAGCATATAGTGCCCGTTTATACTAAGAAGACTGCTGGCTTCTCTCTTAGGGTTATTATTTCTGAGACCTCAGGCAGGTGAGTAAATGCTTATTTTCACAGATTACCTATTTGCTGAGGAATTACATATCTCTTTTGTCGTGATACATTTTATAGAAGACATTCTCATTCCCACGAACTAATCTGGATCCTGAGGAAAATGAGGGCTGGGCTCTAGAGGAGCTTTTAGGTCTAACTCCAGGACTTCTGACCCTACAACCAAGAATAGGCAGTAATGGGAGCTCAAGCTACCAAAAATGACTTCAATAGGACAGTCAGAAATGTGAGCGCATCAGAGCTTCAAAGGGAAATGCCTTGACAATTCTCACTGCTTTCTGGTAAGAGCAGCAAATTCTGAGTTTTCAGTTCTTTATAATAAGAAAACACTAACAGTTTAAAACCTGAGCCTTAAACAACTATTTCATAATGCCAACACATGAATTGAGCTCTACTGTAATTCACGATGTGGAGATTAAAGGAAGACCCAAAGCTACAAATAAGCCATTAATTAACAGTTATAGCAAGTCAACATAGGAGCTGTGATTAATGTCAGAAGTACAGCTATGAGGGCCCATAAACAGAAGGATTTGTTAGATGAAGAATTTTATCAGAAAAGTATAATTTGGATGTTGAATCACTATTTCCAGTGGTAACAATAGGGAAATAATTTATCTTTTATGAAATGTATTCTAGTTGATCAAATTCAAATTGCTAAGGTATGAGACAACATTTAAATCAATACAGCCCAAGAAATGTAAAAATAGAGACTTGTGCAGTTTTCTAAACAATTGACATTTATATACTCTATTTTTCTTAAAATCCTTGCAGGTGAAATGAAAAAGCTCCCTAATTGCTTGCTTGGTTTTTTTTTTTTTTGAGGGGAGGTTTTCAGTCTTTTTGGGTCAATATCCTGGCTCTTGATTTATGATAAAAATCACATCCATGTCTTAGGTGCATATTTTCTTTATCACACAGAAAATGCACCACGCAGAGAAACAGAAGCTAAAGTGAATTGATTTTATAAGCTGCAATAAGTACAGCTCCCAGAAACAAATGCAAATTGAATGAATAGTTCTTACCATATGCTTCATGTAGGCTACTCACATTCTCCCTCGCTCTAAGATACGTCTGAAAACCTGCTCTGCTGATGTATACATACAATTTTTGCAACCTTCAAGATTTAAAAACCTATGAGGTTTCACAGTCCTGAATATCCTAATACACATCATATTCCTATCTGGATGCTACCTAAACACGACAATCCATTTCACGAACAAAGGAATCTGAAAGGGGCTGCGGATTTCTAACTGTATGCCAAAGCTGTCCTGTGGCAGCCTTCAGATAATTGCCAAACCTCGTCCGAATTTTAACAGAAGATGCCACGCTTCTGTTGCAGTAAGTTTGACCCTTTGTTGTCTCTCTCTGCTCCTCAGAGATACAAGAATGCCTTGGGCTTACATAATGAATACTAATGTCTTAATTAAACCCTGACAGAGACACACACTACAACCCTCAGTTAAAATATGTGCAAAATTAGAAGGAAAAAAAAGGAGCAGGACACTACAGGTCCGTCAGGGGAAATGAGCCTCGCTGTCAACTGTGCACTGAAAAAGACTTCCTCAGGCAGCTCTCCCTCCAACGGCCCTAAAACAAAAATTGCTTTCATTTCTCCTTCACTGACCTAAGGTACTTTTTTTTTTTTTTTTTTGAGAGGTGAGGGGCCAATGGGGACAGAGTGGTTTTAAGTCCATAAAAGGATTTTTGACAGATTTGTGGCCATCTGAAGGGCTCATTTCACAGGTCATCTATTCCCCTGCCTCTCCAGGCTGGGTGGGCAGGAAGGACCCCACATTTTCGTACCAGATTCACTTCAGATAAAATGAAGACAGCTTCTCTTTCACCGTTTATGCTAATATTTCACAATTTCCAGCACTCAGTGGAAGTCATGGCAATAGAGATGGATTTAGCATTTTTTCTTGATTTGTAGCATTTCTCCTATCAGTTTTCCTGGAAGACTCTCTGGAGTCCAATTTCCTTATAAAGAGGAACTGATTTAGTCTTTGTCAAAAAAAAAAAAAAAAAAAAAGGAAAGAAGGAGGGGATAGAGGGTGGGCAGTGGCCTGGGTGCTTGTTAATAGATCCTACTTGTTTCCTAAGGGCCCCACAGGGCTCCGTACTGTGTGGATGAGGCTGGAAAGTCTGTTCTGGGGGAGAAACAGAAGATTTCACCAGCTTTAGGGAATGACCAAAGATGGACCCATGGTGAAGTCAATATGATCAATTATCAATGTTTGAAAAAAAAAAAAAGATGTTTACCCCATGTTGGCCTTGGGGTGGGGTGGGGTGAGGAAGCAGGAACCCACAATTATCTTAGAAAAGAGCCTAATTAGTGTTTATTCTAAGCGACCGTGTAAAAGTTCTGCACTAACTTCTAGCCTGAAGGGATTCATAAAATGTTAAGAGCCGGCACAAACTCCTGTAATAACTAAAAGAAGATTTAATGTTGTGAAAAAACTGAGACTCAGAAGGTAACACGTTCAAGGTCACTGGGAGTTAAGAGGAGAGAGGAGGTGGGGCTGCAGCTGGGGGCCTGATGTGCTGCTTTTTCCTCTGCAAATCGCAGCTCTTGAGATTCACACTTTGAAAAGGAATGACACAAAGTAACACTGTCATTTTGGGGTTAGCTTCCTCTTGTGACAGGTGATTTTTTAAAAAATGTCTCGACTTTCTTGCTTCCACATGTTTAAAATGCTATGGCTATTTAAAATCTCGTTTTCTTTCTTTTTGAAACTCAATAATGATTTGGGGGAGACAAATGTGCTGCATCAGTTTCTAAAGATAAGAGTTTGGGTCTGCTCTCTTTTTACGTAAATTGTTTTAGTCATCCCTCAGTGTAATATGATTTTGGTTTGGTTATGCTGACATTAATGTTTCTTTTTCTTAAAATAGAACTAATGCTTGATTTTGACACAGGATGAGAGCACAGGCTCAGGAGTCAAGTTCAGACCCCAACCCTACCATTTCCCAGCGATGTATCTTTAGAAAAGTTACTTAAACTCTGCATTTCAGTTTTCTCATCTGGAAAATGGGGACGACTGGAAGTCCTTTGTTCAAAGCGCTGCATGGATGAAAATTAAGCGCGTTAACGTATGCAGAGCACTTTTACTGTGACAGGCACAGAGCAAGCACTCAATACGTTAGCAGTTACTACTAGAAAAGAAAAATGGAAAAATAATTTTCTATAATTGTTATACCAGGGGGACTTCAGCGTCACAACACACTATGGAATATGAAATTTCATCAAGGCTGAATAGACACTGGTACACAAAATCCT
The DNA here is from genome assembly GCF_023851605.1 of Tamandua tetradactyla. NCBI lineage: Eukaryota > Metazoa > Chordata > Mammalia > Pilosa > Myrmecophagidae > Tamandua > Tamandua tetradactyla. The sequence goes on along the minus strand of NC_135333.1, from coordinate 165,081,266 downwards.
TTGCTCAAATAGCGTAACTCAGCGACGACTCCAACTTTTAGGTATTGGAGAAATGTATTAATATGATCAACTTTGGCAGTTTGAAAACCTGTTTACTGAAAAAAATATATAGTCCAAGAAGACTGGCTCTTACTGTCAAGCATGAATCCACAATGCACCTCCTTCCCCCTCAAAAAACCCTTTCCGGACAAAGTTTCCTTTACACGCTATACAAACGTTTAATTTACACACCAAATTCTAGGACACCTCGAGTACAAAGTGAACTTTTTGGGAAGGACAATGTTCCCAGAGAATTTCTGGCCCCAGTATAAAGTAATCCCTTAAATCTCTAACACAGGTGCTTGGATAACCTCCAACGCATTTACAACACACAGCGCAGTCTAAAGCCCATCCACATCCCTGGGGGCTCCCCAGCTCTTTGGGGTTTCATTTACCTGTGACCAGGATGCCCTTGCCACAAAGACACGCTTTTTCAGACACCTTCGGGGGCAGACGCGATTCCAGGAGAGCGCACGTCTCATCCTATCAGTAAATGTTTAGTAACCATAATGACTGCTAATAAAGGTTCTGTCCCCTCTCACCTGAGAAGAACAGCACAGCAGGGCTCTTCGGAAGCTTCTGTGACCTCTGCTGCAAACAGGTTCTCCATGGGCAATTAACAGGTGACTCCAGCTATGCAAATTAGATTACCGATGTTCATATTTTCAGCTGCATAAACCCAAACGGCACTGACCAAGACCCATGCCAGTCCGGGAGGGACCCTGAGCAGTCTAATTATGCCAACAAACCCTTCTAATTCCTCTATACTTCATACAAAGTCCAGGCTAATTTGCCCAACTCCAATATCTGGACCTGAAACTAGAAGGCACCTTGTAGGAAATTCTGGAGAAGAGCACAAAAATCACACATATAAAATGCTTTTAGGCTATAGCACATTTTAGACTATCTGTTGGGTGTTTGTAGGACCTTGCTTTGCGAATCAGAAGTCAATGCAATTCTCTATTGTCTTTTATTATAAGATTTTATAGTGTCTTCATTCTTCGTATTGTGTAGCATTTAGTAATTCAAATCCTTATTTTCCTGAGAGTCAGGAACTCAGAGTTAAAAAAAATTCAGGGTGCAGGGATTAGGGGAAGGATAGGTATTTACTTGCTGACTTTGTGACTGGCTTTTAGGGGAAGAAATTTTACATATGCCAATTCCTCTCCATTATTTAAGTATTCTTCTAATTTCACTTAAGAGGATGATTACTACAATATCTATAACTATAAGGGCAAGACAATTAGTTGCCCAATTTTTCTAAGGAAGATATAAAATAAAGGGTGCTATATAGATTAAATATTGGGAGGGAGAAGGAAAGGAAGGTATTCTTATGCATCAATATAAAATTTGTTACTCTTCATATCAATTTGGTTGGCAGATGTTAAGCAAAATGTGCTGCCTTTTTATCTTTGGTACAGACCACTGACAATTAATTAAAACACAAATAAACTTGTACATTAGTCAGTAGAAGCAAAATGCTCAAGATAAACTAGATTAATTATGGAGGTAGGGAAATAATCCACAAATATTAGTGAATTCTTTTCCCATGGTCATTTTGATAGAAAGAGAATTGTAATGTGGATGGTACAAAAAGTTTGGGTCAATATTTGTTATAATTTTACAATACATACACATGCAAACACTGCAGCAGATTTCTCTTAAACCATAAATATGAGCTTATATTCTTGAGGGTTGCTGGAAGCATGCTGTGTCCTGCCATGAGTGGCAGCCATTCGATAGCAAATAAGAGCCAATGTCTTCCTCCTGACTCTATGTTCCTTGAAGGAAGAAACAATCTAGTCTTGACTGTTTCTCCAATAATAACTGGTCCATAATAGGTGCCCAATAAATGTCTGTTGAACAATAACTACGGAACGATTAGCTGCTTCCTTCCGTTCCTCCGACACTCAACCTGACTCTGGCACATGTGAACCATCCAAACCTCCGTCCCCTAAATTCCTCCTTTATTTCCCAGTCAGTTGTCCTATTCATGATTCTTTCTCCTTCCTTATCCAGGATAAAATCCAGAATGCTGCTTACACCTTCAACACAATACTTCCCTCGTTTTTCCTCTGCTCTGGCCTCGCAGATGCTCCCCCTCCAAATCAAGAGTGAGCCAGATCATGTGTCTTCTCCACCCCACAACCTCAACCTCTGCTGGAGGAAGCCCTGCAGGCAGCCACCACATAGTCACCAGGACACCCTGCAGCTGGGCAGCCTGCTCCTTCCCTACTCTTCCTCGGGGTCTCATCTCTAACGTGAGACTCTTGATCTTACATGTTTCAAGCAGAACTCATCATCAACCCCATTTCCTCTTCCTCTTCCTGAAGTCCCCACTTGAATGAAGTGCCTACCTCCTCTCCCATGCATCTGTCCCTGGCAGAGGAAACTGGGCATCACCATGTTTTCTCTTTCATCTTTAATCCCCACATCCAACCAGTGATTCATTCACCAAATGTCAGCTGAGTGCCTACCATTTACCTGGCATTGTTCTAGAGCGTGGGAGAGAAGACCGGAAAAAAGAAAACAAAAACAGTCCTGCCCTCATGGAGCTTATATTCCAACAGGGGAGAAAGACCATAAACAATGAACACAGCATAGCGAGAATAATTAGCGGGTAAATAAATTACACAGGGAAACTAGAGTATGAAAGGACAACAGGAATTCAGGTGTTTGGTGGGAGGGGGGATGGATGGCAGTTTTTAACAACATAATCGGGTAAGCCTCAAGGAGGTGGTATTGAGGAGCTGATGGAGAGACCTGCATAAATATCTGGCAGCAGATGGTTTCAGGTCAGCATAACTCAAAGCCACCATGCTCGTTTGTAGCACTTACACCCCCATCTGTCCATTTCCCTGCCACTGCCTCAGTCCAGAATCTGGTCCTTTCTCAGCTACATTACTGATCTGATGAACTAAGTGGTTTTCTTATGTCCAGACTCACCCCACCCTCATCAATGTCCTATACTGCAGTTAGAGGAGCTTTCAAAAATGCAGATGTTGCTGGACTGCAATCCTTCCATGGCTTCCCATCGCCCGTGGGCTGATGTGTACACTCTTCAAGCAGGGTTTAGAGAGCCCTCTCCCACTGGCCTTAGCTCACTGCTCCAACATCACCTCTTGTGATGTCTCGCCCACCCTAGGGCTCTGCCACCTGGTCCTACATAAGATGGAGTTCTCCCTGGCTCCTATGCCATCGTGCGTGCTGCTTTCTCTTCGTGGAACACCTCCCACCCCCTTCATCACTTGTGGCACTCTTTCTCATGCTTCTCGGCCCGGTTAGCTCAGTCCTACCCCCCTCTCCCTGTCCATCACTTCCTCCAAAAAGTTTCCTCTGACCTTCTCTCTGGTTGAGGTGCCCCACAACCAGATCTCCCATTGCAGGCTTGGCAGATCTCTAATGCAGCAATTTTACTCTGTATGTTGACAATCTCTTTATTCCTTGGTGTTCCCAACTGGGCTCTAAGCAAGAATGGGCATCATGCTTTATTTAAACCCAGCACCAAGAACTTCTCCTGACAACAGGAAATGCTACATAAATGCTAGTTGAATGAATGAATAAATACATGCAAAATTCCCATGCAGAAAGTTAAGGGTTATATAGGTGAATAAGGTAGAGAAAAAAATAAATGTGTAAGTTGCATATAACCTCCTCTACAAAGGAACTTCTTACAGGAGGAGAAATTCTCACCACGAGGAGGCCACACCAAGGAGTGCTATGATGATCTATGCTTCTGCAGGGTGAGGGGAGTTTTGGGGTCAAGTGCATTACCCCGATCTCTCTTTAGAGCCATTAGAGTAAACCTCCCCTCCAACCAGGGTAGACTCTTCTAGCACCTGACCTCCTTTGCCCTCTTTAGTCCATACAGTGTGAAACCATCTCCAAACAAAACAGTCCCTTGGGTTTCACAGACAAGAAAAATGTAATCCATTTCCTACAAGGGACAACAAAGAAAATCTAAAATGACATAAAAACGCAATGGTAATATCCACACAGATAAGAAAGGGCTGAATCAAATGAAATATGACCAAATGCAATCAGCAGCGTACAGCAGGAAAAAAGGCAGCTGTCATCTTCATTTCTTTCATAAACTACTCAAAGAAAATTATGTCATTTAGAATCTAACTTGGTTTTCTTTCTGGATATTTCTTCTTAATGCTTTATCTGCTGTTTATGGAAGGCGAAGCATTGCCAGCATTCCCCATCGCAGAAGCTGCTCTGAATTCCATGCAGACGTTGTATTCATTAGGGCCCACCCTCTCTCAGCGGAATCGCGTCCCAAACACCTTTTCCTTTTGTCCCTTATGGAACTGCTGATAAAAATGCATTTTGCATTGACAGATTAATAAGCTCGGGGTGCTTGCAGTCTGGAGGAGGCCCAGGCCCAGACTCGGCTACATGAAGCCCTAACTTGCAGCAGCGCCCGCCCAGCACCCCAGGGGGCCGGGGGGGGGGTGCTGAGCGTGGGCTGCACATGGAGCAGGGACACGGGTGTCGGGTGTGGGCTGCCTGCCACGTCCTGGGCGTGGCTGCCGCATGTTCCAGACTAGAAACCCAGCTGTCTGGAGGTGGAAGAGCCCAGGGACGGTGCAGATTGCTGAGACACAGTTCCAAAATCTCTTGCAGGATGCTCACGTTAGGAGAGAAGGCCCCACAAAAAATTCTACTGGCTTTAAATGAGCACAGAGCATTCAAGTATTAGTCGTTATCTGTGTGGAGAAGGCGTTTCTCAAACGATCACAAATACTGATGGCATGACTAATGACCCCCTTGTTAAAAAACACCAAATACATGAAAACAAAATTCCCTGAATGTGCCGGATGCCTCTTGGAGGGAAGAACCGGAGCAGAAGTGAAACCACCAAAAGCGGATGCATGAGTTGGGGATGATATCATTAACAGACTTAGCACAAACCCTGGCCCTGTAGGGTAATGCTCAATAAACGGGGGTTACTATGGAGACTTTCCTGTTTTTCTAATCTACCAGGTGAGTGCTGGGATGCGAAAGGCTTCATGCCTTGACAAAAGGTTGAGATGGGGGAGTTGCTGCCAGAGAACATTTACTTCGTACCTCGTATGTTTGGGCACTCAGTGAGATGCTTGATGCACTTTTCTCATTTTACCTTCTAAACAGTCCTTTTAGAGATGTGTATTTATATCCGTCAGGCAGAGGCAAACTGTCAGTGCTCTGGAGATGCTGGGAAGTGAAGGGACGGCTCCAGGCGCCCACTTCCAAGTCTACAGGAGTCAGCCTGGCCTGCTCCACCGCGGCCAGCGCTCTTGGGGGGCTGCCTTTGCACCTGCCCTTCTCTGACAGTGTCCTCACAGACACGCAGACTGCAAGCTCCAGGAGCCAGGGATTTCTATGTCGTTTTTCCATCATTAATTGTATCCCCAGTGCCTTCCGCAGTGCTCGATACTTGGTTGATGGGTCATAAATATTTGTAGAAAAACAGACCAAGAGCCTGGGAAGGCATTTTCTGCCTCCAGCACCACCTTCCAGCATATGAAGGGTGGTTTCCCCACGGGAGGGCCGGCCACAGGCCAGAGGTTCTGGGGGGATGAAACACTGTTTGGTTTGGGGAGCTGAAGGGCTTCGGGGTCAGGCTGAGTCTGGTGTCAACCCAGCTGACAATGGAACCAGGAGACCTGAACGGAGAACAGCCTCTTAGCGCCTGACAGTGTGGCCGGGGCCCAGCTTTTACTGTTTAATTTCCAGTTCTGGTTAAAATTAAAATAACCAAAATCGTGGAACTCTAGAGGTTAGCAGAACTGTGACATGCATCTTTAAGAGCCATCAATCCAATTAGAGTTTGGAACATTCTGATTTTGAGCTACAAATGTACAATTAGCATAAAACAAAGGCTTTTAAAATTTTTAAATTATGAGTTTATAAATCAGTTTGCATTTCTGTGGTTGGATTACATCATAAATTTGGATGATAAATGTTTAAAAGACAACTAGAAGTAATAGCTTTGTTTGGGAATATTATTTAATGGCATATACATATTAAAGTCTTAAAACGAAAGGCAACCATGCTACTAGTATTTTTTAATAATTTGGTTATTCATTCACTCACTGTTGAGTTCAGTGTGGCTGAACTTCTTTAATTGCATTTCTCTCTGCGAAATGGGGATAAGAACACCTTCTGCCTCGTATGAAGCGCTCACGATGGAGGAACCTGCACTGAAAACCAGAATGCTTGACTGTGTCCTGCCCCCAGGGTGCAGCGGCTAAGAGGAACAGTCTGGCTGGGCTCTGGACTCTCAGGCAAGGTCTGGAGGGCCTGGGCCTCCGTTTCTTGATCTGTGACATATGCAAAAGCAGATGAGCTAATGTTGATGGAACATGTAAGGTGGGAGGGGGCTTACAAATCGCGAAACTGAGGAGTAGGAGCTCTGGAGGCCTGCAGAGCAGCTAGGAGGAGCTGCCCGAGTCATCAGGATGGTCTGTAAGTGGTGTGGGGATGGCCAGGGCTGTCGTGAAGAGTCAGGGCAATCATGCATCTGCAGAACCTAGAGCAGGCGCACAGGTGATGCTCAGCTGTGGCAGCGTGGGCTTGTGACTTTGCTAGCAGGATCAGCTTGCAACAATCCCGGCCAGCGGCACATACTTCCGGGGCAGTGGGACGTCAGCACGGGCGGGGGAGGGCTGGGCAGACCCAGACCCACGAGCAAACAAAGGCGGGGGTCCCGGAAGGCATTTTGCCAGACCGAGAGAAACCAGAAGAGAAGAGCCTCTGTGGGTATATCTTCTTTCTTTCTGTCCTTTTTCTCCATCCCTCCCTTTCCTCCTGCTGGCTGCTTCCGTTTCTTTCCCAATAAGCAACAGAATTCCGGGCTGCCTGGGAGAAGCTGTTGGGGCAGCTGGCGAGTCCAGCTGTGGGTGATGAGGACACAGGCGGAGGCCCTGCGACTTCATCCCCAGCCGCCCAGTCTGTCCAGGTAACTGGACACGAGATGGACACAAAAGCAAACCCTTGCCTGTCACTGTGTGTCCAGCAGCCTGGCCAGCCACATGTCCTGCTCACTCCACCTGCGGAGGCAGGGCCAGCCCCACAGGGTCAGCGCTGCAGGGGCCTGGGATGGCACTGCCCACATGCCTGTGCATGGCAGGAACAGGCCCCTTCCAGAACGTTCTGGGCCTGGAGACCTATTCGTGCAGGCTGCGCCGCTCACATGTGGGGTGGGGCAGAGGGGCTATCGCCACTTCATTTCTCTTTTCCTCATCTAATCAAAATTTCCTCCCGCTTCTTTGAACTGAGCCTGGGCCTTTTTCCTGTTTAAAAATTTGCCTTTTTTCATTTTACCTTAAGAATGACTTGAATGAAGTACGTTCTAACCTCTTCCTCACATAAGTGATCCGAAAGGTTTCTCACATTGTAAACCCTTTGAATTCGAAATTTCTTTTTTTTTTTCTCAGTCGATTCTCTCTTGGTAGGACATTATTACTTTCTGCCCATATAAATACTATCCTCCCCAATTTTCTCTCTTTCATCATAAAACATGACTTACATTAACATTTAAAAATAAATTCTGATATTTAAAATCTAAGCATTGCCTTGCATATTAACTCAATACCAGAACTCCTACACACATACTGCCCTAGATTATAAAATATGAAATAAGTTGAAGACATGTAATCATCTGCACTTGATGGGCGAAGGAAGGAAGGCTCTTGGAGGTTAAATGCCTGGCACAAAGCACGAAGAAGTGAGTGGTCCAGCTGAAATGAAAATCGATATCAACCTTTCCTGTCAGATCACAGAAGGTAACATAGGAAAAGTATGCACATTTTAAATTCTTTCATATTTAACAAAAACTATCATCTCTCCCCATAAATCAAAGAAGCAGTTACATTTTGTGAGGCGCTATTTTTCTTACCATGTTCTTTATCGACTTTGAAAATCTGTACAATGTCCATTGGAATTAAGATAAATGAATTTATCTCTACAGTGGGAACAAATTACCGGAAATTAAGCAATTTAAAGCCGAATCATTTTATCAATGATAATGAACGTGATGCAGCTTCCAAGGCAGTGCTGAAAATGTTCATGTACTGTCACATGTTCTTGGCCATTTGGGACAGAATTTCGTATTTAATGAGGATGATTTCTGTAACATTCTATTTCTAAGCAGAGCTGTATGGGAAAATCTAGGGTGCTTATGATAACATTGATTATACATTACAACATTCAAATTGCTTTGCTCAGCAGATAACAATTCATCATATATCCTTTTAGCTAAGTCAAGTGACTCTGAGGACCAGTTACTCCATTATCTAAAAGGCTAGCAAAGGCTAAATAGACCCAACACTTATTTTTTCCCTCCCACTTGTACACCTGTGTTCCCACAGAATTTTAGTTTCTCTTAGACCTGCCAAAGACAAAGACGGGGGACCTGGAAAGAAGAATCACGGTAAGCTGAGACTGGCTATCTCGTGCACATGAGATGCCTTTTCCCTCTTGTCTGTCTGGAAAACTGATTCTGATTTCCCCAGACCTGCAGTTAGAGTCTCCTCTGCAGAGCCCTCATCTTCCCTCGGCACCCCTGAGACACCTTATAAATCCACCTGTCACAGCTCGGGTCACACCGGGCTGGAACGGACCCCACCGCTGCCTCTTCTTTATGAGCCTGTGAATTCTTTGAAAGGAGGGCCATTTTTTTTTTTTTTTTTTTTTTTGGCATGGGCAGGCACCTGGACTCGAATCCAGGTCTCCGGCATGGCAGGTGACAATTCTGCCACTGAGCCACCGTTGCATCGCCCAGAGCCCATCTTTTTTATTCTAGCATTTGACCCCAGGAAGTAGTCATTAAATGCCTGTTAAATGAATGAATGAATAAATGAATGAAGAAAAAACCTCTATACTCTCTGTAAGCAATTTAGGCCCTAATACCGTTTAAAGGATAGTTGTATTTGTTTGTTGAGGGAAGAAAGATATTGTAATACAAAGCTAAAGGAAGATGCAATAAAATTCACAGAAAGAAAAGTGCCTATTGATGAACTTATTAACAGAGAAGAAAGTAATCGATGACGAGAAAATGGAAAAGTGGAAGCAGAGGGCTTGGGACGGAATGATACAACTGGCTGATGCTGGTGCAGCTTCGATGAGACAAATGTCCACTTCGGGACAGAATCATCACAGGGACCATTTCTCTGGACCAGGCCTCACAGCATCCCACGTGTAAACAAGACCTTCACCGTGAAGCTCAAGAACCAAAGACTCAAAGAATATTCCAGGTGACACTGCAAAAAAAACAGACGTGGCTTGGGAGGTAAAAATAACTGCTTGCTAACAGGCAGAAACAGGGAATGGGGAACAAACAAATAAACATGAACCATATGCAGTGCCCCTTCTAAAGGGGTGCAGAAGCAGACAAGCTAATGTTAGGGCATCGTGTAAGGGGGAAGGGATGGAGTGCAGGCCCACTGGCGAGTTGAGGGCATTCAGGAAGTGGTCACGATGACGTGTAAATGCTGGGAAGGGATGGCTCAGGTAGTGAGAGGCAGACAGATCACCACCCTCTCCTGCCCTCCCCATTCCCTCCATCCTCTACAAATAAGGAATCTACTTAAAATAAGACATGTGGCAGCAACAGAAACCCAAACATTTAAGTGCAGAAAAAATGAGGCAAAAGGAAAAGCGAGCCCAATTTTCAAACGAGGAGAGTGATCCTGGAAATTGTAATCTGGCAAGTCTGTAATATTGTGAAAGTAATAAAAATCTGTTAACATCTAGAGGGAATAAACCCAAAAGTAATAAGAAGCTGAGATCTTATGGGGGGGGGGAAGCACTCCAAATTTGATTGCTTTTCTGATGGAATTACAAGATTACTAGTTTAAGGGAATGGAGCAGATGTGATATATTTGAATTTTATTAGAGTATTTGGAAAAACGTCTCACAATTTCCTTCACAAAACTGTGACTTTGGACTTTGGACGGACTGAACAGATAATAAATGAAGGCTAATAACAATATATCACAGCCAGTCCAGTGGGAGGAAGATGTTTACGAGCTGACACGCGGGCTGCTGCTGTTTGGACTGGACAGAACCTTCATTTCCATGATCTGTGAAAAAAGGAAGAATGCAGTGGCAGGAAGGACTCATCAGATCTATTGGGCAATGGGATTAGAAACTTGTTTTGAAATATCTAAAAATAGAGAAAAATGGAAGCCAACAAATATGTTTTAAAAATTAAGTCTATTTGGAAAAATATTTGCGAAAGTGCCCACGTTGGAAGGAGAAACTAAAAGTAACAAAATGGAACTAACGCCTAGGAGAAGCTCTTTGCTATAAACTTGGGTTGTAATAGATGTAAAATGTAGGTTTTAATAATTTATACCATGTCATCAAGAGAACACATTACATACCCTGCCCCAAGGTGATTTTTTTAGGTTCAAAAGGGCTGATTTTTACTTATCTGTGGACTTTTATCATTATGAATGCTAACCCTCAAGTTCAGCAATAAAACTTAAAACCGTCTACACAAGCTATTCTGGGGCAGGGACAACCATTCACAGCCTCTCTCTGGTCCCAAAAGAGGCCCAGCTCAGAGGCGACTCTTCCTGGGTAGATGGACCTTCTTGGACAGTGTGGCCCAAGCACCCCGTGAGAGCTGGCTGCTGCTTTCGGAAATCTCTTTTGGAAGTTAACGTTTTTAAGTTAAAAATCCCTTAAACGAATGATCCTGGGCGGGTTCCGAAACAATAACGCCTGTGTCCTGGACTTGCCCACTCTTCTGCGTGGGTATTTTGTCCATCATTCTTATCAAAGCAATGAAGAAAGGACATGCTGGAGGCATCACGCCTGGGTGCAAACCCTGGCTCAGCCATGACCTTGAGCAAGTTTCTTCACGTTGGTACCTTAGTTTCCTCATCTAAAAAGAGGACAATAGGGGCCACCTCTTAGATGTACCCGGTGAAATGAATTGTATGTAAATATATAGAGCACACAGTAAGCCCTTTATAAACATTAGCTACTTCAAAACAGACTCACTGTGAGCAGGTAACAATTTAAAAGAGAATTTCAGAGAAGAACTTTATATACAGCCCCAAATGCCCATCAGTGACTATTTGCCAAAAACCAAAATATGAATTGCACATAGCTAGGATTGCATAATCCTATGATGGGTCTTCAAAGCAGACAATGAGGTCTAGAAGCAAGAAAGGGGGTAGCACTGCAGTCCTGCTCTGCCACATTAGCTGCGTGCTTTTGTGCGTGATTGCTCCGTATCTACAAAATAAGGATATGACCACTGTTACAGGTTTTAAAGGAAACATGCTATAAAAGAGATAGAAATACTTTGCAGGGCTGCATACAGTTTATAAAAGGAGTTTTACTTTTTGACAAGAACGTAAAAATGAGTCAAGGAGAATGCATCCCTCAGTGTAACTGCATGTGGTGCTCATCTCCAGCCAGAAAGGGCCCCCTGAAGAAAACCGTGGCGTTTACTGACATGCTGAAGCACCTACAGACCATCTTTCTTCCTCCTGGACTTCATCCTCTTACTCCTCCCCAGCGCAGTGAATCATCAACCCCTGCTCGCTGGCTCCCTTACATGGCTCAGGCTTTCCTGCCCATAGATGCTTGCTGGCTTAGAGCGTTCATTACTTCCTACCAGCATTGCAGCTGAGTCCAGGAACAGAGGGAAGCAGAGGCAGTATGTCCGTCTGCAGCCTTGTCCCTCTCCAATCCACTCTCTCTGCTGAGAGAACAATCTTTCGGCAAAGCTGACCATGTTAATCTTCCTTGTTTAAAATCTTCCAGTGACTCTCCACATCCTTCAGCTTTGGCTTGGGTTGGGAAAGAACCTTATGGACCTGGCTCCTTCCAACCTTCTCAGCTCCTTCACCTACCAACTCCCTCGTCTTACCCCACTTACTAGCCTAAACTGTTTCCAGTTCTCGGCAGCTCTTCTGCCCATTTGCCTTGTGCCCCAGCCCTCTTTGCTTCCTCTTTCAGGACGCTGTGCAGAGGCCATCTCCTACAGGCAGCCCTCCTGGTCTCTCTCTTCCCTCTTTCATGTGTCTTTAGTTTCTCAACCATGGTATTTATTGCACGGTGCTAGAATCGTCTGAAGTTCTGTTTCCTCCGGAGCTGTGAGGCAGCTGCTGTCTGATCTCTCCACGTGGCCAGCCCAGGACACAGAGTGTGTCCCCAGGACAGGCTTGCTGATGGGCCCAGGCCATCACCATACTCAGGGACCGCCCCTGAGGTTGGAGCAAGTCTGGATTTTTGATCAGAAGCCGCACCGGTTTTGTGAGCAACGTACAGGAGGCAGAAATGGTCTGCAAAAAAAGGACTATAGTGCCAACGTGCCTTAAACACTGCGCTAATCAGCCAGGGATAGCTGCAGTAAGCAACTGCTGCCTGCAGCTTTCAGGCTCAGCCCTGCTCAGTTCATTCGGTCCAGAAACTTTAATAGTTTGAGTCAAGCCTGTGGGAACTGTGATAAAACCAAGGCTGGTCTTTAAACATAAACAGCACAGCAGCAGAAGAGAAATGCAGAGTATCAAAGAGACCCTTCCAAACTACAAATATAATCATGTCACGGCTCTGCTTAAAGTCCTTTCAATAGCTCCCCAATGGTTGGAGCCAAAGTCTAACAGCCTCCTTTCTCTCCTCCTCTTGGTTCACCCATGCCAGCTCCATCGCCAGGGTGTCCCACAGGGAACTACAAGGGGTGCCTCGTGCCTTGGCCTTCACTGTTTCACCCACCAGCAGTGTCCTTCTCCTTCAGCCTCCTCAGGCTTTCCTGGTGAATTCCTGATCAGCTGTGAAGACGCATCTCCTCTGAGAAGTCTCCTGGGACCTTTCCAGGTGAGCTGGGCATGCCTCCCCAGAGGCCCAGCACACCTTGTAATCAACCGTGTAACCGAACAACTTTCCATTTACGTGCTTGCTCCCCGCAGATGGGAGACCCCCACCCTACATGCCTGTATTCAGGGAGCTCAGCATAGTGACTAACTCAGATGAACCAGCTGTGGGTGGATCTGGGCTGGTTAAATTCGCGTGGAAGACGACACTTCTCCAGAGCCCGGAAGGTTGAAGAGTTTGCATTTATTTCATTTGACAGTGGGCGACAGCATCAGGATGGATTAAAACAACCAAGAATGTGCAGAAAGATCGCCATAATCAGTAACTACGGGGTCACCAAACTTTTTAGTTAAATAAACTGAAGACAAAAGCAATGGAAGAAAATAGTATTGAATGGCCTTAGGGTACAGGTCGAAGTCACATGAGATTTTTATGCTTTCTTTTAAAAAAATGCATCAAAGCATTGTAAAAGGCCAAAACCAACCTTTCAGAGGTGGCATTATACAACAGGTATTTTAAGTATATTTTCACTGCGACTTTAGTCAGATTAATGGTACAATAAAGCGATGCACTTGACCTTCAGGTCACTATGCATCTATGGCTAAATTATGCAGTTAGATGACATGTAATTAACCAGAATAGCAACATGGCCAACCTAATGGGGCCAGGTGGGGACTGAGTGACTCATAAAAACATTATGCACTGAAATGAGAGGTCTAAAGAGGTAATGGAAAGGGAAGTCTCAGCCATGAGACTGTGCCAGTGGAAATTCTGCCCAAGACAAAGCTGAAGTGTCATCATCTTGTCTAAAACTTCTAATGAGACAGGAAATCACTCCAAACGTTCTGCTGCAGCATTATCAGGTAAACCTACTAGACATAATAGAAAACAACATTAGCTGAAACCTATTTTGAATCTTGAACAAATACTTCCTGACCCATCAGTTGGGGTCATGCAACAGGTTGAGTGCTTAGTAAGTGTAAACCAGTGGCAGAGAAAGCCCAAATTTGCCTTCTGCCTTCTTCTTCAAAGATTTATATGCGGCAGTCATAAAGGAATTAATGAAGCCACAAACAAGAAATACTATCTCTTTTTTAATGGTCAAGTTTTTCTTTTTCTTTAGGGTGTTGGTTTTGGTTTTGCCTGTTTATTTAAGATGTGGAAAAGAGAATTCTGGATCTTAAAGGATTCAAGCTATGGACAGGAAAACATCCTTCAGGAATTGTCTGCCTAAATTTATGTTTATTATGAGGAATCTGGCAAATGTCATGCTTACTATGTGGGAACAGATTTTTTTATCTTATTTTTTTAAGTGAGAAAAAAACAGTCCAGCCATTTAATGACAAATGCAAACCTATTCTCCAACACCATTTATTTCATATATATTTATTGAATATAAATATACTAAGCCCAAGTGAGAATGGACAGTACAGAAGTCTCAGCACCTGCCCTTAAACAGCTCTCAGTCTACGACAGGAAGCAAATCTGGTGTCCAATCTTTTTCTTTTTCAAAATGGCTTGAGCATATACAATGTAATCTAATGTTTTAATTAAAATTGTATATGTACAAATATGAAAGGATACATACTAAAATGTTATTGGGAGAGAGATAACAGATTATTTCATTCTTTTTGCTTCTCTATATTTTCAAATTTTTTTTTTCTGTAATGGGGATGTGTAAAAATGTAGAAAGGAGAAAAAAGGAAAACATTTTGCTTTATAAAAGAAGAAGAAAAAAAACAAGCCCAAAGTAACGCAAGCTGGGTAGTTCTAGATGTTCTACTTTGAAAACTTAAAAAGCACCAGTCTAAACTCTGGAAAAGACAACAGAAGGTTTTGCTGATCACAGAATCTATTGCAACCGCCTGTTTACTCTTCTGTTTTTCCCCCACCGGGTGGGAGAGCTTCCTGAGGGCAGGAGCCTGTCCTGTTTGTTGGTATACGTTAAAGTTTAACATGGATCCAGGCACAGGAAAGACACAGGATAAATACACGTGGAATAAGACAGGAGGACAGGAAAGCAGGGAGAGAGGATGGACAGCTGCAGGCACATGCATCCAAGCCCTTAATTAAAATAAGTAATGTAATCATTTCGATGAAAACGCAATCAAACTGGAGGCATGAAGAGGACGTAACTGATGTGACTACCAGTTGTTTTTAATTCTTCAACCAACTCGATTGGGTGGAGCACCCCCTCGAGAGAAGACGGTTTGTGGAAAACTTCCCGATTCAAAAATCTGGGAGTAATTTGCTTTCCTCCTGTATACAGGGAGGGGGACTTTTGAAAACTGTACAAGTTTTAGAAGAAAAAAAAAGTTATCCAAATTCCTTGGATTTCAGGCTGTTTTTTTCAAAAGCAGGCACTGTAAGAACGCAGCGCTAATGTGGCAGGGCCGCTCACTGCACGCGCCGTCCGCGTGGACGCTGCGCCGGAGTCAGGCAGGGCCAGCCCGTGACCACGTCCACAGCTCCGGGCTTGTTGGCAGCTTGTCCCAGCTCCAATCTTTCACATCAGAATGGTACAGAAGACTCACGCTTCATCCTAACTCTGGAGATGGGACTCGAAATGAAACACAATGTCTACAACAAGTATAGGAGTCTTTTATGAATAAAAGGTGGTGTTTACTGAGCACCTACTGCGCATGAGAGCGTTCTCCATCTACCTATTCATCTCAGCTTCGTCTGCAGAATTGCGGTGGAAAGCAGACATCATCACCATTTTACGGATGAGGAAAAAGAGGCTCAGAAACATTCGGTTTGGTAATTTTCCCAAAGGCTCACACAGCTAGTAAGTGGTGGAGCTAGGATGCAACCCGAGCTCTGTCTGGCAAGCAATCCGGGGCTCACTCTTCACCACTCCTCTGAAGAAATGCAGCAACTTGTACCAGGTATTCCGCTGACAAGCTATAAAAATTTAACCTTTCAGCTCTTCCTCATCTGGCTCGGTCTGAAGTGATTCCTCTTGCATGCTGTTTCCTTCCCCCTCCAGTTTCAATTCTTATTCCTCTTTATGTGCTTGTGGCATCTGAGAAAAATTAGCTGAAAATTCTTTAAATGGTGTCTGCAGGTCTTCTGAGAGAAAGTGCCGTAAAAAATAACCTTTAAATAAAATACCACATAGGAAGGATAAATTTATGTAGGCTTTCAGACACCCAGGGTATTGGGCAAATAAATTCTCTCGGAATCTCCATATTGACATATATATATGATTAGAACCATTATTTTTCCCTGGCTGGATAAGCAAAAAGGGAGTTGGAATATTGAATTTCTTCAGGTTTTTTTTTTTTTTTTTTGCACAGTGTGATAAATGATGATTAAAAGTACAAAATATATGTTAACCATACAAAACAGAACTATTTTCAGCGCTCCGCAGATTGTCACCTTCGCATCCCTGGGATGCTGCCCTTCTGACAGCCATGAAATCCAACCTATGTGTGTTATTTTCTGCAGCCACAGAGCGTTTTTTTAAGTCAGGAGAACCTTCAAGTGAGACAATAAAGCTCATATTCGGGATCACCTACTTTCTCTTCAGGGGACAGGCTCAGGTATCAAGAAAAAAAAAGACTCCACTAAAGAGCTTTTATGAATACTAGGTAGCACTAAAATAATTTTAAATGATTTAACAACAACAAAAGACACATGTGATAGCGAAAATCCATTTAAATACTAAGCGCCTAAACCAAGAGTGTTGACACAAAAGAGGGTAGAGGGCTAGATTTGGTAGACGATAAAGGGCTAGATTTGGATAACGATATATCAACTGGAAATAAGAATAAAAAACAAATCAGTGTTAACTGGAATCCGCAAGTAGACTTTGCTTCATAACATGGACAGGCTAACTAAAAATTTCTCGTATAAAGTTTTTTTTCCAGAATTACTAAGAGAAACAAAAGCTAATAAAACCTTAAATGTGAATTCCCCTATGAAGGAAGAAATATTTTAACTGGCAAATATCTGCTTTGACTCCCATCTTAAATGTTAAAAAAATTTTTTTAAATAAATGAGGATTTGTATAACAGCAGTTTTTCTAAAAATGAGGTAAACCTGTACATCACTGCAAATAATACAGAAAGCGAAGAAGTCATAGGGCCGATTTCCATTTTACTCTTGGTATTTAAATGCCACAGTGGTAAGTGCACACTGCAGTGTAAACAGTCAAATAAATTACATTAAATTGTCTTGTAAATTGCTCAGGCCTTTAGTTCCTAGTCAATAAAATACATGCCTTGTCTGTGGTTAACTCAAGACAACAGAAATTCAAAGTAATCAATCATTGCAGATGCTTTCATAGTTTTCCAGGCAGGGAGAGCTGTATTTTATTAAATGTAGGCATTTAATTAGTAGGTATTATTAAAGTACAATTTTCCATATTAAATTATTTTCTATATAAATTAGCTTCCTGGTTGCTGACTTCCAAATGACAGGGTTATCTTGAGTTCGCCCAACAGACAGCTAATATCTTATCTTTCTCTCTCTGTTTTTGGATTCTACAAGATATATTCTTTCTGCTGTCATCAAAATATATTGTTTATGAACAGCATTCCCCAAGATTTTTCTTATGCTACTGTCTAATAAACTAAAAATTTTAATTTTTTTTGGTATGCTGTACGGCAGGGATCACAGTTCATTCTTTTTCTTTGTGAATATCCTGTTACTGCAGCACCGTGTGTTGAATTTTGTTTTGTTTGCTTTGCTTGTTTGTTTTGGGAAATGCATGGGCCAGGAATCGAACCCGGGTCGCCTGCATGGTGGGTGAGAATTCTACCACTGAACTACCCTTGCACCTCCTCAATAAACTACATATTTAAAAACTTACCCGAAATGCTAACATAACCTATTGTAATATTGTTTATGTTATAAGGAAATTGTACCCCATTTTCCAATTATCCCATGGTTGATGGATTAATTACAGCCATTCTACCAAAAAAGTGCAATGTTCAACAGATGCCTTCTCTCCATGATAATGTGAAACACCATTTTGACCTTCTATTTAAAAAATACTATGCCAAATGAGTATTAATTCAATGCATACATTTTATCTAACAATGATCTCAATTTACCAATATAGATAACAGGATGAAAATGAATCTGGAATAAATATATACTTCACATGACTCTTGGCATATAGCAAGAAGCATTCAAAAAATGAATTCATTTGATTAAAGGCAAATATTGTGTACAAAATCGACAATACGTGAAAAGATTTTTTCCTTCCTTTTTACGGAAATTCACTGGTTATAATACGTAAATTGCAGCTCTTCCTTTTCTTTAATTGTAACTTTTGTTAGAAGATCTTTAACGAGATACCACTGCTGATTATGTAACATTGGTAATGTGCTATGATTTCTCCACTCTGTACCAAAAGCCAAAAAAAAAGCAAAAAATCCTTTTAATATTCTAGGAAATGTCTTTAAACATGGATACTTTCAAAATCAGCCCTACTTTGAGGTGCAGAGACACAGATTCTGAGTGATCATGTGAGAAATGGTGGATGATATGAAGGGGAACACTAATTTTCAAAAAATTCAAACTTTATAATATTTTAATGGACACTATGAAAAATAAAACATCCTTTCCCAGATGAAATGCCGTAGAATTAATGAGAAAATTGGGGCAATGCCTTTGATTATGATCAACCAGTTGGATGTTATTAAATAAACAATCTGGCTATTGTTACTTTGCTAGAAAACTGACCATTTTTAGTGGTGAAGCTTAATAATTTTTTTTTTTAAATATTATAACCAAGTGGCGTTGTGAAGCACACCTCTCTCTAATCCACAGTTAGTAAATCAACAGTCTAATCATTATCGTTATAGCACACTTTAATATATTAGATATAAATAATTGTCACTAAAATTCATCTGCTGTGCCTTCAGATAAAGCTATAGAGCTGCCTTGTTACCTAGCAACTGGGGAAGTAACTGCCACACTGCAAAAAAAAAAAAATCCTTATTTTTTTAGGTAGAGAGAAGGTTCATAAAACTCCACATTACGATGTCTATAAATTCAAAGTATATATTAAGATACAATTACTATTTTAGATGTCTATCTGTGGCTTACATTCTGAAATACCATACAGTAATGAAAACTGTCAATATCTAGAAATATAACTTCAACCAACCACAAAAAAGAACATTCTGCATAGTTTTTTAAAAAAAGAATCAGCAAACATTATCAGTATTTTTATCTGTCTTTACCGTTTTAAGGACAGAGGAATTCCAACATGATCTTGTGTACTGACTTTACGGAAAGGGTGATGTATGTTTATCTAAAGTGCAATAAAACTGTTGTAATTATTTCTCTGCTGGGGATCCCAAGGTTTCTTCCTCCATTTCACATAACAACTTAATGCACTAAATGTGTATCATCTGGGGGGCCGGGCTGGCCGGCCAGCTAATCTCTGGCTGTTTCAATTTTGCTTAAAGTCTGGATTCGAAGACCGTGCCTCTGTCTCAGAGCACCAGGTGACGGAGGATCACACGATCAGACTCCTCAGGTCCAGAGTTCAGTGCGCGGCCCGCCCAGGCCGGGTGGGGAAGCAGCTCCTTCTGGTATGTTCTGCAGACCGACCCGTGAGGCCTGAGCATGAGGATGTGCCCCCAGCTCTGCAGCTGGGCCCAGAAGCTGGGCCTCACAGGCTCCTCTCTGAAACCCAAGCCCACCGCCTCCCTGGCACTCTTGCACTGGAAGAATGCATGCTCACTTCTCCTTCTCCTTCGGGTATCCTATACGCCTTGGCATAATTCCAAAGCCCTTCAAATTATTACTCAGAATTACTAGAAAGAAGCCTAACTAAGGAAGAGGTAAGCTGGAGATTAACAGGACTTGGTAGTAGCATCTGCCATATTGACTTCATGGGTTTTTATCCACTCTCACATTTACCGTGACACAGGTTTCTTGACTTGAGAAGTAATCCATATTAAACGTGCTAAATAAGTCAGATTTACTCACAGTCAAGAGGAGAATGGAGAAAAATCTGCTTTAGTTTGGGGTGTGGGTCCTAGGAGAAGGCAGCAATTCAGGAACCCTCAGGCCATGTGTACCACACCTTGCTTGAGAGGAATGGAGATGTCTTCTAGCTTTTCTTTTAAACCAGTACTTCATATACATGATCACATTCAATGCTTGCAGCTTTATAGGATGGGACATTCTGATAACGCCGCCCGACTGAGGGGAAATGGGGCTGAGGTAGTGGTTCTCTGAAGACTACACAGCTGGTAAGCAGTAGAGTTGGGACTCAGACTAAACGCTATAAATGCTCTCCAAGGCACAATCTTCTGCTGGTGCTTATGTGTGGACCTAAAAATATAAAATTCCTCATCCTGAAAAATATTGTCTGATCTACATTTCTCAGTAATTCATACCAATAATTAACCTGCTACATTATACTGAAAGATTTCAGATGTGTCAGGTTAAGAACAGTTTACTCTAAGCCTAAAGAGCTCATACACATACATATCTTCATTTCTGTACACTCATTATACACCTCACTACATTCATTCTCTCTTCCTAGACGACCTCATTCAGACCCATGATGAGCCTCATCTAAATGCTGAGCCTCTCAGATGTGTATCTAGAATCCTGATCTTTCCTCGAAGTTTCAGATGAGTAGATGCCGCTTGACATTCCCATGTGGATGCTAAGTTTCTCAAACTTTTAACGTAACTCTTGATTCCTTCTCCCACCACCAGTCCAATCTGCCACCATCCCGCCCAGCTGTCAGGTCAAAAACTTAGGAGCATCCGTAACTGTTCTCTCTTCCTCGTCTTTTAAATTCTTTCACCAGCAAGATCTCTACATTCTATCTCCCCAGTACATCCCCAAGTCTGCTTTAAGGTGGAAAATTCAAACTACCTCATAAAACCTCCCTTCCCAAATACCTAACAAAATGAGAAAAAACGTAAATATCGGTAAAAAAAAGTCACAGCAGCAACCAATCAAGGAAAGGACCATACACAAATACAATAAACAACACCAGCAACAAAGGAAAAAAAACAAGTAAGAAGGGTTTGTAGAAGGGGGAAGGGGCACAGTGTTGCTTCACTCTCAAGCCTATTCTCCCTACCCAGAGGGGTGAAGCAACAAAATTCTGAGAATTCTTATGAGTGACCCCAAATTAGAGAAAAACACACTCATAGAATATCCTTATGTATTTCCTCTCTCTACTAGGAAAGAATGGAAATGTGAAATGGGAGAAAGGGAGCAAAGATCTGCTCATGAATTTCAGGGCTGCCCACGCTATCTCCAGTCCACATGGAACCCTTTATGGACTGATTCCATTGGGGCTCTTTAGTTAACTGGGAAAAGGTGATCACGGGCACCCCCTCGCCTCCTTCTCCACAACTTGATGAAAAGAATACTGATATTGGGCACATTTAACAACATTTGAGAAAGCAGAGCCCAGGAAATCTAACCAAGGTTGATTGTAGCTTGAATTGAGCTGTCTCCCTCCCACCAGTTTCTTCAGGTTGCAGAAAAGTAGACGGGTTCAGGCTCAAAGAACAAAGCAAACTGATCCTCAAAAAAGGTGGGAAGAGATTCAAGAAATACACACACCATGTCTAGGCAAAGCTGTTCAAGCATGAGCACGATGAAAAGACACAGCATGACAAATATGCAAGCATTCTAAGGGGAAGGAAGAGGGAGGAAAGAAATGAAATAGAGAGGAGCAAGGGAATTAAGGGCGAGAGGAGAGTGGGAAGACTATGGAACATAAGGAGCTCATTCTAGAAGAACTTTATTCAAATAAACAGAAGGAAATCCTCACATAAGAGTCCTACTACAGAAGAATGATTTCAATAAAAATAGAAGCTCAAAGACAGAACAACGAAACAACTGAATGAGATGAAAATGGAGATTGTAGACCTAAGGGAACAAATTAAGGACCCAAGAGCATAATTTTAGGACCAATAAATAAGTTAGAGACATTAAGAAGCAGAATAGACATTTTTGGAAATTGAATTACTGACACAGAAGAAAGGATTGATGTATTTTTTGGGAATGCAGATGAAAACGACAAGATTAAATTATAAAGAAACTAATAGGGAAGAGACAAAGATGATTCAAAATAAGGATAACAGGTATTCCTGAAGTAGGCAATAATATAAATGGAATGAAAGGTATATTCAAAGATACAATATCAGCAGAATTAAAGAGCTGCTGTTTTCTGTATTGCAGAAAACTTTGGCACAGAACATTCAAGACCTAGAAATATCCTAGCTATGCCACTGAGTTACAAGGATAAAGAAAGATTTCTTTGGGATCCAGGCAGAAAAAGCAAATCACCTACAAACACAGCCTCAGACTTCATAACAGCATTAAACGCAGTTAAGCAATGGAGTAATAGCTGAAAGTTCTAAGGGAAAGAAAGCATGACTCAAGAATATTATACTCCTAATGGTATTGTTTCATCAATTGTAACAAAGGTATCACACTATGCAAAATGTTAATAATAGGGAAAACTGTGTGTGTGTGTGTGTGTGTGTGTGTGTGTGTGTGTGTGTGTGTGTCTGGGAGGTGGGATGTGGGAACTGTACTTTCTGCATGACTCTTCTGCAAACCTACAACTGCTCTAATTAAATAAAAAGAATTTTATCCTCAGTTATGGCAATTATGATTAGAGAACAGAAAATAAATATTACAAACATGGACAATAGAAATTAAAATAAAATTGCTAGCTGGGGAAAGAGGAGACGGATGGGAGTGTGACAGCATTGCTTTTCATAGCAAATAAGGTCTAATGTGTTTAAAGCTGGAATTTTGATTCTAACATTCAAAACGATGATTCTAACCTTGAAGTGGATTTACTGTGAAACTGATGACATTTAAGTTTCAAGGCTCTTTACCAAAATGAATGATTTACTTTTTTTTCCCCCAGACCCTGGGAAAGGTCACAGCAATGCATTCACATGGTCATGCTTTGAATTTTTTGCAAAAACACTCCATTTTCTTAAAGAGGACCCCAGATTGTATAACCTTCCCATAAAATCTGGGTCCGTCCCTGATCTGTAACATTTTTTAGAATCATTTTCTTAACCATAAGGGTAAATCTTTTAGGACAAAAAACAAACACCTACAGTTGGGAAACATTAACTCAACGTTCAACAATTATCTGTAAGTTTCTTTTACTGCCATTTTTTCTGCTGTTAAAGAAAAAAATTTTCATGCTTTTTATTTTTGTTTATCTATGCATCCATTTATTAAACCCTCTGTATATATGCACAGACAGATGCCTTGCATGATTTTTTATTCTCATGCAAAAGATGGTTATTTCTGGGCAGTAGAACTTAGAGTGATTTTTAAAATTTAATTTTTGGATTATGTGCCCTGCCTGAATTACTTATAATGACCATATATCACATTTTCCCAAAATAATAGTAATTTTTTGCCTTTAAAAATGCCAAGATATTAATAGATATTATTCTAGAAGGTGAGATTAATGGATAATTATTATTTCCTTTTTTGCATTTTCCTGCAGTTTAAACATTTCATGTAAATCTCCAAAAATCTGACATTCGGACTCTTTCCTCAACTCTTCTCCTTTACTGTCACTCCCCTCATTCAAATCACTATCATTTCTCACCCGCACACTCTGCCTTCTTCCTGGTCTCCATGTGTCCAGCCTTGCCCTGGTATTATCTTGGTTTCACACAGCAGCCAGTGTCATTCTTTTCAAAGACTAAGCTATCACACCCCGGCTTTACATTTTCCATTTGCTTCACCTCATTTTTAGAATAAAATGCAAACTCTGCTCTGAGCAGGGAGCTGAGCAGAGGTGGCTAGGATGCAGCCACACTGGGCTGCTCTGACTTCCTCAGGCACGCTGCCCCTGTCCCTCCTGGGGACTTGTGCCTGCTGTGGCCTGTCCTGGGAGGTCCTTTCCCCACTGTCTCTGCAAGGCGGGGCCTGCTCTCATGGTCTCTTTGTCAGGAACACTCTTCTGAGAGAGCTCTTCTCTGAACACTTTTTTAAAAGTAGCATCCTTTCCCCTCCAAGTAATGGCATGCACTTCTCCCTGTTGTATGGTGTTCCCAGAAAAGCGATGCACTTATCACTCTCTGAATATATCTTCTTCTTGTTGGCTTGCTTAGTATTGACCCTTCCCCACTTAAATATCTATTCTAGAAAACAGGGAACTTGTCTATCCTTTCATTTTTGGCATGGGCAGGCTCCCGAAATCGAACCTGGGTCTTTGGCATGGCAGGCGAGAATTCTGCCACTGAGCCACTGTAGCACCACCCTGTGTTTCTTTTCTTTTAAAAAATTTTTTGTCATAGTTCTTTCTAGTGTTTATTAAACATGCTTTACATAGATGGGGTCATAATATATAAACAACGTTGCATGATGCAAAAAGGAGTAGTGTTTTTTTTAATTAGAGAGGGTGTAGGTTTATAGAAGAGTCGTGTAAAAAATACACCATTCCCATACACCCCTATTATTGACACTTTGTATTAGTGGGGTACCTCTCTTACAATTGATGTAAGAATATTAAAATATGTCTGTTAACATAGAGTCCATAGTTTACATCAGGTATATTTTTTCCCATATACCACTTTATTGTTAATACCTTGTAATAGTGTTGTACTTTGTCATAATTCATGAAAGATCATTCTTACCTTTGTAGTATTAATCAGAGTCCATTGTCCACAAGAGCTCGCCATGTTATACAGCCCCGTGTTCTATCTAACTTTCCTTCTACTAAATACACGACCCAAAAACTTCCATGTGGACCACATTCGCCTCTATGATTCAGTGCTGTTAAATACACTCACAATAATGTGCTAGTGTCACCTCTGCCCATTTCCAAACATTTATAATCAACCTAAATAGAAATTCTGCACAGATTAAGCATCAGCTTCCCTTTCTCTACCCCCATCCTATCCCCGATCATCTATATTCTAGATTCTGACTCAATGAGTTTGTTTATTATAATTACTTCATACCCTCGAGACCACACTGTTCATGTCCTTCGGCGCCTGGCTTATTTCACTCAATACGTCCTCAAGGTTCCATGTTGTCACACGTATCAGGACTTCATTCCTTCTTACAGCTGAATAATGCTCTTTGTTATGCATATACCACAGTTTGTTTTTTCCATTCATCAGTTGATGAATATCTGGGTTGTGTCCATCTTTTGGCAATTGCGAATAACGCCGCTATGAACACTGGTGAGTAAATGTCTGTTCGAGTCTCAGCTTTCAGTTCTTCTGGGTATGTGACAAGCAGTGGGATTGCTGGATCACCTGGCAGATCTATACTTAGCTTAACCAGGAACCGCCAAACTCTCTTGCACAGCAGGTGTATCATTTTACATTCCTACCAGCAGTGAATGAGTGTTCCTATTTCTCCACATCCTCTCCCACACTTGCAGTTTTCTGTGTTTTTAATGGTGTCCATTCTAATAGCCGTGAAATGCTATTTCATGGTGGTTTTGATTTGCATTTCCATAATAGCTAAATTAGGGGAAAATGTTGAACATCTTTTCATGTGCTTTTTAGTTACTCATATTTCCTCCTTGCAAAAATGTCTCTTGAAGTCTTTTCCCCAATTTTTAATTGGGTTGCTTGTTTTTTTACTGTTGAGTTGTAGGATTTCTTTATATATTTTGGATGTTAAAACCCTTATAGGACATGTGGTTTCTAAATATTTTTTCCCATTGAATAAGCTGCCTTTCCACTTTTTTGTAAAAGTTCTTTGATGCATAAAAGTTTTTAATTTTGAGGAAGTCCTATTTATCTGTTTCTTCTTGTCTTGCTTATGTTTTAGGTATAAAGTATAAGAATTCATTGCCTAACTGAAGATCTTGAAGATACGTCTCTACATTTTCTTCTAGAAGCTTTATGGTCCTGCTTCTTATATTAAGGTCTTTGATCCCTTTTGACTTAATTTTTCTATAAGGTGTGATATAAGAGTTGTCTTTCATTCTTTTGCATATGGATATCCAATTCTCCCAGCACCATTTGTTCAAAAGTCCCAGTTGAGTGGACTTGGTAGCCTTATCAAATATCAATTGGCCATAGATGGATGGAAGGATCTATTTCTGAAATCTCAATTTAATGCCATTCATCAATACATCTATCTTTATGCCAGAGTTGCCAGAATTTGGTTTCTAGGTTCTTGGCCATGCCACAAGAAAGAATTCAAGGACACATAATCGAGTAAAGCAGACAGAAAATTTATTGAGAACACATGGGAAAAGTCATGCAGGCACTCTTGCAAAGATGGAAGTGAGAAAGGCAAGAGGCAATAGGCAATGTGGGGCCATTTGCTTTTGTAGATTAGCTTTACTTGCTTGCCCTCCCCCTTCCTTATTTGGGGCTATTTTTCCTAACCTCCTTTCTCTCCAGAGTAGTGCCTGGTGATAAATAGTGCATTTGGGTGGGTTAGTTGGCTCTGTCCTTCTCCTTTGATGACTCTCTCAGGTGGGGGTCGTTTGGCTTCAGATGGGTGGGCTGTCACCAAGTGTTTCCCATAAGTGGGTAGCTCCAGGCAGGTTGTCTGTCCAGGACATGGGTCCTTCTGACCTTGATTAACCTTCCTTACATAAGGGCTTCTTAGCATTTTTTTTCCTTTCCTCTCTCTCTCCCTGTTCTAGCCTGTCTCATACCATGCTCTTTTGACTACTGTAGCTTTGTAATATGTCTAAAGTCAGAAAGTGTGAGTCCTCCAACTTTGTTCTTTTTCAAGATGTTTTTGGCTATTTAGGGAAACTTTACCCCTCCAAATAAATTTGACAATGGCTTTTCCAACTGTTGGAATTGTGAATGGGATTGTGTTCAATCTATAAATCCTTTTGGGTAGAACTAACATCTTAACACTATTTAGCCTTTCCATCCATGAATATAGAATGCCTTTCTAATTATTTAGGTCTTTTTTGGTTCTTCTGATTGGTCTATAATTTTCTTGAAGTATCTCTATCTGACCTTGATTTTAGGGTGATGTTGGTTTCCTAGTGAGTTAGTGTTCTCTCTTCTCCAAATTTTTGGAAGCGTTTGAGCAGGATTAATATTTGTTCTTCTTATAATGACTGGCAGAATTCACACCATTTGGTCCTGGTCTTTTCTCCATTAGGAGGTTATTTTCTCTTTTTGGGGAAGGTTTTTAATGACTGATTCAATCTCTTGACTTGTAAATGGTTTGCTGAGGTCTTTCATTTCTTCTAGAGTCAGGGTACATTGATCATGTATTTCTAGAAACTTGTCCATTTCACCTAACTTGTCTAATATGTTGGCTTACAGTTGTTCATAGTATCCTCTTAAAATCATTTTTATTAATGTGGGGTCAGTAGTAATGTTCCCCCCCCTCATTTCTGATTATATTTATTTGTACCTTCTCTCTTTTTTTTCTCTTTGTCAGTCTAGCTAATGCTTTGTCAATTTCATTGATCATCTCAAACAACAAACTTTTGGTTTTGTCAATTCTCTTTATTGATTTTTTTGTTCTCATTTTCATTTATTTCTGCTTTAATCTTTGTTATTTTTTTCCTGATACATGCTTTGGAAAAATTTGCTCTTATTTTTCTAGTTTCTCCAGGTGTGTGTTAGGTCTCAGACTTTATCTCTTTTTTTTTTCCTCAGCTTGAACTGACTTTCTTCTTTTTTTTTTAACGTAGGTGTTAAGGGATATGAATTTTCCTCTCAGCACTGCCTTCACTGCATCCTGTACATTTTGATATATTGTGTTTTTGTTTTCATTTATCTCAAGATATTTACTGACTTCTCTTGCAATTTCTTCTTTGACCCACTGATTGCTTAAGAAGGTGCTGTTTAACCTCAATATATGTGTGATTTTCTAGGGTTCTACTTTTATTATTTCCAGCTCATTCCATTACAGCCTGAGAAAGTACTCTGCATAAGTTCAACAGTTAAAAAAAATCTGAGCCTTGTTATGTGACCCAACATGTGGCATATCCTGGAGAACGATCCATGAGGACTATAGAAGAATGTATATCTTGCAATATCCTATATGTTTCTAGCTCATTTATGACAGGGCTCAGTTCTCTTTTTCCTTACTGGCCCTCTATCTAATTGTTGTATGTACTGATAAGAGTGGTATATTAAAGTCTCCAGCTACTATTGCAGAGATGTCTATTCTTCCCCCACAGTTTTGCCAATGTTGGCCTCATGTATTTTGGAGCACCCTGATTAGGTACATAAATATTTATGATTGTTAGTTCTTCTTGGTTGGAGTGCCCATTTTATTATTATATGGTGTCCTTCTTTGCCTCTTACAGTTTTGCATTTAAAATTTATCTTGTCTAGTTGGTTGAACACCTTAAGTACATGGAAGTTTGTATAGGACATGAGGGACATGAGATTTTGTTGGTTTGTCCAGGTGATGCCCTGATGAATCCCAGAGTGATTTGATCAGTGAGTGGAAAAGTATTTGCAAAGTCCCCTTCGGGGAATGGTGAGAATGGGGGAAAACTCAACTTTTCCAAGTTGAGTTCTTGATATTCTCACAAGCAGTGTGAGCAATCAGAGCTATAGGCTGAGTCCCCAGTCTTGGAGTTTGTTCATATGAAACTCAACCCCACAAGGAATAGGTCAAGCCTACTTAAAATTAGGCCTAAGAGTCACCCCCAGGAGAACCTCTTTTGTTGCTCAGATGTGGCCTCTCTCTCCAGCCAACACAGCTAGCAAACTCATCACCCTTCCCCTGTCTATGTGGGACATGACTCCCAGGGGTGTGGATCTTCCTGGCAACGTGGGACAGAAATCCCAGAGTGAGCTGAGATTCAGTATCAAGGGATTGAGAAAAACTCTAGAATGAGCTGAGACCCAGCATCAAGGGATTGAGAAAACCTTCTTGACCAAAAGGGGGAAGAGTGAAATGAGACAAAGTGGCAATGGCTGAGAGATTCCAAACAGAGTCGAAAGGTTATCCTGGAGGTTATTCTTATGCATTAAGTAGATATCTCCTTGTTAACCAAGATGTAATGGAGAGGCTGGAGGGAACTGCCTGAAAATATAGAGCTGTGTTCCAGTAACCATGTTTCTTGATGATGACTGAATAATGATATAGCTTTCACAATGTGACTGTGTGATTGTGAAAACCTTGTGTCTGATGCTCCTTTTATCTACCTTATCAACAGACGAGTAGAACATATGGAATAAAAATAAATAATAGGGGGAACAAATGTTAAAATAAATTTAGTTTGAAATGCTAGTGATAAATGAAAGTGAGGGGTAAGGGGAATGGTATGTATAATCTTTTTTCCTCTGTTATTGTTTTATTTCTTTTTCTGTTGTCTTTTTATTTCTTTTTCTGAATTGATGCAAATGTTCTAAGAAATGATGAATATGCAACTATGTGATGATATTGAGAATTACTGATTATATATGTAGAATGGAATGATATGTTAATGTTTTTGTTTGTTCTTAATTTTAATTAATAAACAAATAAATTTAAAAATAAAAAAATTAAAAAAACCCTTGTGCCAAAATAAATAAATAAATAAATGAAATTTATCTTGTCCAATATTGGTATAACTACCCCAGCTGTTTTGGTTACTGCTTGCATGGAGTATCTTTTTCCAACCTTTCACCTTCATCCTATATGTGTTCTTGGGTCTCAGGTGAGTCTCTTGTCAACAGCGTATGGATGGACCATACTTTTAAATCCATTCTGCCAACCTCTGCCTTTTTATTGGGGAGTTTAATCCATTAATGTTCAATGTTATTACTTTAAAGGCAATACTTAGTTCAACCATTTATCCTTTGTTTTTTTATATGTCATATCTTATTTTTGACTCTCTTTCTACCCTTTTAGTTACCTTTACTGACAATCTCTAATTCTACATTCTCCTCCAAACCTCTCGCCTATCTTTTCCTTTTAACCTGAAGAACTATCTTAAGTATTTCTTGTAGGGCAGATCTCTTGTTGATGAACTCTCTCAGTTTCTGTTTATCTGTGAATATTTAAAACTCTACCTCATTTTTTTTTTCTGTATGCTGTATGGTGGGGTCACATTTCACTAATTTTCCATGAAAGTATCCTGCTGTTGTGGCACCATTTGTTGAATTTTTGTTTGCTTGTTTTGCTTGTTTGTTTTTTTGGGCACTGCATGGATCAGAAATTGAACTCAGGTCTCCTGTGTGAAAGGCAAGAATTCCACCACTGAACTATCCCTGAACCTTGGTCTACCTCATTTCTGACGGACACTTTTGTCAGATAAATAATTCTAGGCTGGCAGCTTTTCTCTTTCAGTACCTTAAATATATTGTACCATTGCCTTCTCACCTCCATGGTTTCTGAAGAGAAATCAGACCTTAATCTTATTGCTACTCCCTTGTAGGCGACTAATTGCTTTTCTCTTGCTGATTTTAGGAATCTCACTTTATCTGTGGCATTTGACATTATAGTTAGTGTGTGTCTCAGAGTAGGTTCATAGGATTTATTCTGTTTGGAGTACATTGTGCTTCCTCAAGGTGAATATTTCTTTCATAAGAAAGAAATTTTCGGCCATTATTTCCTCAAATATTCTTTCTTCCCCTTTTCCCTTCTCTTCTCCTTCTGGAAGACCCATGATGTGTACATTTGCTGTCAGTCAAATTCCCAAGATACTGCTCAAGTTTTCCCATTCTTTTTTCTATCAGTTCTTCTGTGAGATTTCAATTGTGCTCTCTTCTAGTTTGCTGATTCTTTCTTCCGCCTACTCAAATCTCCCATTGTATGCCCCTAGTGTATTTTTAATCTCTTCAATTGCACTTTTTATTCCCATAAATTCTGTTATTTTTCTATTCATACTTTCAAATTCTTTTTTATATTCACCCATCCCTTATCTTGTTAGCCATGTTTAAATTTAAATTTGTTGTTTAATTTTGTGTCTCCTCCCAAGTTTTAATTTATTCCTTTGAATGGGTCATTTGTTTCTTAGCATGGCTTGTAATCTTTTGCTGTCGTCTAAGCATCTGATTGTCTAGATGAGTTTACTCTGAAAGCCAGCTTCTCTCTCTTGCCTAGGATTCTCTTGCATGGCTTTGTGTTGAGGCTCTTTTTTTGACACATGATTCAACTTATTTTCCAAGAATCTTGATGCATTCTGTTTGGGTTTTTTATTTTTTGCTATTCTCTATATTTTTTACTCTCCTTTTATTGCTTATAGCTGCTTTTGCCTGGAGGGCAAAGTCTAGGAGGAGGGTCATCCCTGAGAGGGCTTTCCAAATAAGTGTTTCCCAGCCAAAATAATACCAGGGATTCACAAAGTGGGCACAGACCAGCTCCAAAGCGCTCTGGGGAGAGGGTCAAGAAACACGCCAAAAGCCTTCTGCTCTCTCTCTGAAGCTGCACATTCCTGGCCTGCCTAGCGGATGGTACTGTTCAGCTATATATGTACATATATATATACGGGAGGGTTTTGAACAATGGCATATCGGTCCTTGTCAGAGGTGGGCTGAGAGAGCAGTTCAGAGCTGGGACCCAGTGATCTAAACTTGATCTAAACTCATCAATCAATAACTGTGGTCTGTATTTGCCCTTCTCCCCGACCCATTCTTGAGGAAGAGGACTTCCATGTCCCTCTCCATCTGTAGAAGCCAGCTAGGAACTGGACCTTAGGTGGCTACTCTCAAGAATGGGAGGTGGGTGCCAGCAGTTCACTCACAGTGAGAAATTTACTCACATTCTTTACTGTTGGGTCTCGGCCTCTTCATCCTGCTTTTCCCTGGGTGCTCCACAATGCTCCCTTGGCCTCCACTGCCCCAGAACAGTTGTATCAGACAGTTTTTCTCCCATCCACTGGCTGTTGCTGGAGGAGTGAGCACTGCGGACCATACTGGCCATCTTCCCAGAAGTCCCCTATCTTGCTCACCATTTTATCTTCAGTTCTGGGAACAGTGTCAAGGAGACAGCTGACCTTCAGTAAGAATTCCTCAAATGAATACATACACACTGAGACTGTTTCCCATATTATAAAGGAGGGTAGGGTTTACAAAGTTATCTTTTATGACAATTGTTTAATTAAGAATTAAGAATGAACATCCTTTCAAATAAGCCATAGTATAAATAATGACTAAATATTAAGGCTAGCCCCCCAAAAGTCTGTTGAACCCATGTTCTAGTTTGCTAGCTGCTAGAATGCAATATACCAGAAATGGAATGGCTTTTAAAAAGGGGAATTTAATAAGTTGCAAGTTTATAGTTTTTAAGCCGTGGAAATGTTGCAATTAAGGCAAGTCTATAGAAATGTCTGATGTAAGGGATCCAGGGAAAGACACCTTGGTTCAAGACGGCCAGTGAGGTTCAGGTTTCTCTCTCAGCTGGGAGGGCACATGGTGAACATGGCAACGTCTGTTAGCTTTCTCTCCAGGCCTCTTATTTCATGAAGCTCCCCGGGAGGCATTTTCCTTCTTCATCTCCAAGGGTCGCTGGCTGGTGGACTCTGTAGTTCTCTCTCCTGTCATAGTTCTGCAGCTCTCTCCTTGTTCTCAAGAGGGCACTCTTTGCAAAATGTTCCTCTTTTATAGGATTCCAGTAAACTAATCAAGGCCGACGTAGAATTGGGGGAGACATGTCTCCATCTAATCAAGTTTAATGCCCACAACTGATGGAGTCACATCTCCATGGAGATAACCTAATCAAGCTTCCAACCTATAGTACTGAATAGGGATTAGAAGAAACCGTTGCTCCCGCAAGATTGATTAGGATTAAAACATGGCTTTTCTAGGGTATGTAAGTCCTTTCAAACCAGCACAACCCATAAGGGCTAAAATACTGGACATCTACAACAAAAATGTTAGAAAAGCAAAAGATGAGCTAGCATTGACAAAACTGAAAATTAAATGAACCATTTTAACTTATTTAGATATGAATACATTACAGCTATCATCTATTTTTCATGTTGGCAGAAATTTTTGTGGATATTCTGAAGGGACATCAGAGCATTTTCACGAACTATAGCGATTTTTGTTCTGGGTTTTTATTGGGTGTACCTTCACTTTAAACAGGTCACTGTACCAAAAATGTAAAAGAGCAAGTACAGACCCTAAGATCAATGCTACATTTCTTGAACTTGAAAACTGTACTTAAGATTGTTACATAAGTGAATATCCCTGTTAGGAAATGTACATGATAGTATTAAATGTTCAAGGAACATGATGCATATAACCTACAATAAAGTGATCAGAAAATGGATTGATAAATAGAAAGACAGACAGATAGATTAGATATATGAATATATCAAATGACACAGCAGAAGTGGAAAAATGCTAGGACTGGTGGAATTGAGTATCTGGACAGAGATAGAGGTATCTGGAGTTCTCTGTTTGGAGTTTGTATTAGTTCTGTAAGTTTGAATGGATTAAAAAAATGAATAGAGCAATTTCCCCGAGGTATGAGGAGAAAGGAAACTGAGAAGGAGAGGGAATAAGGAGCCAGTCATAAGCAGTCGTGAGATGATGGGAAGAAGAGTTTCTCCTGTGAGCTACTAGAAAATTTCAGCTCCCAAGACAGCTTGATTCCTGTCTGGAATAGCTCTGGGTGGGTGAAAGGAAGGAGAGTCGGTGTGTAAATGATGTTGAAACTTGGGAGGGACTATATAGCTCTAATTTGAGGCTTTGTCCCTAATTTGATTTGGCATGAGTTTTTTTTAATGACTAATCTACAAGTAGGGTGAAATAAATAGCATCATTCATATCAGAAGTACCAACCAACCCTTAGGAGATATTTAGGAGACAACGCCATATTTTTCATTCTGGAGGAAAAGCTATTCTTTAAGAAAACAATTTGAATCAATTATTTTTACATGAAGTTGACAATTAAGGCAGTCAAAAATATACATTAAAATCCAAGAGATACTGCGTATGGTCTGCAGGTCTTTTTTTTTTTTTGAGAAATGAATAATGGAATAAAGAGAAGCAGCTTATTTTTACAGTTACATTTTATATCTCTAGAAAAACAACTACAACATGGTCTTGGTTTCTAAACATAGGGAAATCAGATTTTTATGAAGGTTACACAACAGAAACATGCCACCTGTTGTAGTTGCCACTATGTGCAAGTCACTCTAAAGCCTTAATTAAAACCAAACACAAATCATAAAACTTATGGTTGTGAAAAAATTATTCCAGTTGAAACATGCTTGTTAAACAACAGTATGCTCAAATAGTCTTAAAATATAATTTTCTCTTGCTGAGAATCTTAGTTCTAAAACAGCCATATAACCTACCCCTACTGAATGTCACTAAAGCCACAGAACCAAGTACCATCCCAGCCGGGCTGAGAAGCTCTGAGGTTCATGCTGATGGCAGCAAAGATTCCAACAGTTTCCATGTGCTTCAAAGGCTGCTGCTCTGTCTGTAGTGACAGAGGTGCCTGGACTTGGTAACTTTGGATATCCAGGAAAATCTCATCACAATCATCAATTTTCCATGATTTCATCAATGTCCTTGTGTCTCGCCTTCAGTTTAGTTACACTAATTCCAAACCCCAAAGAGGGGCACCCTTATAAGTCATTTAAAGAACAATTCTGTTTTGAGATTTACCTAAAAAAAGAATCTCACTATAAAGTATTTAGTTACAGGGGGAATCAGAACATGCACTTTTGCTTCTTCCAGTTCAAACCATCTTCTCTGCATCTCTTTCTCTTCCCATGTGAGAAAACTACTGGTAAGGCTTCACTTTGGAAATACCAGAATTGAGAGATATTGGTTAAACATAAAGAATTTTTAGAGAATTAATCTTGGATTTTCATCCAAACAAGCCAATATAGTCTCATAATTTTTTTTTTTAAGAAAAAAAAAGATGACTCAGCTTAGGTCGTATTTTGACTTCTTAAAAATATATCTCATGATTCTCTGAAGAGAAAGCAAAAATCAGATGAACAGGAATGATTTTTAGCTCACACAAGAATTATAAGAAAGGTTAATTTTTACATGAAATTACATCTACTTAAAAATAGATTTCTAGAACAATGTATTATTGACAGTTATGTAGGAGGATAAATGCATTTATGCAAATGTTCTTTCTCAAGCAAATTATTGAATATATTGACAGTATTGCACACTGAAAGCAATCATTTTAAAGAAACCAAATATTGTAATACAAGAGTAAAGACATCATGACTAATGTAATCTTTTACTCACTGAAATATGCATGTAACAATGTTTCCAAGGTTTATTGATGCACACTGCTGTTAAAATCAATGGCAAACATTTATGCTTTGTTATTGATTACTGTCCACAGAGAGAAAAACAGGTAGCCAATTGATAAATCTGGATTCTGTTCACACTTACGTTAATTACTGCTGGCTTACGGAAGACCTTGTACTTTGAGTACTGGTATTGGCCTTGAAAACGCTAACAAGACTGTGTTACTGGTAATAATCCAAATGTGCAAAAATCAAGCATACCTATGGAAATGCAAATATTTTACTCCTGACCATTAATGGTTTTAATCAAACAGCTCTCCTATCTAATTTTGCTAACTGTTCATTCCTCCTGGGACATTAACTGGCTTAATGGCTATGACTGTGACATACGTTGACACCAACATCTGGTCAGAAAAAGGGACATCAATAAACTCCACTCAGTATTTCTACAGTCTCTGCCAATGCTATAAACACTGACAATGCCAAAGCATTTATTTCAATATCATATTCAAGAACATGCCTTCCTTCCACTTAGAGAAAGGCTAAAACCTGCTTCCAAACACATGGTGCTCGAAAATGCTTATTCAGTGAGGGATGCAATAAAAATGATTTGATAATAAACCAGAAAACATTTGCCAACATTTAAAATAGAATAACCTTATCATGAATGACTACTAGGAATGTCTTTCCTGTACAATGCACTGTCTGCTAATTTACATCCATTTAGAATATGTAAAATTGCTACTTTAAACAAATACTGCTATTCTAAAGAAAGTAAATTCCTAACATTATCAGTCCAGCTGTACCACATACAAAACCACATAACAGAAAAGAAATGTAGGAGAATTTAATTTGTGTAACCAAATTGGTTAAACCTGCAAATGTTTAGATTGCTAATAATTGTTCGGTGATTACATTTTAAATTACCAAGCAACAAACATACTTGCACAGTTAAAAAAACCTAATTACCCTAAAATATCTTACTAACTATTGTGTTATGTTGCATTTTTATTTCAAAATTATTTTACTGGAGATCTGATCTCAGAGTAGAGGTGAAGCACTGTGCTGGCTCTCTCCGGACCCCTCCTAGTAGAGCTGTAAGCCTGTGGGGTCTCCCAGTTTTCACACTTAGATCTACCGTTACTGCTGTCACTGATTAAGGAAAATAACCCACTTCTCCTAAAAGTGCCGAACTGCATGGAGCAAAGTAACTTCCATCCAGAACTTAAGTTTTGGTAGTTTGTGACTGCAGGACAAAGTTTTCATCCTTGAACAAGGAGCACTGAATTTCATTTCTGTTTCCAACATCCTGTTTCGCCCCTGCATGTCTGCAGTTAATATGAAAGAAAAATCCAATCACTGTTTGTAGGGACGTTCTGATACGGCACTTTCACTAAGTCTCTCAGGTGGCATGCACTCAAGTTACTCCACTCGTTCTCCATGGAGCCCTAGAGGATCATACCCAGCGGCCGTGGCACCGCGCGGACCCTCTGAGGAAGCCTTCACGGGGGGATCAGGCCCAAGGCAGGCGTCACAAATAACCCAGACGCCATCGGCATCCCAGTACAAAAGAACCCGGGCTGGGTAGGAACCTCCGCGAGCTTTTCTCACCTCCTTTCCCCTCTTCCTTCGGGCCCTGAACGTCCACGTGAGACTGCCCTGCAGTAGAGACTCCCACAGAGGAGAACTACTGAGGCTCTGGACCACTTGTCTCAACGTTCCGGAAAACCTGGACCTAAATCCCGCACGTTGCGGCAGCTCCAACACTCTTTCCTCTAGTTCTGTCTCTCCCGTTGCAGGAGTGGGCACAGCAGGATCCTAATAAGGGCTCAGGAATCCTTAAGGACCCCAAAGTTCACACGCCTCCAACCTGCTGATGACAGACGCTCAGTGCACGCAGGCTGCTGGAGGACGGAATTTTCAGTCTTCTAAAACTAACACCGCATTTGCTCAGAGAGCAGAGATGCGCACCGCAGTACGGACTTAGCATTCCCGGCCAATGTGGAAAATACAAAGCCTTCCCGAGATGCCCGTTTTTTTAGAGGCTCGTGTTTATAAAGGGCTGCTTTTCTCGCGGGCGGGGTGGCGTGGGGGAGGGAGCGGCGGGGGCGGAATTCTCATAAAAGCAAGACCTCGCTTGGCTTTGGCAAGTTTTAGTTTGGAGTAAAATCACATCCGAGTTACAAGCCACGGAAATTGGGATTTCAATGGAGATGCTCACCCGACCTTCGCGAAAGCAGCGAACTGCAGGCTCTGCAGCTCGGTCTCAAGAAAGTCCATGCCCACGTCCCCTCCGATTAATGAATGTATAAAGAATACGCGAAGGGGGAGCGAGCGCACAACGCCGACCTTTCCAGCCTCCATTCTTGTTGCTACTCCTTCGAGATGATTCAAAGCACACCTGGAAATTACAGGGGGGTCGGCTTGGCTTTTTGACACTAAAGACAAATGACCTTTGGGGAATGTATACTCACGAAAGTCGGCCCATTTGAAGAGCACGGCAATTACACGCTGCAAACTCCTTGGAGCCCCCAAAGATGAGGAAAGAAAATGGCAAATGCGTCCCAACCCGGGAGGGGAGGTCCCATCCCCGAAACAGGTTTTGTTGTGCGTGTGTGCGTGTGCGTGTGTGTGAAAGCCCCCCACAGTAGAGCCCGCCAGCCCCGGCTGCCACAACTGCCCCGGCACGCAGCCGCCGCAGCCCGCCCGGGCTTTGGGGCTGGGCGTCCGTCTGCCCGGCCCCAGCTGCAGCACCGCTTCCCGGGAGCGCAGCCGGCGAGCCGGGCCCGGGGCGCGCGGAGGGGGAGCCGTGCCCCACGCCGCCCGCTGCCCCGCCGCTACTCACCCGAGCCGGCGCCCACGGCCGGCGGCAGCGAGCTGGCCCCGGAGCGGGATCCGCGAGGGCTGCCGGGCTCCGGCCCCCGAAGACGCGGGCATGCGGCGGGGAGCTCCGTTCCCCTAGCCGTTCCCACCGAGCATCTTTCCGGGCGACCGGCCCCGGCGACTGCGAGCGGCGAGGCGAGGGCGAGCGCGCCGAGGAGGGGAGGGCGAGGCACCGCGCGCGGCTCTCCCAGCCAGCTGCCCGGGCCCGCGCGCGCGCCCCCCTCCCCGCCCGCCCGAGCGCCGCGCGCCCCCGCCCCGCGCCGCCCTCCCGCACCCCACCGCCCCGCGCCGCGCGCCCTCGCCCGCGCCCGGCCCCTCGCGGCGCGCGCCAGCCCGGGCGGCGACGGCGTCCTCCCCCGAGCGCCGGCCCCCGGGCTGCTAGCGGCGCTCTCCTTTGTTCCGCCGCGGCTGCCCGGGGGCGGGCGTGGGGGAGGCGGCGTCTGGGCGCGCCGAGGGGCGGGGGCGGCCGCGCAGGGCTTACCGCTCGGTGGGACCCCCAGGGCGAGGGAGGCACGGGGGCTGCGGGGCGCCGGGTCCCGTGGGCTGCCGGCGCCCCGCGCCTCCCCCGTTACTATGGATATCCCGTGCCCCCGCCGCCCCCAGCCCGGCAGCTCCGCGGGCGCCCAGGTGACCAGCTCGGCGGCGGCAGCGGCGGTGGCAGCGGCCGCCGCCGCCCTCACTGCTGTGACCGCTGTCGGGGACAGGCCGAGTAGAAGGCGGTGGGGAAGGAGAGCCGAGCCCCGCTGCACCCCCGAGGCTCTGTCCCCCGAGCTTCTTCTCACTAGCCTTGGAGTCTAGGACGCAGGAGAAGCCACAGGAACCCTCAGCTCGTGCGCGCTGGTGGCCCGGTCTTATGGGATTTGCTGCTCTCAGAGGGGTAGGTTAGGCGCCAGTAGAACTGTAGGGTCACAGTTCAGATTCCCATAAGATAATGATAATTCTCAAACGTCCTCCCTCCCCCACCCCGCAAGTTTCCTCCAAAGCCGCCCTGATACCATTACCCGCTCCTGTCGTGAAATTCACTTTGGCTTCTCTTCACACGGTACCAATTAAGTGCGGTACAGCTGACCTTAAATGACAAGGCTTTTCTTCACCTTTTTTTTTAATCCCGATGTTTTTTTGTTCCCCCCTCTCTAAAAAAAGAATGTGTGGCTTACAGACTGCTTAATACCATATCATCTGAATCAGCATATCTGACAACCCACACACTTCGATTCTTTGGCATTTCAGAGTTCCATCCAAATGAGAGTTGACCAGTTAGTCTCAAATGTGGCCACACCTGAGAACCACAGATTCCCACAGAGGATCAACAACCTGTGAAAAAAAGACCACCTGAGTGGCCTATAAAAGATCATATGGAAGCTCCTTTAAGAAAAAAATTTTAAGGAAATATAGCAGTATGATGAATTCCAACCAGTACTATTAATCAACCTGTTGTTCAGAATACTTCCTAAACTTTGAAAGTAGGCATTCATTGCTTTAAAGCAAAAGAAAACAAAGATTTTTATCAGTTGCAAAACTTCAGGCACTAAACTAGAAATGCGAATCTTTTTCTTTTTTTAAAAAATAGGTAACATTTACTGAACATCTGTGTTTGCCAGGCATCTATACATTATCTCATTTAAGTCTTACAACTCTATAAGTTAAGTTTTATTATTATCCTCACTTTACAGATGAAAAAAACAAAAGATTTCGGTTTGCAATTAGTAGTTGCAGGACAAGGTTCTCTTCTTCAACAGGAAAACACCAAATGCCCACGTTTTGCCCAACTCATGTCATTGTTTGCTTTTGTGCAGCTGAGATAAATATTACACCCCACGCTACGCTGCTAGCAAGCTGCAGGGCCAGGACATAAACCCAGGCGGGTCAGATTCCAGAGTGTGAGCAACTAACCCTAAGGGGAAGCATTTCTCCACCTATATAACACTTCCATGATGCTTTTTGATTTTACATCTTACAGGTATAGAATCAGGGACACACTGGACATGACCTTCACTGGTGTGCTTTTGAATGCACCTGACCTGACTACTTGAATGGGGCATATTTGGATATCT
This sequence comes from Tamandua tetradactyla, assembly GCF_023851605.1. Classification (NCBI taxonomy): domain Eukaryota; kingdom Metazoa; phylum Chordata; class Mammalia; order Pilosa; family Myrmecophagidae; genus Tamandua; species Tamandua tetradactyla. The sequence goes on along the minus strand of NC_135333.1, from coordinate 165,041,384 downwards.
TTGTTTTTTGAGATTAGCAAATTTTCAACGGGTTTGGAAATCAGACCATTTAGTTATATTTCTCATGACATAATTCTTTTATGACTATTGTTCTGGCAACTATAATGTGCTGTCTCAAAGAGGTCTCTTTAGTAGCAATGCTCCGTACTATCATTTCTTCATTGTGTCGAAGTCTTTACTTTATGCTCTAGTCATTTGGGATCTAGGGTTTGTCTTTGTGTCTGCATCACCTCCAGAGAAAGGTGGAAATTGAATTCTTTTTTTTTTTAAACATGGGCAGGCACTGGGAATCGAACCCGGGTTCTCTGGCATGGCAGGCAGGCATTCTTGCCTGCTGAGCCACTGTGGCCCGCCTGAAATTAAGTTCTTTATTAGCATTTCTGCTTGCCTGGTAAAAACTCTTCTTGGAGAGGGAGCTGGGAGGGAAAGTCGCTGTCCATGGTGGCTATTACTGATGACCCATTCAGCACAATTAGCTCACACATTAAATATTGCAGTTCTGGAAATGAACTTCAAATGGCACTAATGAAATTTGACGATAACCCCTAGGTATGTATAGTAAAACAAAAGGTATTATCAGTGTAAGCTCCTACTGGCTGGGGTAAGAATATTTAATAATTCACAGGAGAATGCCTTTTTACTCTTTTGACACTAAAATAGCCCCTAGTCATAGTTGAAATTTTAGATATTTTTACATTCCAGAAACAGCATGAAGGATATGAGATAATCTACTCAAACTCTCTCATTATAAAAAAAATTGATGCTTGTAGAGCTTAAGTCACTTACCTAAGACCCACCCTAACTAGAGGCAGGAAAAAACCATGGTCCTTTCCATTTGTCCAGGATTCTTACCATGATACTGTGGTACCCCCATAGAATATTCCATGGCAGACTTATTTTTTTTCCTTCAGTAATTTAATTTTTTTTCTAAAACATCAGCCAAGTTCCAACCTATGTCACTTAAAATATGGATAATATATAGACTTCCTGTTCTTTCACTTGGATGGGATTTACCTCTTATTGTCAATATTCTGTAATATTATAACATATTGTTTCTTGTAAAATGACACAATTAGATAAAATTCACATAGTACCGATTTCCAGCTTCCCTATCTTCCCAGCGTAAAGCAAAGCATCCATTCATTACAGGTCATCAAGAATGCAACTCTCTCCAACATTAACTACTGATTTAAGAACAGTAGTTTTACATTAGAAAGGACTAGCGTTTGGGATTACTCAATTTCCTTTAGTCTTCCTTTGTATTGAAAAGTAATTCAGAAGAAGATGTTGACTATTCCAGTCTCACAAAGTCCAAAGATGGAGGGAACTTTTCAAAGAAATATGTAAAACATGTATGCAGGCACTTTGTACAGAGCAAACGCACAGAATTACCACGATTTAATCATCTGTTTGGAGGTAATATAATGCAATACTTATACTCCCAACTTTCGAATCAGACCTGTGGATAAAAACACATGAAATAGTTATGTGCTCTCAAGTAAATTACTAATCTTTTTGAGCCTCAGTGTTCCAATTTGTAAAATGAAGTGATACTAACAGGACCTCCTTCACAGAGTTATGGTTAGGATGAAATGAGATTACCCACGTGGGAGGGTGTCTTTGCTGTGTCAACTTGGCAAGGCTAAAGTCCTCATGTATTCAGTCAGACGCTAATCTAGGTATTGCTGTGAAGGTATTTTGCAGATCTGATTAACGTCCATAATCAGGTAACTTTATAGAGAGATTATCCTGGGTTATCTGGGTTGGCCTCATTTAATCAGTTGAAAGGCATTAGAAGGAGAACTATGGCTTCCCGGAAGAGAAAGAAATTCTAACTGTGCACATAGCTCTGGCCCTCTCCAGGAGTTCCTGATTTCAGACTTGCCTAGCCAGTGTCCACAGCCATGTAAACCAATTCCTCATAAAGTCTTCACACACATCTCCTACTGGTTCTGCTGCTCTGGTTGAGCCCAACTGATAGATGACATAGAGCGTAAACTGCAGCATCTGGAATAATAAACCCTTCCAAAATGTTGGCTAAATTATTTTTTTAAAAGCCCCTATTGGGTTTTGAAATAGAATAGAGATAGGTACGTATTCTCTTCGGTGATAGTAATTCCAACCATGAAGGGAATTAGTCTTTTGGTACAAGTTCCAGGAAAATAAGGGAAAAGTACCAGTGGGGTTGGCTACACTATCTGGAGCTGTGAATGCAAATCTAGTAGGACTAGACTTCCGAGGTGGGAGGACAATGAACAAAAAGGCAGACTCTCCTCTCTCAAC